>NC_092522.1:23707890-24066015 GCF_037038585.1 Patagioenas fasciata
AGTCAAGCAGGGACATGCCCTCCTCCTTGTTTATTGCAGAGCCACAGTTGCAGAAGGCTGAGGTTTGATGTATAGCCTGGAGACACGCACGTGGCTCCAGCTTCCTAGACAGAGCTGCACTGGGGCAGGAGACAAGAAGCAGCAACGAGAAATATGGGGATGCAGGGAACAGCACAGCATCCATGGAATAATTAAAACCATCTGACAGCATTTGTCCTCCAGTGGCATCACAGAGCCAGGTGGCTGCTGCCTGCCCCACCTGGGGTTGGCCTCGGTTTTCCAAAATCAAAGCCCCCAATCACTCAGGTACGAGGAGATTCACTGATCACAGTGGAGATGCAGTAGAAGACAGCAGTGCTGAGTTAATTTAGCAAAGTGTAGGGATAAATAGATTGCCACCTTGCTTTAAACCTTGACAACAGAAAGTAAACAGCTCATTGCTAATTTCCCAGGAGAATCAATTAGAAAATATATTTTTAACATGTCCTTGTTTCAGCTGGGATAGAGTTAATTTTCTTCCTAGCAGCTGGTATAGTGCTGTGTTTTGGATTTATAATGAGAATAATGTTGATAACACACTGAAGTTTTAGTTGTTACTCAGTAGTCAAGGACTTTTCAGCTTCTCACCCTGCGCCAGGTGCACAAGAAGCTGGGAGGGGCATAGCCAGGACAGCTGACCCAGACTGACCAGAGGGATATCCCATACCATATGACCCCATGCTCAGCATATAAGCTGGGGGAAGAAAGAAGAAGGGGTATTCACAGTGATGCTGTTTGTCTTCCTGAGTGACCATTACGCATGATGGAGCCCGGCTTTCCTGGAGATGGCTGAACACCTGCCCGCCCATGGGCAGTAGCAAATGAAACCCTTGTTTTGCTTTGCTTGTGTGCACAGCTTTTGCTTTACCTGTTAAACTGTCTTTATCTTAACCCATGAGGTTTACGTTTTTTTCCTTCTCTCCCCAGTTCTCTCCCCTATCCTACCTGGGAGGGATGGGCAAAGGGCTGTGTGGTGCTTAGCTGCCTGCTGGGTTAAACCCCAACAATGTCACAATCTTCAGTCATCACTGGCTGATAGCAGGCACAAAGTGGAGCAAAAATTCTCAACCAAATATGTTGGTTCCCCTTAAACAAACAAAAAACTAAACACATTTTGATTGCTGACACTGGCACTGCGTAGTCCTGTACCCAACAGAGACACAGGAACCAACATGGATGAGATCAAGGACAGGTCTAGTGCCAAAAGAATATTAAGACAGTTCATTAAATCAAATATACTTATTTAGCTGTCTTTAAATAGCGCCGATGTATTTCCCACTGTATGAATCCTGTGAGCAACGTAATACTATTGTTATTAAAATCTAGGCTGTCATTTAAAGCAAGGCGTTCAGCAAGGCTGCTGAAAGCAGATTTCCATCAGCAAGAGCACACTCCTCTCTGAGCTGCCCAGGAGAGACCTCCCCTACAGTCCCACCTGGATTCCCACTCTGCAAACAGCAGAGCATCTATTCCAGCTTTCACAGGACCTGTAATAGGAGAGGAGGTGTGTCTTGGGGGCTAAACCCCTCATCTCCAGCATAAATCTCACATAGTGGTTGGTGGCTCTTTGGAGCACCTTGCAAACAGTAACAGTCCTCACAGCACTGCTGCAAAGGCAGAAAAGTGGTAACCTCATTTTTAGGAGAGAAAAGGGAAATCCAGAAGTGATGTAACTTGCCCAAAGCTGTTGAGAAAGTCATTCTCGGAGCAAGACTGGGAAGGGAAAGCCTGCTCCCAGGCTCAAGGGCGAGCTCGGGTGCCTGCCTCCCCACAGCTGACCACATTTCAGGGCAGCTCTTCCCCCATCCTCATCTGCTTTTTTGCATCTCCACCACACTTCTGCTCCACCCTGTGGTTTGTTGTAATTGGTTCTGGGCTTATTTGATACAAAAATGCTTCCAATACACTCCTCCTCAACTCATGAAGCACCAGTCACAACTGTGGCATTACATAAGTACTGATGGGTAGAGGCTTAATTTTCTTTTGGCTGCCTTCTTGCCAAAACTATAGCTCAGCATCTTACTAAGTGTCACCCAGGAGATGAGGTTTGGCACCGTGGTCCAGCAGCTCCCAGCACCCATGGAATCCAGCAGCAGGTACCATGTGCATCTTCACAATATTAAAAGCGGCAGCATCTCAGGACCAACATACCATGATTAAACCAACTGGAAAGTGATTAGTGCCAGGTTACATCCTGAGTTTGACAGAAGCACTGTGATGCTAAATAAAGGCAGTTCTAAACGGTGCCAAACAGCTTACTGTGGCCCTTGTCTGGTCCCTCTTTCTTTACCTTACTTAAAGCTAGCTCCAGACAGCATCCCATATTTCTCCCTCCTGGTAGAGCCTGCCTAAGCTGTTCTCAGGAAGAAGAGCAGTTCGGATGCTGTGGGGAGAAAGGTACAAAGAAAAATAAGTGGAAAAACACTGATGTAAAACACAATTTTAGAGCTCAGCAATCACAAACATGGTTCACACCCTCCCATGCTATTTCCCACTACTCAGCAGGTGACGTTTTGACACTGTGCAAGCTGCAGGTGGATTTGCCTTGGTCACCTGTAGTCGCGAGACCTCCACAGGCCATTCCCTCATCCAGCCCACAGGAGTAGCCATCAGCCAGGTGCTCAGCAAGAGGATGCCAGTGTGGGCACTGTGAGGGTTTGGGGAACCATTTGCTGTGACCCTGGAGCTCTGGGACAAAGCTGACTGCAGACAGGCTCTCAGCAAGGCAGGAATGGGGCAGCACCATGTTCAGGTGGACCTCACAGCCAGCACACACATCTTACATTGAGGGTGGCCTCTAGTTTTTACTGGTACCATCTTAGCCAGGCTGGCTGGGGATGAGGCTCTTCCACTGGCAAAGTATGGAGAACGTAGTTTCAGCTTTGTGATGCACTTTTCTGGAAGCCCAGAACTAGAACACTTTTCCTACCAATTTTAACCTTTTTTTACATGACAAAAACCCTTTGCGCAGAGCTAGCAGTTTAACAGCACTGCCTTCCCCACACCTGTATGGGACAGGGACATGGAATCAGAGGGAGAAATGACATCTACTTGCACAAGCTGCAGCCTGAGGATGGACATACATATTCCTCAAACTAGAAGAGGAAAGCCCAGGTAGTTGTCCCGATCCCCAAGTGGAGCCATCTTCATCCATCTGGCAGTAAAAACCACAACCACCCAACAAAACCTTTGCTGGCACGAGGAGAAACCACATTTTTGCATGGCACCAAATCAGCCCATGAGCCTGATGAAATTGGATATTTGTTCTGTCACTGGCTTTAGCGTAGCCCATTCCTCACCTCCTCTCACACCAGCTCTGCAGGCTGGAACCTGAGGCACACACCTCGACTGAGAGCTGCCCTGCAGAGCACATGCTGGAACACCAGTATGATGGCAGCGCCTTAGAGGAACGAGCGTATCTCATGAAAGATACCCAAGAAAGAGGTCATCATTAGGTCTGCTTTGTGCCCACCTCAAAACTGCAAAGGCAGCTCCTGGAGGAGGAGAGGGCAGGAGAAAGGCCAGACAGGGCATATTCACACACACACACAACGGAGAGAAATCACAGTTCTCTCTGTTGCAGCACATCACAACCCCTAAAGAAAGCGCCTGGGCTGGCCCCTGCTGGCTTTAGCCAGAGTAATAGCAATAAACTCCATGGTTCTGTTAGTGCCATTTTAATAGCTGTACCTCTACAAAAATATCTCTTCTTTCTGAAGAATCCGCTTAACTTCTGCTCCTTTAAAAAAAAAAAAAAAAACAAAACCAAACAGAATAGACAACATTAACAAGTAAAGTTACCTTTACCAGCCCTCCAGAGGAAAAAGAAAAAAAAAAGTAAAATATGCATACATAGATACATAAACTAGTGGCATCCTTCTGTCATAGTACTCTATTCCTCTCATCTTGTGATTTTGTCGTGAGATTTCAGAGATGTTTTTAATATACTTAAATATATATTTATAATAGATAATGTATTACTATTTAAGCATATAAAAAGCATCTCCCCAACCTCACATGCTTAAATGATATGTGTTGTTTATTTTATACGTAAAAAACTACTAATATGTATTTATAATAGTATATCTATAATAAATAATGCATATTGTTATTTAAACATATTAAAAACATCTGCTCAAACTCATACTGAAGTCAGAGGGTGAGGGGAATCAAGTACTCTGAGGCAAGGACATGTTCAGCCGCAGAGGAGATGGTCTTGGTCTGACAAGTCTCTGCAGCAGCTGTGGCATCTGCAGAAATAAGCTGTATCTTCCCTTTCAGGTTGCTCAGAGCCCCATCCAGCCTGGCCTTGACTGTCTCCAGGGATGGGGCATTTACCACCTCTCTGGGCAACCTGGGCCAGTGTTTCACCACCCTCAGTGTAAAACATTTCTTCCCCATGTCTAGCCTGAATTTCCTCTCCTTTAGTTTAAAACCATCACCCCTTGTCCTATCACAACAAGCCCTGCTAAAAAGTCTGTCCCCATCTTTCTTATAGTCCCCTTTTAAGCACTGAAAGGCCACAATGAGGTCTCCCCAGAGCCTTCTCTTCCCCAGGCTGAACAACCCCAACTCTCTCAGCCTGTCCTCACAGCAGAGCTGTTCCAGCCCTCTGATCATTTCTGTGACCCTATGGAAGTCTGTGCACAGGGAAATATGTACCCACTGCTCTTTTCAGACAGGGTGTGCAGCAGCGTTGCTGTTTTACGGTGGGCAGGGAGCAGGAAGGCTGCAAATGCATTAGAGAGAGGCAGGGTGAAGTAGCACAGAAAGGGAGAAGCTTTAGAGCAGAATTTGAGTGACCCAGGGACACAAGCTCACTGCTGCCCATGCTGGCAGCGCCTGCCCTGCCTGCACAACCGCTGGGCAGGAGGGAGGTCACAGCAGCTTCAGAAACACCGTGCCAAGGTCAACAGCCCCCAGGTATTAGCATCATATTTTACAGGGTCTCCTCTATTTCAGGTAACTGAGACCAGGGGGAGGAATTTGGTGCTGACAGCAGCAGGCAGTGGGACCAGAGCAGCTCCTCGGCAGGGAGCAGATGTGTTTCTATGGAGCTGTTACGCCCCGGCCTCACGATGCTCACGGGTGCAGTAGAGCCGCTATCTGCACACATAGCCAGATTTTTTTACATTACAGATAGCAGCTGCTGTGTGGTGCTCTCTGCTAGCAATAGCCACGATAGCTTAAAAATAGATTACTGTACTGTTGTGAACTTGAATGCTACCCTGTTAGTGTTTATTTTATTAATTTATTGAATAAACACTAGCGAGGTTAGATACTGTCTGTGGCTTTGGCTTCTTTTTTCCACAGCTTTCGAAGCAATTACTTTCCTGAAAGCAAATGGTCCATTTAGTTGGAGAATCTATAAGGCAGAAATGAGATCAGATTCCTGAACAGATGTGCCCTCCTCTAGAGGGATTCAATGTCTGCGAGGCTTCAAGCTGACACCAGGCAGAAAACATCTCTTAACTTCACTGTCTGAGCTGTGCAGCAGATCTGGTGGTTATATCAAAGAGTCAGCTCCATAACTTCAAAACAAGGGCAAGTACCCACCAATTTAAAGCCAGGGTGTCAAATTCATTTTCACTGGGGGCCACATCAGCCTCACGGTTGCCTTTAAAGGACCGAATGTATCTTTAGAACTGTATAAATGCAGGAGTAGTTACATTTATACAATCCTAAAATTACATTCGGCTCTTGGAGGCAACTGCAAGGCTGATGTGGCCCCCAGTGGAAATGAGTTTGACACCCCAATTTAAAGCATTTCGTGTACCAGGGAATTAAAGGAAGGAAGCTTTTGTTATGGGGATGGGGGTGGCTCCACCAAAAAACCTAACCCCAATCACTAAAAGAAAATGAGTCCCTCTTCCTCAGCAACTCTTGCAAAGAAAAATCCTTTTGCTCATTTTTTTGTTCACATAGACCCAAAGAAGTAGGCCAGAGAGAGCCAACAACAACTATTGCGGGCCCACCCATCATGTAGCACAGTCCCTTGGTTGGTGCTTTGTCTCTCAGGAAACACTTGAGCCCCCCACCCAGCCCAGGCCAAGTCAGCAGCAAGGCTCAACCCTTTGGTGTCAGTTCAGCAACTACTACAAGACTTAGAATCATAGAATCATTTTGGTTGGAAGAGACTCTTAAGATCATTGAGTCCAGCCATAACCTAACACTGGCACTAAACCATGTCTCTAAGAACCTCATCTATATATCTTCTGAACACTTCCAGGGATGGTGACTCCACCACTTCTCTGGACAGCCTGTTCCAGTGCCTGACAACCCTTTCCATAAAGAATTTTTTCCTAATATTCAATCTGAACCTCCCCTGGAGCAACTTGAGACCATTTCCTCTTAGCACTGCTAACCACAGCTCAAGTCATGCCGTAGGAATACAGCAAAGCCCTGCCGACCCAACTGGCCTCAACTGTGCTAGTTACATCCTGGAAGACCATGTGTGCCTCCATGGCAGTATCCCTCCAACCAACACCCTGGACTTTCCCGTTGTTCAGGTCTGGCTGGTGAGGTCCCAGCTTTCACCCTGTCCTCCTGGGAGAGGAGTCCTGGCATCAGCCTGGCAACCCCTGTGCTCCCTACACCTGCCCACACACCCAGGCCAGACCAGCTGTAGAGGTGTCCCCTCCCCTACTCATCTTCTCAGCCCCATGCCCTCAGCAGGGTGCAGATGAAAGGAGGCACAAAGAAAAAGCCATCATCCACTCGCCCATGGAGACTGCCCCTCTGGGCAAAGCACATCAGTGAGCCAGCACATGGAAGCTCACATCACTGCTGCCAATTCCCTACCCGCTCCGAGGCTAAGCCGGAGCCTGAGGTCTCAGGGCCATGTACGCCTCAGCCTGGCAACTCTCCCATGCCTCGGATTAGCAGGCACAGAGACCGTTTGAAGTCGCTCCAGCCTTTAGATGTAGGGACACACAGCTCCTCAGTGGAAACCGGTCCTGGGGATGCACCCAGCTGGGATGCCCATCCTGCCTTCCACAGTTCTTGCTGACGCTCCTCACGGCCGGCATCCACGTCCATGTGTTCACCTGGCCGCCTTCCCACCCCCCGCCGGCTCAACAGGGGCTCAGCTGCCAGGCAGTGATGCATTCAGAGAGGAGGCCTGAGCAGGACTGTAAATACCATTTCTTCAGCCTTCCTCCTCCTCCAGCACAGGGGAGAGAACAGAGCATCTCGCACCTGATGGCTGCTATGCCTTCTCAGCCCGTCCTCTCCTCAAAGCAGCCCACAAGGTAAAGGTAGAAGAGATAATCCTCACCCACTTCAACAGGCACTAAGGAAAACTCAAAAGTAGTTGAACTTGCAAAATCTCTCACAAATTTAGGTTAGCAGGAGAGGAGATCAACTAGGTTAATTACTCATGAGCAAAGGATGGTGGGGGCAAAACCAAGGGTTAGCATTTATCACTGAGCCATATGGAAATAGCTTGCAGTCGCTGCAGGATGTATACGCAATAGATGTTTTCCAGTTGGGTTTTACTTGGGACACTTCCATGAAACAGCATATGCATAAAGGCAAACATCATGCAACGAGGAGCTCAGGACAGGCTGCTGCCAATGCAGGGGGACAAGAACTCTCAGTCCTCACACCGCCATGAGACACAAGTGGTTTCTAGAGCTATATGGATGCTTTTTTCAGGCCTTTTTTTTTTTTTTTTACTTAAACCTTTCTGACTTCAGAGGCTTCTAGTAACATAAAGCACTCCTGCTGCTAGAGACCCTGCACAAGGCAGGGATGCTGCTGACAGGGGACAACACATCAGGGAATACATGCACACGCCTCAAGCCACGTATAAGCCTAAAAACATGTTATCAAGAGAGATGGACAGAAATCTAGGCTTATTTCCCACTCAAGAGCAACTACGATGCCATCTTGAAGAGCACGCACTGTACCTGCCTTTGATCCAAACCTCGTATTTTGTGGGATTTCATGCAGGTGACTGGGTCTTCAGTGTTACTGCTGCAAAGGGACAGCAAGCACCAGCACCAAAGAAAAAGCAGAAAGCTTCTACTTAGGCTTGTTGCAAATGACAGCATTCCCAATCCTCAGCATTTTGCAGCCATTTATCATAGACAACACCCTTCATTTTAAATAAATAATTTCTTGTATATTTATTTAGTTGGGATCACATAATAGGCAATATTCACAGGGATGACAGGCAGGAGGCAATCACAAAGCCCCTCATACAGCCACAATTCACACTGTCCTTCCCCATTTATTCAGAAGTATTCCATCACTGACAGGCATACACAGAACATTCCTGGATAAAGAAAAGGTGGTACATATTCTCCTACAAGGATCAGATTTGTTGGGGCTTTTTTTTTTAATTAGTATTATTATTTTGAATTTTATTAAAATTCCCATGCCTGGGCCAGGAAGATAAAGGGTGGTACAAATCAGGAAAAAAAGAAAACAGAACACACACACACACACCACAAACAAACAAACCACCAGCTGCCTCTGCAACAACACCTAGACACCAACTTTCTTTGCAGAAAGTCCCTCTGAAATAGTCACGACTTGTGTCCAGTGAGAAGTGAGAATGTCAGCTGCAAAGTCCTTACCTGCGTGTGTCTCCTTGATCCTACTGCTTCATTCGTAGCCCCTGAAATGTCACCAACTTGTCTCACCTGGAGTAGGTACTTTGCCATACGCCACAACTTCTGGCCCAACTCACTGTATTCTCATCCGTGCAGCAGGGGAGTGATGCATTTTGAATAATGGTTGTCCAACAATACGAGACAGGCAATAAGGGGGGGGTCTTCTCCCCCAACCAGGTAATCACTGCTTGAAATATAACCCTCAAAAGAGGGCTCGTGCTGTGCTATGTTTCCACAACATATGTAAAAAGTAGTAAGTTGTTATAGTTTGTGAGGGTTTTTTGAGAGCGATTTCTTGCCTTAATCGCCTGTGTGACAGTAACTCTCCTGAACAGAAACCAGACAGTCCCTTTGTGCTCCCTAAAGACATTTTTTGGTGCACACAGTCTTTTATAGCAAGTTTTTACCCTCTGCTGCAGGCACTGCTAACATGTTTTAAATTTGAAAAGACACAACAAACTGGATTAGGTACCATGTGATGAAATTCAGTAGCTTACATTAAGGACTGCTATAACTGCATAAACTGATCTGCTTTCCTTTTTTTGTTCTGTTAGTAGATGTAGTGTTTTCCACACGCTTGAGCTTTTTTTTTTTAAACATATCATCCAGGTCAGAAGATAAATCCTTCACAGACTTTATATATATATATCTATATATATATGTATATACACACATATATACACATATATATACACACGCACATGAAGAGAGGCTTTTTGTTCAGAAAAATACTTGCCTGTTTGTAGACAAACCTGCAATATCCACTTAGTGCAAAATAATCTCATCATGGAAGATGACCCATTATATATGGTGATGGGAATAATGCACAAGTAAAAGCTGAGCAAACAGCTCCCCAATACTTACAGGGTGATCTGAACCTGGGAAAAACTTTCCTGACGCAAGAATTCCCCCTCTGAATTCAAGCCTTTGAAGACAAATTATATTAAAAGTGTTTAATTCCTTACTCATTATAAAGACCAAGAAAAGTTGCATGTGTTTACCTGCTATAGTAAGAAAATTGTGGTAAACAATGCAATCGACATCTTTGAGCTGAACACTGCCAGTAATTCATTAAACCTTCAATCTAAAATTAAGCTCTGGAAGGCAAACTGAAGTAACCCATCACAGAGTCCCAAGAGAGACAAGCACGGTCAGAAAAGCTGGTATTAGAACGGCAGCACAGGTTTAAGTTTGGATTAAGCGTATTGTGAAACTGAACCTAAACTCTATGCTGCTGGGGAAACTGACGATTCTGTCCGATTGCTTCAGATCAAGCAGATATGCAGAGTCCAATTATTTGTCTAACTAACCAAAAGGGTGGCACGGGAACTCTGCGTGTGAGATACACTGGTTTCAGTCACATTAAAAAGTGGATTCAGCTCACTATTACAGTAACAAAACCACATGAAAATCCGAGGGCAAATTTGCACATCCTGGAACAGTAATCCCAAATGACAAAACGCATCCCCCAAATTCACCAGTGTCAGAGACTGTTAGCAAGCAGTTATTTTAGCAGAAATAGTTGCACTCACTCCCCTCCCTGAAGAAGATGGCGTTACTAATTTCAAGTAGGTGCTACGACTTGTTGTAAAGCAGGCACTAGTGACCCTGGTCTCTGGACCATGGCATCACCTAATAGCTAGTGCGAGGTGGGAAAAAGGGCTGGATAAACCCAGCTCAACGGCACATCACTTAAACACAGGTACACTAATATTAGTTAACTTTCTATTCAGCAAGTTACTTTTCTAAACAAAATCTGAACTGCTGAGTTTAAGCTCCATGTTAGTCAAGCTCTCAAGAACTACCAATCGAATTTGATACAACCACACAAGAGAGACAATCTTGTGTCTGATGTTGTTATTAATTTTTGGCTCTGGTAGGCAAGCTTGCTTTTTGTGTTGCTAATACAAGGCTTCCAACTTCAGGAAAAATAAGGCTATGCATTTACTCTTGAGAAAACAGCAAGTAAATACAGGTGTTAAAATACACATCTAAAACAAAGACCCAAAGAACAGTTTATTGCATACATGTTATGAAGGACTTCACAAAATAATTCAGAGATTGAAACATGGAGATACATGCAACAATATGCCTTAAACAAATGCTAAGGCTTTGCATATGTTTGCTGCTAACAAGTAAAGAGCCAGGTCACATCCATCCCTCCAGCCAGTACAGTTAACTCCTCCCCAGGAAGGTGTTCACATTATCACAACTTGTTTCTAGCACTGAAAAAATCTCAGCTGCAACTGAATTAACTGAATTGCCCAAGAAATACCAGAATTGCTATGGGACGGGTTGGGGAGTAAACTATTCCAGGCACTGAAGTTCAGCCTACCTTTTTTTTTTTAGAGGTGAAAGAGGAACCTGAAGCCATTTCTTCCAAAGAATGACAAAGCTTTAAATCAGTATTATATCTCCCTCACATGTAAAACTTTATTTTTGCAGAGAATGCAGCACATGTGATTTAAGCAGATTTCTTCTTCTGTCACTGTCAAGTTAGCCCACATTCAAGTTTGATGGTATTCCCCTTCCCTACAACTCCCAAATACCACAAGTTAATAGGAATTTACATTTTTAAATATTATAATTTCTTCAACATAGGGCAACTCTAGATACTAAGAATCTTGTAAGACTAAACAGTGCTTGCAAAACTGACTGAGGAAAAGTGTGCTTCTCAAAAAAACCCCACACCCTTATTTCAAATCCTTTAGTATTTGTTTGTCAATACTTTCCTCAAATTTCTCTCACCCAACAAGCAGGCATACACAGTTCCGAGAGGACCACCTCTTGCTTTATCGAAAGAACATTTGGGATGCCAAAAGCAATAAAATGTTCCAGTGGATTGCCCTCCCGTAGGCCAGCTAAGTCCCCAGGACTCATTTCCCCACCTGTCAGCTCCACAGGCAGCAGCCCAGGAGAACAAGACGAGCTGCAATACCTGCTTGGTCAATCTCTGCAGACTCGGGGCTACAGGCTGATGTTCTTTGTAGCCGATGCCCAACCCTGCACATGCAAACAGCTAACAGGGCTGCTTGCTGCAAACAGTGCGATGGACACATGGCAATGTGTGAAATAGAGAAAAACTACATTGATCAGAACACAATTTTTAAACCACACTGCTGCATGTAACTGGATCAGAACTATTTTGTCTGCCCTTCTTCATCCCAGGGAGCAGGAACCTGTAATCCTGAAGTGACCAAGGGAAGGGAGCATCAGCATCTCAACACAAGCAGCTTAAAACTTAACTCCAAGTAACATGCTATATCCCACCTTCTCTAAAGATCCACGCGTGCCCTAAACGTGGATCTCCAGTGCTACACAGTCGTGCCATCTCTCCACCGCTTCCCAAATGTTTTTGTAGGAATGTTACTACACGAGGAAAAACGTTGATTAAACAGGAACTGTAGATGGTCTTGTTCCTCCTCCTCTACAGCTTTTGTATTAACAGCAATCCCCACCTTTTTATTTTGCTCTTTCTGTATTGCAGAGCCTGTCTTCGAGACACTCCAGGTGCAAGTGAATCACAGAATGTCAGGGATTGAAAGGGACCTGGAAAGATCGTCCAGTCCAATCCCCCTGCCGGAGCAGGAACACCCAGATGAGGTTACACAGGAAGGCGTCCAGGCGGGTTTTGAATGTCTGCAGAGAAGGAGACTCCACAACGTCCCTGGGCAGCCTGTTCCAGTGCTCTGGCACCCTTACTGAAAAGAAGTGTCTTCTCAAATTTAAGTGTAACTGTCAACTCTGGATGAGTTATACCAACAATACTTAGAGAGCTTCCAAAATCTGCTGGAAAAATTATAACCCCAAATACCTAAACTCTCAGCAACATCACCTTTTGTACTCCCCTTCCTCCATTGACATTAAACAGTATCAACTAAGAGACCCATTTGAAACGGGACTGACATGTGATCATCCTGGCAGTTTTAAAAAAACTAAAAAGTTTAAGGAGAACTGATGATGTAATTGTTCTTATTTTCACGTTGCTGCACAGTAAAGACAAAAAGATAGTGTAGTCGGGGCAGGGGGTGAGAAAGCTGGAGATTTAGCAATTCATTCAGCAGAACAGTGGAAAAGTCTGCAGAATGAAAACCCATCACACTTGAAAAACAAAAACCCAAACAAAAAACAAACGAGAAGTGGTATCCTAAAGTTCCTCAGGAATAAAACCAAGACAACACTTGGTATCAATACAGACACGGAGAGCTGATCACTAACAGGATGCACACGGCATCTCTAGGACAACTGTCACTGCCAATCCCCTCAAAAAGGCAAAGCCCATCCCCAAGCTGCAGGTGTGGCAATGCACACTTACACCTTGTCAGCCACACGGATTCCTGACCCCCTCATCTTCCATTCTGAATTCTCCTGCCTCAAAACAGTTTAACACTGTCAGTTAAACTGGGATGTTCCTCACCCCAATTCTCTCTTTTAATAAAAAGAAGTATACCCAAGAAAGAAAACTAAGGTCCTTATCAAAACTTCAGTTCCAGGTTATTAAACAAAATACAAACCCACACAACAGTCTGATTACCTTTTAGTGTAGGTGGTTGCAGCTTTGTTGACTGATGCATGAAACAGAATTCTTAAGCAGAGGACAAAACAGGTAGCTAATTATATTGAAATGCATTTAGGGTTGTTATCAAGTAGACAAAAGCGACATCTTAAATCAGTTAAGTGTCAGTTGCTCACGTTTTATATTTCTGTTGTTCTGGATGCTCCAAGACAATCTTTGTTAATTTTCAGCTGATAGCTATGAACCACTTGGCATCAAAAGGATGTGATCACATTTTGTCTAGCATTAGTTTCCGCTGTGACAAGACACTTCATTTAAATAGACTTCACTCTGCACAACCCTGGCAGACAGCACTCATTACTAGGGCTGAGCAAGTTCTGAATAATGTGATTTATTCTGTAATTTTTGGCTCTCTGTTCAAGATACCAAAGCAGATAATACATCTCTATTAATCCTCTTTGGGAATCTTCAGACAAATCCACTCGTGTGTTTAGAGCTCACTGAGAACCCCTTGAAAGAAGTTGGCGGCAAATACGCTCTGCAGGGCTCTTAGCACAGGGGTGAAATCTGTTCACGGCCTACATATCTTCTTCTGTGTAACTCATTTCATCACGTGCAAGAGCTATCAAAAAGTACACCACATAACTCATCCCCAGACTGGTCCATCAAAATCCTCAACCAAGTTGCAGGTACAAAATTAACAACGAGTTCTTATAGAACATACTTTCAGCAGTAAATTTATTCACAAGAACTTTCACCAGCAATTTGGGAGGGAATACATATATATATTTTTAAAGTTTCAAATGTGTGCTCCTGTCTAAATACTGCTTCTATGAAGTATTATAACTAACAAAAATGGTACGAAAGTGTCTTTTTGATTGAAGCATACAAACTGAAACTAATCACAAGTGCACAAAACTCTCAAACATGCTAGAGGGTGTGACTGAAACAGAGAAGTAGTCAACCAAAAATCTAACACCTACAAACTGAGAAGCCAGATGAGAGTGCAAAAGGGTGTAAAAAAATAAGAAAAAAAAGCACAAGCCCCAGAACACACCAAAAAAACCCCAAACCACCACACCCCACTACTTATACCAAGCTAACAAACCATGAAAATCAGAAATGCTTCCAAATTCAGCATTAAGTTGAGTGAGAAAGGAATTTAAACAGCAACAAAACTGCTTTTTCTCACCACTGTGGCTCGGTTAGAGAGCTCAGTCCAGCTCCAAACTCTACCTGCTAATATACTTACCAAACTTGCTTTCACATGGAACTCAGAAAAATTCTATACTCTTAAAAAAACCCCTTACATATACTCCACTTCAGCCAAGGCAGTGACCTCAGTGTTTCCCAGACCTGCTCTAAGTATTTAGGCCACATACTGAAGAGAAAAAGGGAAGACCCACATGTAATATTTAAAAACCAAGACTAACAGCAGGTATCATTTAATGTATTTTAATAGCAAACTTACAGGAACAGCACAGAAGACAGACAACATTAAAAACATGTACTTGCATGTAGGACAACTCAGTTAGAAAAGTATAGTGAATGGATGGAATCTACTGTATGATAAAAATGCTACAAACACCATTTAGTTGCCATTCATAAGAAATTTACTTGTTTAAAAAAATCCAAATGCTGGCATTGTCCAGAAAAATTTTGACAGGTTTATTTATATTTTTTTTTTTATAAAGTTGAATTGTTGAAACTTTTTCACTGAGACTTTTTTTTTTGACCGCATTGCTGTTTTTTTTTTTTGTCCCTTCGTTTATATTAAAAATCCACACACAAATGAAAATGGAAAAAAACTTGCCAATACCCAATTCTGTCCCCTATTTTTCCATTTGCAACCATATACTTAGGTACCTTTTAACCCCATGGAAAAAATATCTAACGTTCATTACTACCAATAACAGGAAGAAGATTTTGCTTCGAGAATGACAAACCCATCAGAGTGAAGTTTAGGCACGCTCTCCACGTATGCGGCGTGCTAGCTGGATATCTTTTGGCATGATTGTGACGCGTTTGGCATGGATAGCACACAGGTTGGTATCTTCAAACAGGCCAACCAAGTAGGCTTCACTTGCCTCCTAGTGTAGAAGAAAAGAGTTAAGAACACTTTCACTCTCTGAGCACTAGGAAAAAAATCATAGCAATAATTCAAAGTACAATGTAGCATGGCACTAAGTTTAGGTTTTTGGGTTTTTTTACTCAAAAACATCAAGTTTTAGATTCTCACAAAATAAAAGGCTCCATTTTCTTATAACCCCCCCCCAATAATATTCCACGTCAAAGTTGTGTACTATTGCCATTTGGTGGACATCCTCCAGAACACAACTAAAGTGATATTTTGACAGGACTCTCACAAGATAAGGGGTTCTCTTATCAAAAGTTTATTTGCTTAGGAACTTCTCTTTTTCAAAGGCCGGGTTGCACTGTTTGAGTGACTGGTCTGCTGCCTCTTCCAGAGTAGGAGTTGTGGAGCATTAGGGGAAAGCGGCAGGTGCCGGGGAAAAGAGCAGCAGCTATTCCTTCACAACACCCAGATCAGGCACGCACTCCTTGCCATAGGATACTGAAGAGGTGGCTTAATTCAAAAGTCAAAAATCAGCAGGGAAAAAAATGTACTGAGAATTATTAGAAATAAGAGAACAACTTCTTTACCTCAGGAACACCCTGAATCACCGAGAACTGGACAGCAGCCTAAGACCTACAATCAGACACTACACTTGCTTCTTGCCTAAGCATCCCTGTCTATTTGGGGCACACAGCACAGTACCCCCATGATCACAGAAGGTGTTCACCTTATGTCTGCGAGAACCATGGGACCAGCACTTGCAGGGGTAAAGAACAAGTTCTGTCCTGGGAAAACCACCACCCTCACCACAGCGTTTTCCCTGTTACTGAACGACTGCAGACAGGATTCTGGGCTAGAGAGATGCTCCACTGGACCTAATTATTCTTCTGGCTCATGTTAAGCCAGCTGCTATCAAGCCCACCAACAGTAACCATTTATGCATTTTTGGGTTGGTATGGAATTCTAACAATTAACAATCTCCTAGGAAACATCAGACCAGCTCACAGACCAGGACACAGCATCTGGTTGGGGTGACAAGGCAGGAGTGATGGGGTCAGCTACGGAAAGGAGGCTGAGGTCCACCTTTCTAGAATACATGCAAGAGAACAGCTTGCGTGAACCATTTCTTTACCAGGAACCACAGAATCAACTTACTAAGTTCAAAGTTTCTGTTTAAAAACATAGAGCATTTAATACAAGGAAAGAAAAATATTTACTACAGAAGATGAGGATTGCAGATTACTAAGTCTTTTTGTGTGCTATAGAATATGACTACCATAAACTCCCTTAACACAGTTTTCCTCAATCACTACATTACAAGTTACACAAACAACATGGTACTACAGGGGTTAAAAGCTTCTTTTTACAAATATGCAAGCAGGAAGCACTAGGAATAGTACATGAACAAGTTCTATGCCAACAACTCCTTAACGCACAACCACGAACATTCAAACCAGCATTCTGAAAATACATTAACTACTGACTAGATTTTAATAAGCAATTCCCAATCAAGACACATAGGTAAACCTCAGGATTTAAGAACCACCATGGTCACTCACAGCAGTGAAGACAGAATAACTAAAAGCAAAAGCAGCAACTTTGTGAGTACACAAAGCCACCTTTTGAGGTTGAACATCTGCTCAAGTTTATAGGATCTCATGATATGTCTTGTCCCTTATCAAGTGGAAGGCATTAACTAAAAAAAAAAAAAAATCATTTTGCCTGCATATGAGATATTATACAATTACAGATAGGTTCTTGGACAATCTTTCAACAGCTAAAAGAGTGAAGACCTATCTTTAATCAGGAGGTGTCTTTCTCTCACAAGAGGAAAATGCTTCCATGATAAGAACAGAGTCCTGGAAGGGACTTAACTTAGATGCAGGAATCTGGGTCAGAAAGAACACCCTCAATATACTCTAAAGAAGTTATTCAACTATTATTCTAAAAACAAGTTTAGCATTAACTACATTACACAAAAGGACTTATTTCCCTAACTGCATTTAGATGTGGCTTATCAAGCTGTTTTTCTCTAAGGAGCATTTGAGGATATCAAGACCTGCATCCAGACACACTAAAGCAAGTTTTGCACAACACTTTCCTCTCCAACTGCATCGCTTTCAAAGGCAAAGCCTCTCACAAAGCTCGAGGATAGAGTAAACAGACTTATCCTAAGTGTCTGAATAAGATGTACTGTTCCGTCAAGCGCAACTATTTGAGGGGTAGGGGCTATTAAAAAAAAAAATTTAAAATAGCAATCCAACCCCAATTGCATTTATAGCCTTCATAAGGAGCTGCTGAGGTGTCGCTGCATTATTTTAGCAGCCTATGGTATCTATAGGGCATCACCAGCTTCACCCTAAGCCAAGGGAAAGCTGAAGGGCACATCCCTCCATATCGCCCCCACCCCCGGAGGGGCCACGCCCACCGCGGCAGCCCACCAATCAGAAGCAGCGGGGGCTAGCCCTGGAAACAGCCTGGCCAATGGGGGCGGGAGGCGGAGCCCTGCCTTACCTTCAGACCACAGGTTCTGGGGGCTCCGGGGTGCTCTCGCTGTGCCAGCGCTCGCAGCCCTGATCCCTGCCCGCCCCCGGACTCCCCGGCTCAGGGAACGCTCACCTGCAAAGCACCGATGGCAGCGCTCTGGAAGCGCAGGTCTGTTTTGAAGTCCTGAGCAATTTCACGCACCAGGCGCTGGAAGGGAAGTTTCCGGATCAAAAGTTCGGTGGACTTTTGATAGCGCCTGATTTCCCGGAGAGCCACGGTGCCTGGCCTTTTAAAATTAAACAATTAAAAAATAATTAGTATTCAAGACATATTCCACATCACGTTAAAAAACACAGGCTCCTAATCTAAATCAAACTAAGCACCGTACACGTGCAGTTTTTGCTAAGCACATCCTGGTGTTTACACTACAAACCCAGTTTTGCTGGCAAAAGGTCACTGTTTTCTCTCCACTGACGTGTGCAAAATTGGCCTGGCCCAGCCAGGGACCCCTCCAGCTGACAGCATGGCAGGAGCTGGCCCTTGGGCCACTGACTTTGTTATGAGAAGAGGCAACAGCCCACACTGGCTGACTGACACCAACATGTCTCTGTGTGGACGTGGCAAACCAGGGCACCGCCACGAGACAGCTGGTTCAGCACCACCATGGGTGCTCTCCCTGTGATGAGCCTGACATCCAGGACAATTTTAAGGGGAATCTGGTTCTTCTTCCCTATTAACATAAGACACTGGCAATCACAGAATGTTAGGGACTGGAAGGGACCTCAAGAGATCATCCAGTCCAATCCCCCCACCGGAGCAGTAACACCCAGATGAGGTAACACAGGAAGGCATCCAGGTGAGTTTTGAATGTCTCCAGACAAAGAGACTCCACAACCCCCCTGGGCAGCCTGTTCCAGTGCTCTGTCACCCTCACTGAGAAGAAGTTTCTTCTCAAATTTAAGTGGAACCTCCTGTGTTCCAGTTTATACCCATTATCCCTTGTTCTACCATTGGTTGTCACCAAGAGCCTGGCTCCATCCTCATGACACTCACCCTTTATATATATCTGCAAACATTAATGAGGTCTCCCCTTAGTCTCCTCCAAACTGAAAAAGAAGAGACCCAGCTCCCTCAGCCTTTCCTCATATGGGAGATGCTCCACTCCCTTAATCATCTTTGTGGCTCCGCAGTGGACTTTCTCAAGCAGTTCCCTGTCCTTCTTGAACTGAGGGGCCACAATATTCACAGAACTACCAGAATTTATATTCTGTGTTGTATTATCAGTAGGAAGTACCTAGTATATTTCCTTGTATTAGTTTTGGTGTCAGAATGTACTTTTGCAGACACAAAGTCCGCCCATGAAATTAACACCACATTTATTTCTGTGAAAACTTTGTATTTTCCTGCTCCAGCTTTATTACTTTTCTCCTGGACTATTAATTGCTCCTCACACCTGCAGCAACAGACTCGTAGCTTAAGTTGGCTATTTCAAACCCACTTCTCCTTCCCAATCCACTTTTTCCACACCGCCCCCCCCAAAGGAATACATACAACTAGCCCAAGACCATCCTCCACGCTGAAGCACTGCTGTTACCGCGCTGCACCGAGCAAGGACTGAAAAACACCTTTTTAAGGGGGCTGCCCAAAGAGACGTGTCCCCCTCCCAGCCCGGGCTGTGTCCCCCCGTGCCCCGAGCCCGGTACGTGGCCCTGCTCATCCGTGGAGATGCGGCGCCCTCTCGCGGCTCGTCACCTCCCCTGCAGGGCCACCGGAGCCGGAACGGCGCCGGGGACGGATCAAACCCCACAAGTACATTCAAATCCGCCCGTAACAATAAACTTCGCGCCGGCACAACCCTGCTGCAGTATTAAAATAACGTAAAAATAAAATTAAAAAAAAAAAAAATCGCGGATACGTTGATTCGCGGGGTGTCGATTTTTCAGGTGCCTAACCAGAACGCCCAAAAAACGGTTAATGGTAAATACCGGGTCGATGCTCGTGCTGGACATTTATGTATTGGGTTTTTTTCTGTTTGTTTTTTTTCAGCAGGTGGGGACGGGGGTGCGGAGCGGTGCCGGCGTGCGGCCCCGGGGAGGTGGCGGCAGCGGAGGGAGCGCGACACGGCGGAGAAGCTCTCCCCGCCCTCCCCGACCCCGTGGGGGGGGGGGGGGGGGGGGGGGGGGGGGGGGGCGGGGGTGCGCCCGGTACCGGCTCGGTGCCGCCTCTGCGCGGCGCTGCGTTACCTGTAGCGGTGCGGTTTCTTCACCCCACCAGTAGAGGGCGCGCTCTTGCGGGCGGCTTTGGTGGCCAGCTGCTTGCGGGGCGCCTTGCCGCCGGTGGACTTGCGGGCCGTCTGCTTGGTACGGGCCATGCTCCTGCCGACGTCGCTGCCTTACACCTGCCGGAGGGACGCGTGGGGGGGGCGGGGGAGAGAGGGACCGGCCGGTTCAGAGCGCGCCCCGCCGGTAACTGCCCCCCCCGCGCCGCCCCTCAACGGCCGGGTGCCCCCCGCGGTCCCCGCCGCCCCGCGCAAGCCGTCCCTGCCCGCGAGCGCGGAACGGCGGGTCGAGCCGTTAGTCCCGGACTCGCGGCCGCCTAACGCCTCCCATCGCCGAGAAAAAAAAAAAAAAAAGGAAAAAATTAAACGTCTGCCGATCGCGGAATATTAAAATACAGGGTTTTTTACCCACGAATTCAATAGCGAGGCTGCGGCGGCTGAAGCCCAGCCAGCCGCCCCGCCAGCAAGCGTGGAGAGGCGGCTGTCACCTCCCCCCGCCGGCCGCCCGTCACCTGCGAAGTGTTTGCAAATAGCGCCCGGCAAACCTCGGGGGGCCGGCGCCCGACCCGTAGCTGCCACCCGGTGAAAACCTCCTTCCCGAATCGCGGAGCGGGTGGGAGCGGAGGAGCAGCCCCCGCCGGGCTGCCCGGCCCTCGCCGCCGCCCGCCCGCGTTCTCCCTCCCACCGGCAACCGCAGGCAAACCGGCATTTACCGTACAAAAAGGGAAGGGTCCGGATCAAGTGCGAGAAAGCAACTAACTTTCTTTTTTTTCTTTTTTTTTGGGGGGTGGCTGGTTTTTGGGTGCCGTCTTTCTCTTTCTGTGCAACTGCTTCCCCAAAGCCGCCTCGCTCCCAAGCGCCTCTCACAGGCAAACTCATCTCCCAGACCCAGAACAAAATGGAAACAATCACGAAATGCAGCCCTAGTCCTTTTGCAAAGGAGGAAAAAATAAATTGCAAAAAAATAACGCCAAAAACATCGCAAGGAACTCCAAACCATGTGGGTGCAGATGAAGGGGGAGGCAGCGGAAAAGTTTGCAATCGAAAACCAAAAAATTGCGTTGGGTTTGGGTCGTTCCTTCGGCGAATTTCTTTCCCTTTTTATTGTTTTTTATGCAATAGGAAAAAAAATATGGTCGGTGACCAGAGAAAAGAGACAAGATGGTGAAGCTGAGCAACAACTGTGGGGAGCAGGGGAAGGAAGGCAGGAGAGTTACCCTGGGCTGGCGAGTGGCTCCTCTTTGCGGCCGCTTTCCAGCCCCGATCCGGGGGGATGTCGGGCTCAGGAGGCAGCTAAGGGGTCGGGGAAGCTTCTGGTGGGGGTTTGGAGCGGGGACGAGGGGAGTAGAGGGGGGCAACGACCGCGCGAAGCGGGGCCGGGGGTACCGGCGGAGGGAGCCGCTCCGGCTGCGCCGGGAAGGCGGCGCGGGGAAGGGGACCCGGGCTGCCGCCTCCTCCCGAACCACCCCAAAAGTTTGTGGGGAGGCTCGGAGCAGGACGGTGGGGCGCCGCCGGGGGTGGTGGGGTGCGGGGGGCGGCGGGCGCGGCGCCAGACTTACCCCGTCCGCTGGGCGAGCGCGGCTGCCGTGCGGGAGAGAGGGCGGGCGGGCTGGCGAGCGCAAGGAGGAGCCGGAGCTGCTGCTGCTGGCGGCGGCTCGAAGCACAATTGAAAGATGGCTGACTCGGGAGGGCCGGCCGCGCGCTCGGCCCCGCCCCCGCCCGCCGCGCCCCGCCCCGGCCCCGCCCGCCCGCCAATGGAGCACAATGGAGGGAAGGCGCGGCCCCGCCCCCGGTCCCGCCCCCTCCCCTCGGCGCCCTGTGTACAAACACAAAAGACACGCCGCGCGCGCGAGGGGGGATTCCCTCCCCCGCCCCTCCCCGGCGGGGACCGGAGCGGAGCCTCCAGCCCCGCCGAGCCCGGCATCCCGGCCCAGCACCCCTCCCGCCCCGCCCGTAGCCCTCAGCGGCCCCCTGGCGCGTCTGGTCCCCCCCGCCAGTTGGGCGGCAGGAGCAGCAGGGACCCGGAAAACAAGCCCCAGGGGAGGGGGCTGCCAGCAGCCGGCTGCGGGTGGGCCAGCGCTGCAGTGCGAGCCAGCTCCAGCTCCTGCCCTCCCCAAAGTATAAAGCACCTTGCCGTCCCCCAGAGTAAGTCTGACTGGCTTTGGGTGGGGTTGTTTGGGTTTTGTTTTCTTTTGTTTTTATTTTGTTTGTTTGGGGGTTTTGTTATGTTTTGTTTGCGGGTTTTATTTTGGCTTTTTACATAGAAGTAACTCCAGAATTCTCACCACAAACAGGGCCTGTCAAAGCTAACCCAGTGAGGATCTGACATGGGAGCCTCCTCTTCCTTAGCCTGCAAAATAAGAGCTGAAGGACAGGAGAGGATGGCCGAGGTCAGAAACAAACTGCAGACACAACATGTTGTAAGGAAAATTGGAGCTTTGGGGAAAAAAGAGGAGTCTTGTGCCCTATATCAGTGCTGTCAAACTATTTCAAGTCCTGAATGCAGCTATTAGAAAAGTGACTGTAAATTTAGCACTGTCATCACCAACAGACCACATCCACTTGTATCAGCTGCCATGTTGTTCAATGAGAAAATTCACTCTTACTTTATTTTCTGTTAATGTCAGAAATGAAATGCCCTATGGGAAAGTAACCTCTGCTCTAATATGACTGAACAGTCACTTGCAATTTTGTTAACTGCATTTCAAATTCTGTACTCACGCAAACTGGTGCCACCATCTTGTCTGTCCTTTAGGTATGAGAAGGAGCTCTACTTGATTTGCAAAATCTTTCTTATGGATGACGATGTGACGCAGTTCTGTGCAGAGGCACAGCTGCCTCCAGCAGCAGAAGCAGTTTAGCCATGTGATTGGAGTAATTTGCTTTGGGCTAATCAAAACTGATGAGGAAAAGTGTTCTTGTGGACCGAACACCCTGCTAAAATAGATGTAGACAGCTTTGGTATTCAAATAAATGAAATGGGCTGAACTACACAGACTGGTGTAGATATACACCAGGCACACACCTCTGACCCTATGGTGAGCTTATGAGAGGCGACTCAGGAAAAATAAACTATAAAGGATTTTAGTTATGCTTACAGAAGAATTAGTGGAGTAATTTATCTGTTGATAGTATTTTATGAGAGCAGCACCTTACTGGAGAGCCAGAAAGGGAACTCAGAGCTGTATAGTATTACACCATGGAGTATTTGTAAATAAACCCCAAAAGCCAGGCACTGAAATTGGCGTCAATTCCCAACATAACACACGCGTCCCATAACGAGCAGCTGGAAAAGTTAAAGGCCGGCAGCACCAGTTCCCAGCTGCAAGAAGCTGCCCAGGCATTAACAATTCACAGATCACCCTGTCAGCTTCAGCTCCGAACACGCTCGGACGGCAGGAGGAAGCAGCCGTGCTTTCCCCGCTTACTCCCCGCGTCCTTCTCTCTCCCTGGCTCGGCCGGTGGGACCGGGACAAGGCGGGGCCGAGCCCGGGGCCACTTGCGGCGAACCGGGTCCGGCGCGCCCGGCTGGCTGACGCGCGTCCCCGCCGCTGGCCCGGCGCCGCCATTGGCGGGAGCGCCTGGAATTCCATGACGTTGCCGGGGAGGCGGGGCGAAGGGCGGGGCCTGGGGGTTGTCCCGGCCCCGGTGCTGCCCGCTTGGTCCCTTCCGCCGTGGGGGGCCCGGAGGGAACGCAAGTGCTTTCCTGCGGGAAACAGGGAACTGAGCAAGGCTGTGTCTCTGCTCTAGGCCTCCACCGCTGCTGGCTGGCCTAGCGCTGGTAGTTCCGACCGATTTAAAATGCTCAAGAAATGTGCAATCAGGAAAAACGTTTCCAGTATTACCAACTTCCACACCCTCATTTCGTCGTCGCTGATTAACGCCGTTAAAAACCTGCTTTTCCAGGGCTATGGAAACATGTACAACCCTGGGGCACCCCTTTAAGCTTTATCCCCGATGCGATTTTGTGCCAACAGGCTGCTGGCCCAAAGCCGCAAAGACTCCAGACGTTCTGCTTTCCCCAGCAGCGCTGATAAGCCTTCGCTCCTCCTTGCCGATTGCCTTTATCTCTGCAGACCACAGGGATCTTCCACCCGTCAGCGTCTGTAAGCGGCCACGAAAAAATCTAACCTAATGAGATTCCACCGGTTTAACCAACAATAACTCGTCAAGGACAACTGCAGCACTTCGTGCGTGCCCGGCGTCACCCCCACCGCCACTGTGAACATGTCCAGATCACTCTGGGAAAGAAGATTAGGATGGAAAACAGCTGGTCCAGATCAGAGCAAGAGAAGACTCAAGCGATACTGGATAGAAAAGATGAACATCCAAATCGGAAGCTGTCCAAGAGGTTTTTAGTGCCTTTCACAGAAAGTACACAGCCCATATTCAGCAAAAAAAGGTAGATT
This sequence comes from Patagioenas fasciata, assembly GCF_037038585.1. Lineage (NCBI taxonomy): Eukaryota > Metazoa > Chordata > Aves > Columbiformes > Columbidae > Patagioenas > Patagioenas fasciata. The sequence continues at coordinate 23,732,315 of NC_092522.1, forward strand.
TCCACAGCTCATGCCCATTTTGGCTATTCAAGTAGCATACACTTTCCATAATACATTTACCTGTATCTTCTGGGGAAACACTTACCTTGCCCAGGAGACTCTGGGCATTTTTTGTATCAGGCTGGATTAGTTGTAACTCATTGTATTAAGCTCAAAATACTGTTTCAGAATTGTTACTAGAAAATAAAATATTTTGGAGCAAAGGCCTCAATCTCAAGTCCTCCAAGTAGCCCCCAATCAGCTTCAAATGCTGGTATAAGGCACCAGCCCTGTTGGCCGAAGAGCTGACAGATCAACCCCGTAACATCCCAGAGTGCACAAAGATCGACAAACAACTGCAGCAGCTGCTGCCATTTGCAAGACCACAGATTAAAAACCCCAGAACACAATGCAGTGGAGCAAGATGAAGTGTGCCTTTTAAAAAGTTATCCAAAGGAGAATAAGTGAGGCCAGTGTATGACTGGTTTTAAGCAACATCGCAGGCATCTGTCAGAAACATTCGAAAAAGGTTTTCCACTACAAGAGACATTCACAGTTTACCAACAAACTCCAAATGGTCTTTGATCAAAGAAGAAATACTTCTTTCCTATTCCCCTCAAAAAGCACAAACTAAAAATCCAAATGACTTAGTCTACTTCCTACTCAACAAGCAGAGAAAGGTCCCCTCCTACTATCCTGAGGAAGTCTGGGTTGTTATTAATAGAATTATAAAATCATAGAATGTCCCAGGTTGTAAGGGACCCACCAGGATCATCAAGTCCAACTGCTGTCCCTGCAGGTGATTGCATTTTATGCAAAAAGCTACTCAGACATTTCTACAGGGGAAGGAGTGTAAAAACTTAGCTTTATTTATCTACAACACTCACTTGACCCCTGCTTCCACGTGTCTCCTCCCAGACCCAACTCTCCCTTCCTGTTCTCCTTCAGATCCATCTCTCGTCTCTCACTCATCGATCCTCCAGCCACCCTTGGCACTCAAGCTCTGCATCCTCACTCCTGTTCCTCGTCCCAGCTCGCAGCCTGCTGGACGTTTTCTGATTTCATGTTCCCCACACACTCCATTCAAAGAATTTGCTCAGGCAGTTTCATTTTTCGCCACCTTTCTCCTTGACCCTATCATCCTAATTTTTCATCCTTTCAACTTTCATGCCAAACCACTCCCACCTTCCCCTCATTTATCAGCTGGTCCCAGTCCCACACCTGCTGTGTGTTTTTCTGCAGCTCCCAGGCTGGACAGCCTTTCCCAGTCAGTTCCAGTCTTCATCCTTAACAGCCCAGTCCAGTGTTGCTCCATCCTCACTCCAGTCCTGGCCAACCTGCCATCCAGTTTCTGGCTTCAGCTGCTATACAGTTACAACTTCTCCTGGCAATTAAAGCAATATCCAAGTCCAAAATGCTGTTAATTTTTTAAACTATCTTCATCTTAAGATGTATTTTGGCAGAATGAAAATATCTGTAACCTTAACATTGTATTAACGGCACATTTTGGTGCAGATGTAAATGTATTCCTAAATAATCATGTACATGAAAGGTAAAAATACACTATTTCCAGTGGTTTTACTAGGAAGTTACTAGAGTTAGCAATCATTGGCACTTAGAAAGGAAAGTACGAGTAATTTAAAATCTCAAAATGACTCACAATAATTTGATCTCTGTGTAGATAGTTTTCTATTATTATTTAATTTGAAATTTTGTGTCATGAATTTGTGCACCACGGAAGTTACAGCATTGTAATAGCAACCATTGTAACGCGCAGTTCTTTAATATGCGGGATTGCCTATTACACCACACAGTGCACGTATCTATCATTCATATTATTTATACTCTCTGCTAATATATATGCAAAAAATACACCAGCCAAAACCAGCAGCTGTACAGTGCACTTATCTTCAGAGGTTGGCACCTACTGGAAATACAGATAAGAAGTTGTATAGTAGTAGTAGAAACAGTGCTTTCCTCCCTTTCATCTATTTTTGTTGTGTCTTTTAACAATGTATCTTGCTTTTTGCTGTTCTCTAAAATACTTCACATATATTAGATATTATGGCCCCACTGTTTAAAGAAAACTCTCAAACACGTGTTTACTTTTAAGCACCTCTCAAGCTCCATGGATTTCAATGGAAGAAACATACTCTTAAATCTACACATGTGCTAAATTCTCTCCCTGAAGACTGATCCAGGAGGAAAGTCTCCCTGCCTAAATAACAAGGAAAGAGTAAATGAAAAAAAGTATACGAATTCCTGGGTTCTTTAGAAAAGCTTAAAAGAGACAGCTACTTTAAAATGCAAAATTATCAGTCCTGTCAAAGATACTACTTTTCACTATTTGAGCATCACATGTGCAGGGGATTCAGCACAACGTATTTTGGAGCCAAACTGCATTTTTCTATTGTCTCATAACCCAAGAACAGTAAATCCATTTTGCTTTTTTTTCCTCCAACCTTTTTTTTTTTTTTTTTAAATTACAGTTTCAATGAAAAGTTTCTCCCAAAAGGAATTTCAAGGACAAAGTTCTAAGAGAGTGCAAACAAGTCTACAATAGCACAGAGAATAAAATTCAGGCTTCCTGAATTTTCCTTCTCTTTTTGGATTACCGCTAATTTTTAGGAGGCTTGACAAGTTTGACTCGGCCCCCACCTTTGCGGTTGCTGTCTTACAAAAACTTACCAAGTTCCACTGCGTACATGCCTGCTTTTATATATGGACTCCGGGCTCTAATTCCCTATGTATCATCCAGGACTCTCTTATTATAATCTCATTTGTACTGCCTATTATTAACATACATGCACTGCTGGAACTCATCTCTCATCCTTCTAATGAGGTCCTACAGAACATGAAAGAGTAAATAACATTACATAAACCAGTGCTAGTTCTTTCTATGCCAGGAAAAAGTGCTACACAAAAACCTCCAAGAGCACCCTATAATGACATCGCAAAGCTCCTCTCCTATTCCTATCTTCTTTACTTATTTGTTTGTTTATAAAACCATTTTAAATATGTTTAATATTTTAGTATCCTTTGTATATATATAAATATATATATATATATATAAAGTCCATTGCCTTTTGAAGACTGGAGGTTAAAAGTATCTTTAACTGCCTGCTACATAGCTAAGAACAGTTCCAGGTACATAAGATTCATTGTAGCTGTATTATCACAATCTCCACTTTTTCTTATCAGCTTTGAAGGGCTTGTACACAACGGTTAATTATCTTAAGGTGGAAACAGGACTTGAAATGTCACATAAAAGAAAGTAGTGTTCCTATTATACTGACACTATAAAGATCCTAAACAGAAATATAGGTAGCTTTTTAAACAGTCGTACTGAATTTTATATTATGTTTTCATTTTGTATGTGCTTAATATTGGATAATTATATTCTCATTTGTTTCAATCTATGGGATGACAAAGGACATTAACAATAAAAACAGCACTACATGTTCACACAGTCATGGACCTCCCCTTGTCAAGAGAACGTCAGCTTCTTATTGACTTCTCTAAGCTTATGCCTTTTCTTCTTTCATTTCTCAGGACAGCATTATACTATTTTTCTTAAGCAAATACTCTTGGTTTGGAGTGCACTAAAGGGTTAACTGAAACAGAGTCCTAGCACCAGATAGGGAATAGGGTACAACATATAATTGGGAGGTTATTGTACAGCCTTGCCGAAGACTAGAAATTATTTGATATGACAAGGAGTATCTGTGATTTTTAGATAAAATATGATCAAATGTCATAACGTATTTCAGAGATATACTGTGAAATTTTAATTATAAAAATATGTCTAAAGCATTGCTTTAAAGGACTGGTGGACAAGTATAAAGAAAAGGGAGTTTATTCTCTGTAATGAAAATACAAGATCTTAAAACTTACTGTACCAGCTTGAGTTACTTTGCATTGACAGACATATTTTAAGTGGGCTTTTGCAAGATTTTCTGCAGTATAGGGAAGAGCAATTGTTCTGGGGAATATTTCTTTCTAAAGTTACAGTACGATAAAATTATTTAACTCATTTTAGCTCTCCTGGTTCTTCACACATGACTAAGTTATCATAACAACCTTTTCCGTCTTTTTGAAGCATTGTATTGTACTGTGGAAAGAACTGGATAGCCTGTGGGCTTCATCCTAATGGAGACTACTGTAAAATATTTTATTTCCTAGTATTTCTGTGTTGATAGATTCATTAAAGCTGCCAAGGAGAAGCAACCAGCACAAGCTCTAATTGGTTCCCAAATAAGATCTCTACTACTACAGTGATTTACTCAGAGCTCCTGTTGTAGGAGAATTTCAGCAAACTGATTTGGCCCAAGACTCACAGATGCTGGAAAATAAAACCCCTGCAGGCTTGCATTAGGGAGGGAAAAAAAAAAAAGGCTCACTCTTTTCCACCACCCATTAGGCTCACATTGGCCTCATTTTGCAGTGCTGTTGTTGTAAAGGATGTCTTTTCATGCACTGATGCGGTCTCTAGCCCTTGCTGACACTGCCTTGAAAGGTTCTATGAGCTACTATACTTGACAGAACCGAAAGAGTAATATTATTTATTTCATTTATTTGCTCAGTGGGGTAATCTCACGAGATATGAATCTCTTCTTCATGATGGGCCTGGGGATAGCAGAGCGAAACTCAGCCATACTTTACTGAAATGCAAACAGCACAGACCACAGTACTTGGGCTTCAACTGCAAACAGCAGGCCAAAATACCAGGTATAATGCTCAATATTACTTGAAGAATATTCTGCAGACTGGTTACTTTCAAAACAGATCTGCTACTTCCTTGTAAAAGCACAAGAATAAGATTGTCTTGAAATGGCATTGATGCTTCGCAAGCCTCATTTGTGAAAGTCTCATAAATGAAAATATTATTCTGAGGTGTGACCATAATCCAGTTGTGAAGTGCTCTGCCATATCCCATCTTTCTTAACAGCTCCCAAATCTCAAAACCCACCTTCTGGAGAACTAGTCTCCTGAGAGACAGCAGAAAAGGGAAAGAGAAGATGGAGTGGCAGACAGTATATTTTAAAGTGACAGCAAAGAACATTAATAAAGTTATTTTCAGTCTTACAAGATTACAGAGTTTTAAGGTTTTTTAAAGAAATGAAATCTTCCTATTTTCCCAACATTCTTCATAAGTCACACACTCTGCAGACTATACTTTACTGTACCACATTTTTAGATAATTTTTCTTCATTTCTCCTCCTCCTCTTCTCAAATTCACACCTCAATGTGAAAACTGCAGTTGCTGTTAAGAATAGTACTTAATATTAGTGCTGCTCATTAGTTCCCTAGTGCTTAAAAACTTATGTAACACAATTCACATTTAAGCCTTCTAAAGAATAACTAATTTGCCCTGACTGCTCATTGTTGAGTATCTACACTCCCAGCTGAAAATAAAAGGATTCACAGGTATTTACCATTTCTGAAAATTGGGCCTAGTATGCCTTTGACTACATACCCAAATATGGGCACTGCAATTAGAGGCTATTTAAAAAAAAAAATCCTTTAAAAATACCCTGCCTTCATGTCACAAAGAAGATGGTGTTAGAGCAAGAATTAGAAATAGTTCCTGGCTCCTAAACATGTTCTGATCACACATCTCTTGTGATAGAGAAGGGAGCAGAAGAAAGAGCCCAAAGGAACAATGTGGCAATAGGTAGTTCCTTCCAATCAAACAATGCCTGCCAGGTCTCACTCTCTTTGCGGGTGCTGCAAAGCTGCTTTCACAGGGCCCAGCTGCTTTAAAGGAGTCCAGAGATTCCTGATGTAGAAAAGAATTTGTCAGGCAGCACCCGTTCTTCATATACCACTTGTACGTCTTTGCCAGTTGCTGACAAAATTCCATCTTAAGTTTTACAGTGAGTTTGGGGAGTTTTAGTAAAAGCCTCAAATCCCTGCAGACAGGTGATGACATCTAAATCTCATCTTTTGTTTTTGAATTCTAAAGAACACATCAGGCAGTTGTGCTTGCAGAGACAAGCTTGGTCCCCTGGCAGCTCAAAGCCCACCAAAGCAAACAAACAAGTAACAGAAGGTAAATGAGAATGAACAATTTACCATGTGCTAACGTTGCATGATTCTGGCAAACCCTGAGTTCTGTGGGGACTCGCTACAAGTTTTGTATGCTAAGTCCTGGCACTATCCTGTTTCCCTGCAAGTAAGATAGGGTCTTATATTACTTTGTGCTCCAAAAGATGCATTAGGGATCATTTTCAAGGGATGTCTTAGTTTTCCATGAACAAAAATCTACATTTATTCTTGAACAAAAAATTAACATCTATTCAAATATAGTCATGTCATCACACTCTGGAACATCATCATAACTCTCCAAACCCTGAATTCTATTGTGAATTTCTCATGACTCTATTTGCTTTAGAACCATTGGCCCCAATTTCTCATGTCTAGCAATAGCGCTTTCCTTAAATGAGCACCTCTTGCCCATGTAGCCTGCTCATAGTGCATTGGCAAAGCAACTGTCAGTTACCTGTCAGGTGTCTGCTTTTCTTGGCGAAGAGTCTATCTGTCCTGCTGCATTCTATTGCCAATTAATTTTACTTTTTTACATGTGTAGCTGCCTGGACACTATTTAAATTGACTTTTTAAATGAACTGTAACTAGGGCTTATATTTGGAGTAGGGCTTATATTTCGAGCATCCTCAAAAATCCTGAAAAATCATGCTAGGGCTTCTTTTCAGGGTAGGTCTTCTTTTTGGGGAAATAGGGTACTACATAAAGCACATGAGCGATACGTTAAAATACAAGTCGCAATCGAGGCAACTAAAGTGGAGAACATCAGTTGAGTTTAACGTGGACTGCAGAACATGGATTTCAAGTCAGAGGCAGAAAAGCAGCACCACTTGAAACCTCAGCAACAAAGTGCAGGGGAGGTTACCAGTTCGTTTCCCCTAGGCTACAAGGTTTTCGAGCCCAGCTCCCACGCTGGAACTCTGTCCCACATCCAACAGAGGCGCTGCTCTTTTGTAGGATAAATCCGCACTGTGAGAGGGAGTATTTTATCAGGTGATAGCAAAGTTGACATTACACGCTTCATCACATCTTGAAGTTACACCCTGCAGCCTAGCCCTAACCCACAATGGACAGCGAGCATTCCTGGGAGCCACTGCCATTTCCCACCTGCAAAAAGCACACAGCGCCCTTCTCCCTTGGCTCGCTGAAGAATGAGCCGGCTGCCTGGCAGTCCTAAATTTTGGTATGTGGCTCAGAGGGCCAGGAAGATTGGCCACGCCACATCTGCAATATGTGAGATTCCTGGTTATGAGAACCACATAGAGGTGAAGTGCTGCCCACACAAAACGTGCAGTGGACATACCTCTGTGCCATGCCCAGCTCTGCAGATGCGAGACATGGCTCAAGATTTCCCCTGACAAACTGTTCCTGTAATGTCCTGCTACAAAGAACAACAGGAAAAAAAAAACCAAAAACCAAAACACCTACCATCAACAAGATTTTTCCAACTGTGACTTTCATGCACTAGCAACACTTATTCATAGACCCTGCGTTGAGAAACAAGCAATCTGACATATTCTGACACCGACATCACTTCTAGGCCAAAGCCCAAGTCAGAAAGGAACACGGAGGAACAAATGCACAGCTGTACCATTGTCATGTTGCTAATATTCAGATATAACCATGTGAGGACATGTTTTTTCCCAGCTTCACATACATATGACTTAAGATTTTCTCAAGGGGCTGTATCACAAATTCCTCATAGATGATGAATAATTACCTCTATTTTGGAAAGGATTAGAAGCAATGCTGGAGGGGAGCTCAAAATACAACAGTGACATCCCTTCAACATCATACTAACAATTTAATTTTAATTGCATGGGTGCGAAAAGATGTTGTATAAAAAAATTGGCAAACTATTCCAATTTTGAGCCAACAAGAAGCTACACACGTCTGTAATGTTATAATGTCAGTATTCTCTAACTTGAACTTACTGTGCAAAATGAAAAAAACACCAAGCATTTTTTCCTAAAAATTATTTGCATGGTTTCTTTTAAAGAGAAACAAATAAACACCTGCATACATTATTATGCATTTTAGGTCCTCTTTAAGCTAGAAGAACATTCCTGACACAAGGAGATTAATATTACTAGTGCAATAATGTCTGAATGTTAAGTGAGGCTCATAATGATCCAATTCAAAGGAAGTCATGTCAAACTCAGCACCCTCTCTACACGACGGACTGGATCCTTAAGACATTTCTCCCTCAAGCCAACGGAGCTTTGAAGATTTACACTAGCTGAGGATCTGACTCATAACATTTTATCAGGGGATGAACAAATCAATGACATGATCTGCTTTAAACAGGACTTACGAACACCCACAATGTGCCACAGATGTTAATCACATGTTATCTCTGCTGAACATAACCAAAAGTGAGGGTTTGCCCACTTGAGGAATTCTGCTTTAAATTTCTGTCTTTTTAGACCGGTCCGGTGTGCTCTCCCTTTTGTTGCTGTCCTCATTTTCTCCTTCAGTTCCCCTGTCGAATCTCCCCAGGTAAACTGAAAGTAAGCAGATGTGGGTGGGGTAATGTAATTTGGGAGCTCCTCCCAACTACTAGAAGTGCAACTTCAGTTTTAGCAAGGAACATTTCCAAATCAACTTTCATTTTAGTTGGAAAACAAAAGAGGATATCTGATTTTTTTTTTCTTTTTTCCCCCCCTTCAGCTGATCATTTCAAGAAGAGTATAACTTACTTTGGTCTAGGAGCTTCAAATTATTGCAAACAGTGTCACAATTGTATATAAAGCTCACACTGCAAGGGCATGTAAGGTTCACTCTCCTGTTTCTTAAAAACTTTAAGGCATAGGGCTCTGACAGATAACAGAGATCTACCACATACATAATACACATCTTGTACCGTATGCTCACTCTTAGCTTTGGATTTTTGCGAAGCTGCCAAAAGTTCAAATGCCAATTGAGAAACTAGAATCCAGGCCTTACACAGATATTAAGTAATTCAGCACAGTGTCTCTGCAAGCTATAATTAAAAGCAGTTAGCTTCATTACAGGGAGAGCAAAAGTAAAGAGGCAGAGGCCTATTTTTGGTATTGTTTCCTTATAAAATATACTGTACACTACAACTAACCCATTCACAGCTCTTTGACTGTATTCAGTGAAAATTAATCAGAACAGACCAAACCTAAGCACTAAGGCTAGCAAATCAGAGGAGACATAAGGTTAAGGAAATCTTAGAATCTGAAGTATTCATTTCTGCAATATTACCTGGGTGTCTAATTAGCCAATTCATCTCAAATTCTTGCTGCCGAATTTAAAATTATTATTAACACTAACAAGGCTGACTGTGATTATGATACCTAAGGTCAAACAAAAAGGGTTCTTATTTTCTCAGGTTCAATACATATATATGAGGAAAACAATACCTGTTCCTTTCCCCAAAGGACTCACCGTTCAAGGAACAACTCATAGAAAAGGGATGAGGGATGCCACTTAAAATATGAAACAGTTGTGTATGTTCCTTTTAGAATATTGGAAGTGTGCAGAGATACTAACAAAGGTAAATTTTGTCCACTGAAGTAACTTCAAAAATTTGAAAACATGTCTTTTAAGAGTGGGTTTTCCATCTGCTAGACAGTTGTTCATGTACTATCATATATATGGAAACTGGCTCATCTGGAAATATTTTCTTTTACATCTTAACGGTATGTCAACATGTAAGTTGCAGATAAAGGACTCATAGTTCATCCGTCCATAGAATGAAGACAAAGATAGTAAGCACAACAAAGGGACTAATGTGAAGGCAAAACCAGTTCTACAGCATTTTGACATCTTGATTATGTCTAGGTATCTGCATTATTGCCAACAGTTGGCTATAAGAAGAACAAAATACATTTATTAATCACAGACTTGTTAGGAGATTGATATCTATCCATTCACTGTGAGACAATAAGTATATTTAACAGTAGCTAGTGTATTAATACAAGGGTAATATAAGTAACGTAACATTTGTATTTCTCCTCCCCCTGCTCCCAACCAAGTATCAGGTATCTTAACACACTGTCTCTACTCATTGCACTGATGACACAGAAACTGAAGCAGATGAGTATTGACATTTGGCAGGAAGCTGCACTTGCAAATATCAACTTAGATTCATTATGGCTAATTACATTTTTGTCAAACAGTATGATGTCATAGTCTCTGAAGTAAAAAATGTTCTCTCATGTCATACAATATCTTAATTATTCTCCTAAAAACATACACACAAAGGTTTCTTTTCATCTTCTCCTGATCCTCCACGCAAAAATAATATGAAAGCATGCAATACGTTTAAGTCTTGCAAATATATTATCTGCAACTTACACATTGGGATATCATTAAGCTGCAAAAGAAAATATTTCCAGATGAGCCAGTCTCCATATTTACGACAGCACATGAATGACTGTCTAGCAGACAGAAAAGCCACTCTTAAAAGACATGTTTCCAAATTCTTGAAGTGGCTTCAGTGGGCAAAATTTACCTTTGTTAATATCTCTGCACACTTTGAATATGCTAAAAGGAACATACAAAACTGTTTCATATTTTAAGTGGTATCTTTCGTCCCTTCTCTTGCCTATGTCTAGGAAGATTTTTAGAAGTGAGGAACATTGAATTCCTATTGGAGCAACTTTTGACCCATCCTTTGTTAACCTGGGTACCTTGTGAACAGCTGGTTTTGTGTTCCTCACTCCCAGAGGCATCTTTCATGTGCAGATTAGAATTCCAGGGCCAATGAGTATCTTACGCCTCCTCTCAGTACAGAGTCTTGCATAATGTGATCTTGCTCTTGACAGACCGTTATTGAGCACTATAAAGCACTGCTACTAGTATTAAAATGGAATATACTGGAGGAAACAATAAGGATGAATGAATGAATGAATGAATGAATGAATGAATGAGTGAATTAACAAATAACAGCATTATGACAGTTACACATCTGATTGTTCCAAATATTGTAAAAACTTTGTTCTACGTTAAATCAAATAACAGATTTTAAGCAGAAAATAGTCTAGTCTGACACACTGCATATTATAGGCCACAGAACCACACCCAATAACTCAGGCATCACGTGCACGGATATCATAATGAAATAATGAAAGGATGGTTAGTCTCTTCTCTTAAATTATGTCAAGATACGAAGAAGTTTTAAATTCCAGTCTTGGTCCTTCCAAAAGTGGTATAACCAGTTTGCCCGAGTGTCACTATTTAAAAAGTCAGAGTACTTACTTATCCCGCAAGGATGCGGTCAGGTTTAATTATGTCCTTAAAATAATTTCTAAATGAAAAGTGGCAATCATGATTTATTAATTAAGTCTAAAACACCACTGCAGAATCAGTGACTGATCATTGTTTTATCAAGAGAATCATATTTCTAATAAAATAAATTTCAAATGGTAAATTATAATAACAGCCTTTTTGACTTTAGACTTTTTTTTTGTGAGGGGCAAGGCAATAGACTTTTGATGAGTTCTAGGAAGAGAAATGTAATCAAGAACAAGAGACAGAGAAATGCTCACCCACTGACATTAACGTGGCACCAGCTAAACAGCATTGCATAAATCATGAGGATGGGGACTATCTACCTAGCACTGCTGCAGGATCAAGCTGAAAGGAAACTACTCCTCTAGGCTATTAGGTGTCACCTGCTTGTAGCCTGACTATGCACAAGGATCTGCCCAAGTCACCTAGATACTGCCACCCAGATACGGCCACCTAGAACCAGACAGAGTGCGGCATTCGTAGTCCAAAACTAAGGTGGCAACGTATGATTTGCAAAGGGCCTGATTTATGTCAGAATGACTCCACTGCTGTCAGCTCTCCTGCTCACAGGTGTATTGCAGCTTTAGCCTGTATGCGCAGGCAGAATCCAGGTGTCAGAGTCATGACAGGCAGCTGTCATTGGCACACACCTCCTCTCGGGGTGCACTGGGCCCTCTTTTTTGGTCCACTTTTCCCTGTGATGTGTTAGCTAAGATACTCCTCACTGGGAAATTATAATTCTGTTGGTACTCACCAGGGCCAGGAATTCATCAGCACAGATATAAGAGTAGTTTGAAATATTCGGAAAATAATTACACTGACTCAGCCCATTCACTGGACAGTCCTGCGGCCCAACTCTTCCCTGGACAACTCCGCCTGTACTGACAAGCTCCACACCCTCAGCGCCAACGGCAGGAGCTTCAGAGGAGGAAATGAATCATGCCCTCAGAATGCAACTGAAATCCCACAGACCTAAGAAAATACTCATTCATCTGCATATGTATATGTGCATGCTTCGTATATTCCAATTACGTTTCAATCAGATACTGCAGATGAATAAAAATACCCCAAATCTAGTGGAATTTAACAGCAGGTAGCATTTTGCAGACACACCGTGTGATTATAAATTAAACAAGCAGTACCACATGACTTAAAATACAACTGAATTTGGGCCTGATCCAGCACAAAATAACCACAGCTTTTCCAGGCTACACAGACATCAATCAGGTTTGAATGGTTGCACTGTGGCATCATAATTTAGAAACATCAACTTGTCATAGAAAGTAAAGTCAATAAGGGACTGTCTAAACCGGGTCAAAATGCTTTGTGAAAATATTTTACCTAAAATTAATACAGCACAAGAAAGGGTGAGCAAAGTTTGATTTGTGAGTTGGCCAAGACAAGCCCATGGGGAGATCCCCGTAATTAAATTATTACTAATTTGTTTACATTTGCAAGTGAAGTCCTCACTTCTGGGTCAAGTCACTTCTATGCCCCTTTGTTTCCCTGCTTCCTCCTTTTTTACCACGTTGACTTAAGACGGCCAGGCATGAGGGCTACCCCTCCATGCTCACACCAGCCTGGCCAAGCAGCATAGCTCTTCTGCAAGCAAAAAGGGTGGGACAGCCACAGCACCGAACTTTCCGGAACAGCCAATCAGCTAAGACATGAGCCCCATCTTTTTAAAGCAGCATTGATACCTAAGGCCTGAATTTAGCCACATGCTCTATGTGTCTATCTCACTTGCTAACGTGTTATTTTCAGGGTGCCATGGGCCACCCTGGCAGGGGAGCTCCCCTTGGGTGGGGGCAGATTATGCCATGAGCAACAGATCTCGTCCATGCTGCTGCTAAACAAAAAGGCACCGCAGGTAACGCTGTGATTTGGAAATACAGTGACGGGTGTATTGCACCGCAGATCTTGGCGGGGGGGCAGCCCAATCACGTCTTTGCTGGTGTTTGCAGAAGTTCCCAGCAGAAACAGCTGGTAGCAACCCACAGAATCACAGAATTTTAGGGACTAGAATGGACCTCAACAGATCATCCAGTCCAATCTCCCCGCCGGAGCAGGAACACCCAGATGAGGTTACACAGGAAGGTGTCCAGGCGGGTTTTGAATGTCTCCAAAGAAGGAGACTCCACAACCTCCCTGGACAGCCTGTTCCAGTGCTCTGGCACCCTCACTGTGAAGAAGTTTCTTCTCATATTTAAGTGGAACCTCCTGTGTTACAGTTTATACCCATTACCCCTTGTCCTGTCATTGGTTGTCACTGAGAAGAGCCTGGCTCCATCCTCGTGACACTCAAACCTTTGCACCCCTTCAATGCCCTCGCCTGGATGGTTATGTCGAAGACATGGAGGGAATTTAAAGCCACCGCTATTCAATGCAATATTTACAGTGTCTGTGTCACCACCAAACCTCTGTGTGTGCCGTTTTCTGGAGAGGCAGAGGTGCACGTTTTCTCCTAACCAGTGCTCCAGTCCCTGAGGAAGATCTTTCCTTTGAGGGTGACAGAGCACTGGAACAGGCTGCCCAGAGAGATGGTGTAGTCTCCTTCTCTGGAGACATCCAAAACCCGCCGGGACACCTTCCTGTGCTATCTGCTCTGGGTGAACCTGCTTTAGCAGGTGGGTTGGACTGGATGATCTCCAGAGATCCTTATAGGAAAACGGCGCCATATTTGATCGGACAAGTTAACGCCTGCACGTTTCCTGGGCGGGGCAGAGGGCGAGGGGGAGGCCTCAGCGGCCTCCCCTCCGCCCCCTGCTCCTCCTCTTCCCTCCCGGCCGTTATTGGCTCGCTGTCGTCACAGGCGCATGCGCGGCGGCGCTTCGTGGCGTCGGGGAAGTGATGGCGCTACTGGTGCGCGACCCGTTGGATTCCCGGGTGCGGCTCTTGCCGCTCCCCTCCGGCGGCGACGGCTCGGTGCGCGGCCTCCTCCGCGATCGCGCCCGGGCTCTGGTGAGTGAAAAGTGGGAGGGGGGGAAGCGGTTGCGGGAGTGCGGTGGCGGGGTGAGGTTGCCGGTACCGGCTGGCAGGCCGCGGGGCTGCCCAGGCCCGCTCCCCGGCCTCGCCGCGGCGCTGAGGCGGCTGGCGGGATGTCGTGGCGGCGGGCCTGCTTCTTCGCGTTGCGGTCGCTTAGCTGAGCAGGAGGGTTTGTCCCGAGAGTCCTATAGTCTCTCAGATATGCGTTTAAATATGTAAAGTGTGAGTGTCAGGAGGATGGAGCCAGGCTTTTCTCAGCGACAGCCAATGACAGGACAAGGGGCAATGGGTGCAAACTGGAACACAGGAGTTTCCGCTTAAATATGAGAAGAAACTTCTTCTCAGTGAGGTTAACAGAGCTGCCTAGGAGGCTGTGGAGCCTCCTTCTCTGCAGACATTCAAACCCGCCTGGACACCTTCCTGTGTAACCTCATCTGGGTGTTCCTGTTCTGGCCGGGGGATTGGACTGGATGATCTGTTGAGGTCCCTTCCAATCCCTAACATTCTGTGATTCTGTGATATATATCTTGAAGAGATCAATCTTGAATTCTTTACAGTCCAAAAATGTGGGTTTGGTTTTGCTCTTTTATTTTTTTAACATAGAGTGAACACCTAGTGTAGATTTTCTCACAGCACGGCTTTTCCCCATTCATGTTTACCAGCTGATTTTAGTCTGTGTTTAATCCTTCACTAAACAAGAATTTTAAGTACCACAGAGAATGCTTATGCTTTTAACATCATCTGGTTTGCTTCCCCTTTGTCCTTACAGTAAGGAAGGAAATGCTGCTCCTTCATGATTTGCTCTGTCAAAATGCTGCTTTTTCAGTCAATCATGTGATTCAATTTTGCTGTTTTTTAGAATATTCCTGAAGAGAGTTTGTACGTGAAATGTAATGGACGACTGGTTAATGATGAAGATGTATTGCAGAATGGAGCTGTTTATAGTCTGGAACCAAGACTTTGTGGTGGAAAAGGAGGTTTGTTGCTTAACTGCTTGTTATTGATTAGATTCTTAGGTTAAAAAACTTTTATTATACTGTAGTCTATACTGATAGTGACAGTGCTAATCTATTAGCAGATTTCTTGTAATGTGGATGACTGTGATATAATGTCTGAGAGCTGAAACCAAAGTCTATGTGTAAAGGTAAGAACTGGCTAGGGAAGCAGCAGTTCAGCTAACAGCTTCGCTGGCAAAACCCTTCTGTGCATTCTTGGTCAGCTTAGTTCTACTAGCAGAAATCCGTATCATGCATCAAAGTGACTTCAGAGTTGAAATTGTGTTTAAAAGCACCAGGCTTCAAGGCCTCCTCAGTTTCATTCATGGTCATGTAGGACAAATATTCCAGGTACAAATAGTCTGCTATTTGAGTATGTTTTATGACCTAATTGATTTTGTCTTGTCTTATTTGAAGAAGCATATAAATGCCACAATCTCAGTGGCCTAAGAACTAAATAATTTGATTTAAACTAGACTCCTTATGTTGACAAAATATTTTAACCATGTTACGGAAGATGTATATTAACTATATAAAGCAATACAGCGACTGCCAATGTGGCCATTCCCTAAAATGGCACATAATGGATGAAGCAAATTTAGCAGTGTTTGAGTGTAATTGGAGTCAGTATGTTTGCTTTTTGAATCCAGTTCTCAGGATCTTCCAGCTGTTGAGCTGAAGTGCTGAATAATTGTGCAGCCTTGTGTCAGACTGCAGCAACTTACTTTGCCTTTTTCAGTTGTAGATACAACTGGAAATAATTATTGTTGCTATGGCTTATGAGGTATTGAGGTTTCTTTAGGTGTCTTATAAGTAGTGCATATGGTATAAATTCGTAGTATAGGATGCTTCTTTCTCAGCTATTGTCTGTCAACTTCGGTTATCCTGGATATGTGTTCTGTGACTCACTCTGAGTTACTGATGTGCCATTGGGGTCAGTTTAAAATTGTTCTTTAACAATTCTGTCTGCTTTCTAAAGTCTGGCTTTTGTTTTGACTTTATAACTGAAATGCATGATAAAAACAGGCAACCAAACACAGGTCAGAACTATTAAGACATACTGTATTATCTAGAAGGGGTACAAACTGTGCAGACTAATGAGAGAATTTAACATTTTATTATCAGACCTAATTCAGCACCTGCGACCTTAGTGAACCTATTGCTGTTAATTTTTGGGACTGTGCCTGGCTAGGTGTAGCAGCGAGGTCTGCATTCTTCAGAAAGTAAAATTCAGTAGCATGTTTCACAAGCTGCAGAAATTCTCTTCTCCAATGGCAGCACTTGGTTTTATTAGTTGAACATAATATGTGTTCTGCCTCATGTTACAGAAGACTGTCTGGATTTGCATTTGTTACTGTTTGTAGCATTCCTTAAAGATTTGTTCAGCTTCTAGTTAAAAACCAGTGTTAGGCACTTCCAAATTGCTTGAAGGATTATATTAATATTTAATCACATCGTGTTTCTTTGAGGTAGTTAAAAAGTGTCTTTTCTCTGTAGACAACATAAGGTAGGACCGAATGAAAGAAATGAGTGGTCTTGCCTATGACTAATTAGTGCTGAGGAGTATATAGAAATCTGTTTTGGGGTGCTTTCCAGCATAACCTTATACATCATTATCATCTTGGTGAAGCAGCTAAGGCTGTCTCCTAAAAAAAATTTTATTTTTTTGTCAGATTTTTAAAAGGGGATTTGAGTTTGGTAGGGGCCTAAGGGTGAGGTGTATATATCTTGGCTAAATTAGAAAGGACCCGAAATGTTATATTGAGATTAAAAAGGTCTCAAACCATTTTGCTGAGGAATCCAGAAACAGACTTCCATGTGAGAAGCACTGGCACAGTTTCTAGTAAATTGAGTCCATCTGGTGCGATATCAGGAGTACAAAAATGAGATGAGTGGTAAACACTGAATACCTTTTTTTTCACTCAGTGTTTCAGCATTTCACTCCATTACAGTTCTCCGACTTGTTGCAACTTTTAACTTACCCTTTATTTCAATTGCATTGAGGGAGAAGAAAGTATTGAATTAAGCACAACAAAAGAATCAGTTACGGAAAATTAATATGGTTATCTCCATTTGTTTCTGTTTAGCTAATTCTCAATTACTTTTTTTCTTAGGGTTTGGCTCTATGCTGCGAGCACTTGGTGCTCAGATCGAAAAGACTACAAACAGAGAGGCTTGCCGAGATCTCAGTGGAAGGAGACTTCGAGATGTCAATCATGAAAAAGCGTAAGGCATTTTCTTCAAAGGTAGAATTATAAAATAAACTGACCATGTAGTTTACTGTTAACAAAAGAGGTCAAATGATGCGCAGTTGTAGCAATTAAATTTTATTTTGCATATTAGAAAGAGCAAAAGTGAAATCTTAAGCACAGACAGGAGGTCTTCTGACTATAATACTGCAAAATAGATGTGATTGTACTTCTGCCTACTTCTGAGAGACTGTTCAGCACATCTTGGTTTTCTCATCTGGAATGCTCACAGTTCTTTTCTCTGAAGCTGTGTGACTGATATTGGGGATGTGCGATCTCACGGCTGTTCCTGGCTTCCAAACCAAACTTTACTCTCTTTGCTCTAGCAGAATCTCTGTGTATTCCTTCAGTAATTCCCCTGTGTGTTATTAGTTGTCTTTTCCCATTGTCTCCCATCCGAACAGGTGGTAGAAGCATTCAGTAGTTGCAAAGCAGCAAACTGATATTACGTGAAATGTTGGCAGTGCTCTCATTTTCATGGTTCTGTCACCTGCAGGATGGCTGAATGGGTGAAGCAGCAAGCAGAACGGGAAGCAGAAAAAGAGCAGAGGCGCTTGGAAAGGCTGCAGCGGAAACTTGCGGAGCCAAAGCACAGTTTCACAAATCCAGACTACCTGCAGCAGTGTCATGAAATGGCTGAGCGACTAGAAGATTCAGTCCTTAAAGGTATTTCAGTTTAACCTGACTTCCTCTCCTCCAAAAATAAGGCAAACTATAAGTCCCTTTAGCCTCATTCCAGTAGGAAAAAATTTAAAAAAAAATGCTGGCAGGAACTTAGTTGAATTAAATTCTAAATTCTGGTAACATTTGTTGGACTTAATTTTTCCTCTTTGGCTGCTGTTTCTCTTAAATTGCATTGAACAGCATAACACAGAAAACTTCATCTTTCTGTGCTATAGTGTCATCTCATAATAAAAGCAAAATTCTGTGAAGATAGTGTTGCTAGTTCAGATATAAGAATTACATAATCATTTTCAGTGAAATAATAAAATATGAACAGGTCTTATGTAAAACTAGAAATTTAAGCCAACTACAAAATACCTTGTTATACTCACTGTTCTTTGTAGTTATTTTATTTATCCACAGATTGTTCCCTTCCTGGCAGCTTGGTAGTGAAACTTGAAGCTGGATGGGATGTAGAATCTGAGAGCTCAGTTCAGGAATCCGATTTTTATTAACTCTGAGGCTTATTATAGCGGTGTAGTACAGCTTTTGCTGCTGCTGAGTTTATTTTGAAACTTTGAGTTTACATAAATGTGCACCAATAGTAATTATTTTCAGTTAGTGTTTTAAATTGCATCTGAAATTAAATAAGTAGAATTTACAACATATATGAATTATGTACTGATGAAGTAGACTTCTAACTTTGTTTTGAAGGATTGCAGGCTACTTCAAGCAAAATAGTGTCACCAGAAAGTGGCGATAGTCGGAAGCGTCCAGGTGAATCTGGAAAGAATGGAACGAAACCTCGAAAAAGAAAGTGTTTTTGGTAAGCATTATGCCTTGTTTTTATACTCAAGTATTAAGCCTTGGACAGGATGAAGTGTTAAGTACATACAAGCAAGCAACATCTTATCTGTGATGTAGACTTAAATAGGAATAAGTACATCGAACTGATTAAATTGGAGAACTGAAAGTAGATGTTGCTGTGTTAATGTAATTCTGTCCCAGCTGGAGCAGACATACTTTATTTACAGAACTAGGTACCATCCCGCCCCGAACTTTCTAATATGGTTATATTCTATTATCTCTCATTGTAATTTTTTTGTTGATGAATTAAACCTACATTGAACTTAAAAAAAAAAAAATCCTGGCATTTTTCAGCTAACATAACATGAAATAGAAGCCTTAATGATTCCAGTGGTGTTTGGAGTAGCAATAGGTAGCACACATTTCTGTACTGGGAATGCTTCAAAAAGATACCTGTTTGTGGGGAATGTTGAATATTACCAGCTCTTCCATGTACTAAACTATCCTAAATAGCTGCTATAGTAGTTCACTGCAGCTCTCTGAAGTGAGTTGCGGAAAGAGAAGTGTGATAATCAAATTTTTTTTTTTTTTTAAGTGAAAGTGTATTAATATTCATTAGTAATGTACTGATTGTGCCAGGCTGGGACTGGAAGGATTGGATGATCGTGACAGTTCTGATTGTGAGGATGAGAGTGAAGATGACTCCCCTCATACATCTGATGGAAGTTGTCCATCAGGCAGTAAATCTAATGAAAATGCTGGAAATCGAAATGAATGCTCACAGAGCTCTGTGGATTCGGTAGAGGATGGTCCAGCTACCAGTGCAAATGAGAAACCACCAGAGCAGCCAGAAGGTACTGGAAGAAATGTGCAAGGAGAAACACATGCAGGTGGGAAAACTGAAATTTCAGCTGATGAAAACAGTGAAGTGACAAAGCCCTTGAAGGAAGAGGCACAAGAAAAGAGTGAGGTAACCCAGGCTCTGAAAGAAGAGGAACAAGAAAATGTTTCTTCTAAAGCACAAGAAACAAACCAGTTACAGAGCACAGTAAGTATGAAGCAGTACAAAATGTGACACATCTTTTCTGCTGCTTTTACTCAATCACTTTTCCCTTTGTGGATCACAGAAAAGAGGAGGGGATTTGTATCCTATGACTTCAATACGTTAGATGTAAGTGCTTGAATTAGAATCGTAGTCTCCATAACAAGATAATAGAATCTCCGGAGTTTGATTCAGAGCACAAAAAATCCCAAGGTTAAAAGGAAAAGCAGTTTAACTAAAGATGCATTGTACAACTTTGGAATGTAGCAAGTTAATAGAAACTGCAGCCAAAGAAGGCTCTTGGTTGACAGTGTCTCCATGGAGAAAGTTCAGTTATAGTACAGTAGCTTTGTCTTGAAAGATGCTAAGTACAATGGGTCAAGGAAGAGCTTTAGAAGGTTAATATTTTAATAGTGTAGAGTTTCTACTAAGATGCAGTTGCCCTTCACTGTCTAGTATTGTCTTTTCTGAGATCCATGTTTGCCCTTGGGGTTTTTTGGTTGTGGGTTTGGGTTGGTTTGGTTTTTTTCCCCCCTTGTACATAAATAGATACATTCTGGATCCAAAAGTCTTTACTGAGGGATCGAGGGGAAGGAAAATAAAACCCTTTTGTAGAAAGATGCTTACCAATACTTTTAGAGACATTACCAAACACTGTCTGATTTTACTAATCTTATTTATAACATAATTTGACCTTAATGTTTATAATTGATGGAACAACTTTTATAATTTAAACGTTTACAAGTAGACGTCCCCTAAGCCATTCAGCTGATTTGTCTTTCTTAGTTTCTATTATAAAAAGACCCGAGTCTAATTCACAGAGAGCCCTACTAGTCAGGTGCAAACTTCAGTTCTTCTCCCACTGAAGTGATGAAAGCCTAACTAATATTTGACAGTAAAAGGTGCCAATACTTGTGCTTTATTGCCCCTTGTATAATATTACTTTTAGATTTGGGGGGGCTTTAATGGATCTAGGCTTAATTCTAGCAGTAAAACAAAATGTGGAGCTTTTCTGGGGCCAGGGAGTTGCTTGGCTTTTTCTGTCTTGTTTCAGCTTGAGCAGAAAGTCTGCCATCAGTTGCCACTGCCAATGACTGAATTCTTATCAAAAAGTTTAATACAGTCAAATGGAAAAAAGACCAAGGATGTAATCTGATAAATTAGAACTTTGTCATCTACTGTACTATTAGAGCTGGCAAATTTTAAACAGGATGTTTACCATTCTTCACTGTTTACCTTTTGCTCTATTCCTAGAACAGGAAACTCCACCAATGCTGTGGCAGATTGTTATTGCAGGTGGAAATATTTTTATATTAATAATAGTCCTTGATGGATTTTTTTTTTTTAAGTAGGATGAGAATGAGGCAACCAGTCTTTTTTTATATGCTTAGTGGGACAAAGGTTATAATTCTGCTAGCATTAATTGTATTTGTGGAGTTCATAACGAAGCGGTCTCATTCCTAGTGGTGGTGTTACTTGCTCTGAAGTCCCTTTAACGCCAGCATGATACGACTGATGTGTGTGTTAAGTATTGAATGAAACAGGCTTGGATTTTTGTGTCCTTTATAGTGTGTTAATGTTTGATGTTAGCGTTTAGTGTGTTAGTAAATTCCGGCATTTGAATTATCCAGTCTTTCTCCATGTTCTTTTGTGGACAAGACACTGGGCTTGGACTAGACAATATATAGAGGTCCCTTTCATTCTCAGTTATGCTCCAAATATACTAATTTCCTTTTAAGATGAAATTCTAATCTATTTTCTTGTGGCAGGATGAGACGTGAACTTGCTGCTTTTGTTAATCTTACTAAAAGACAGTGCTTTTATATCTGTTTCTGTAATTACAGTGTAACTACCTTAGAAATAACTATTCATGCACCTTCCTGCTCCTGCTGGGGGCATATTGGCTATATTCTACATTTGGCTAAAAAGGGGCTGTTAGATTTGCTGTGCCTCTGGAAGCAAAGGCTAAGCTACTGAACTGCTAGGTGAGATGATGGGCTGTTGTTTTAAATTCCGCTTTCTTGAGAGTACTTAACTTCCCTGGGGCTAAAACACATGCCGGCTATTTTGTTTCTAGAGGAATAGGATTAAATACTTTTTTTTTTTTTTTTAGAACTTTATTGGCATTCCTCTATTGCAAGTAGAATGTGTTCATTCTAGTGGAATGATTTTTAAAGTTCAGCAGTGTTTACATAATTTAAAATGACCGGTGCTTGTGTCTTGGTGGCTGTGTACATTGCAAGCCTAAGCACATCTGTAGCTTGTCTGGACATGTTAGAGCAAGCCTTTAACTAGCAGAGGCACTGCGAGGAGAATTGTGGCAGCAGAGTTGGACACTGGGTACAAAGCTCACCTGGGCATGCACACCCCACTCTTGGATGTGTTCTATCTGCTAAGATTTGCATGTTTTACAATTAGGCTGCTAGCTAGCTTCAATTTGCTTGTACATGATGCAATAATACTTTACCTGGGTAGCTTAAGTACTGCTAATAATGAGAATATCCAACATATACAGAGACATTTATTAACTTTATTAAGTAATTAGGAGTTTAAGATAATCCTAATTGAAGGCTTTCTGTAAAGTGAAACATTCTGTCTGTACTTGTTCCTCCCCCCAGTCAGGAGGCAAATAATAGTCTGATGGGATGTTTTTCTGTTTGCAGGAGGTGGAACCAATAGACCTGCTGGCATTCAGCTCTGCTGCTGAAATGGAAGCCCTGGGTTTAGACAGACTGAAGATGGAATTGATGTCATTAGGACTGAAATGTGGAGGAACTTTGAAGGAAAGAGCAGCAAGGCTTTTTGCAGTGAGAGGTCTATCTAAAGACCAGATTGATCCTGCCTTATTTGCTAAGCCTGCTAAAGGGAAAAAAAAGTGACATTTTAAACACAATTTTTTAATCTGTTTTAATTTTTCTTATTCTGTTGTCATTCTGTACAGCCACATAGAGTTCTTTGGCACCCCTGGATGATCTCTTGTTTCTGTTCTTAAGGAAATTTGATTAGCATAGCACAGAGTAAGTCTCTAGATAGTGAGTTAGTTATGTATTCAATATTAAAGGAATGAAACTACTATATTTTGATAAACTTTACAAATAGTTAACTCAATACAACGGGTAGAAGAAACTTACTGTTTATGAAAAGAAGTAGCCTGAATGTTTTCTGGAAAATGGTTGTGTGACACTGTCATAATGTTTTTTAAGAAATATAGCAATCCTTTCTCAGCTTTATGTTGAATCTCCTTTAATGTGTGTTCCAGTTATCACAGTTACAACTGTCAAATGAGAAATATTGAACTATGATCCACGCTTAAAAGCTGAAGTATCTTTATATAAAAATAAGATTTTTATATGTGTATGGTCAGCATAATTAAATACACTCTTTTGTGAGTTTCTGTGAGATATCAGATGTCAATACGATATAAATTATGAATGTGTATAAGTGTTTCTTTTAGAAGTAGTTAAATAGGGGTATTTACTTATTTGGCTCTGGAAAATTATCTGAGGGAAAAGACAAATCTTTAAGAAATTAAGAATTAAG
This sequence comes from Patagioenas fasciata, assembly GCF_037038585.1. Classification (NCBI taxonomy): domain Eukaryota; kingdom Metazoa; phylum Chordata; class Aves; order Columbiformes; family Columbidae; genus Patagioenas; species Patagioenas fasciata. Next base: position 23,755,879 of record NC_092522.1, read on the forward strand.
TATGCTTGCTTGCTGCTGAAGGCTAGTAAGATACAGAATGGTCATCTGAAGCTGAATGGGAAACTTAGGACGGTTTTAATTTTTTTTTTTTTTTTTCCATGGTAAAAGTAACGGGATTGTCTCCCAATGACTAAGTATCTGCAGTGCTGGTGCTTTATTCTAGCAGAGTGTTTGTAGCCTCTGTGCCAGGTGTTACCCTGTGGCGTGCTGAGGGCACCTTGCTGGAAGGGCAGCCTGTTTGCGTGACCGCAGGTGCAGCTGCCACCTCTCTGGTTTGAGAGGCTTTTAAAAAGTGTGTTGGACTTCAGATTTTACCACTGTATGCTGGAGAACATTATGTTTATGATCTGCTTATCGTTTTTTCTTGGAGAGATGCTTGAAAAATTAAAAATCACATCTCCTGTTCTGATGTGGTACCAGCAGTTTTTTAAAATTGGCTCAGAAAGTAAAGTTTTGCATTGCAATATGATAGGAAATGGGCTTCAAATGCTAGGAAATCAGTTCGTTCCTGTAGTATCTAATGTTTCTGACATGAGCAGTTTGTATTGGGCATATCAGTCAGTTTTGCAGTCTTATAGCTTCCCTGAGAAGCTGTTTTGTTTCTGCTTGGAGGTTTGGGTTTGAGAGAGGGTGTTAAATCTCAGGGATTTATTCTTGACAACCTGTGAAATCAGTTGTGCTGGTGCAGCTGCTCCCAAGTGCTGGTTCACCTGACAGCTTGCCCTTCTCTTGGCCACCCGACCTTCCCAGGCTTGCTTTGTTATCAAATGGGGTTGAATGCTCGCTGCCCCGCAGGTTTTTGTGTCTGTCTGTCCATCCATCGCCAGGTCCCTGTGCGAGGGTGGTGGGAGCCCCGTGCCAGCAGGTGTCGCTGCGGACCTGGGCTTCGACCCACCACCCAGAATGTATTGGATGTGGTTAAATAGAAGTCCTAGATTTCCTTTCAGCTGAGTGTCCCCAACTTATAAAATCACATCTGCAAGATAAAACTTGTTAGCATCCCAAGGCATTACAAAAAGGATAGGCAGGTATTTGCAGTGGTGGTAATTACACCATGAAGCAGCACTTACTGGTCTTTTTGGCATAATGTTCTGAGAACATAAGTCATGGCACTTGAGGGCTAAATTGTTAAAACATATTTAAACCATTCTTTGTTTACCTACATACGGGATCTAAAAGTAATGAACTTGATACTTTGCAGCTTGTCATTAGTGAAATCTGGTTTATATGATAAGCAGTGACTAAAATGCAGCATATGATATAGTAGGTAAGAAGATGTTTGGTGGCAGTAAAGCACTTGACGTGTCTGACATTTTCATCTATAAGGGAGACTTGGAAAATCTGGAGAGGGGAGGGAAAAGAGGAGAAGCTGAGAGGAGAGAGATGTTGAGGCTCTGCAAATCACATCCCATGGGGGTTGTGACATGACAAGTGGACCTCAGGTAGAGAGGAAATGGCTTTTACTGATTATGTTTCATGAGGAAACCTGGAAGGTCACCTCAACATAATGAAGCTTTGCTGGTGTAAATGTTGTCCGGGAACGTAGCAAACCAGCAACTTGAGTGGCAAGCCTTGGTTGTGCTGACAGCTGGCTCTCATCAACACTTTTGCATCAGTTGGGGCAGGAGAGCCTTCGGCTTTATGGACGCACTTCAGCTCCTCTGTAGTACAGCAAGGATGGCATGGGCCAAAAGTGAATGGGCCAGTTTAATTATGTGTTTTGGCAACAGCTCTTACCTAAGTTATTTCCCCTCACTGCAATTGCATGCTTGCTTCAGTTGTGCCAATGCAGCCATTTCCAAGTCTACCCATGTGTCACCTGTTTGCCTTTTTTTGTTGTTGTTCTGAGCTCCTTGTTAAAACAGATCAGTTCCGTGATGGGGGGTATGATGTGGCTGTAACAAATTTGTGCCAGCACAACTGATGTAGCATTACATAGGGTAGGGAATAAACACTGCTTGGTGAAAGGGAACTGGAATATTTGAAACCAGCAGTGGTGCCAAACACTTCATTGATCAACTGTGGCTTCAGTAGTGCCAGAATTAAAAGAAATATCCTACATCTATGTTAGAGGACAATAGCTTACATGTACCTTGAACCAGCTCCGTGCTTTGGCACATTTATTTGGGAATTGTTCAAATCCTCATAAGCTAAACAAGAACAAACACTTGCTCTGGGATATACCCATGTAATAGGTTAGCCTAGAGCAATACTGTGTGTGGAGAGCCGTATGTATGGGCACTCATTGGCAATGCTGGAGTTTAACTTGTCTGTAGGGTGTCCTTCAGGAAATAGCTGGGTAACAAACAGGACTTAGACAGATCCTTCAACAGAATAGAGACAAGTAGGTGAAGTGCTTGAAGCTTTCTTAAAAAAATTGGCAAGAAAATAAAGAAGTCAACAAATATCAACAAAAGAATCTAAATTGAAAACGTTCCAGTGTACTGTGGGCCATTTCCATAGGGCATAATGGCCTTGGAATAGAGGTGATTTTTCTAGTCCAGGACCAGAGGATAATGCAGACTTTGCCTGACCCTGCCTGCATATTTCTATTCCTAAGGATTAATGCAGCTTTAGATTTCACAAGTGCTTCTGGTTGTAAATTCACCAAAACTGTGAACATCTTTCCAGAGAAAAGGTTCATGCTCCCCCACAAACACTTCCCCAACCAGCAAGAGGTGTGACTTGCAGAATTCTTCTGAAGTGTGATTTTTAAATGCATTTAATTAAAACATCTAGAAGATCTAGAGCACTGCCTTTTGTTTCTCTCGCATTTCAGAGTTACTGACTGAAAAAAATTAGAGAAAACACTGTCACAAACCTGAGGGAGGGCTTTTCCTCACCTCATACAGATTTGTCTATACCCCGCAAAGAAATAGAAGTACATATAATACACAGAAAAGGGCAAGGAATAGGGAAGGTTAGCACCCAGGCAAAATATTGAAGTTTTCTAAGAAATTGCTTCTGGCTGGCAAGTTCAGAATTAGAACATACTGTTTCTTTCTGTGCTGCTTTCTAATAGGCCTTCGGTCAACTGATTGCTCAGTGCATCAGTGCCAAAAAGCAGCACTCTGGATCATCCAGCATCACCAAACAGGAGCATTTGTAGCCAAACCTGAGCAATTTTTTTCTGGCTTCTTTCTGTGGTGCAAAGGACCAGAAACTTGCTGCTGTTTAGTGAAAATTGATATTTTCATCCCAACCCAGGAGTAAAAAAACCTTTAGAGAAATCAAATATCACAAAAGCTTTACAGTGATTTTGATTTCCACTAATGAATTGCATCTGGTGATCTCCCTGCAGTGTAAGAAGGACTGAAGGGTTCATATTCATGAGTGCAGTGTAAGATTAGGACTAATTGCTTGTTTTCTGTACTGAGCTATACAGAAGTAACTTGTTGAATATTAGCAAGACCACCACCAGCAGACACAGCAACAGCTGCCAGCGTTCTACCAAAAGGCTCCTTTTGCAGTTTCTTTGCAGTCCTCTGCAACATGGACAAATAAATGAGTTATTAATAATAGAAAGCCACTTCAGTCATTTGACCTAAACAGCACTTTGCTGGAGCCTGCAGGAATTTCTTCCTTGGGTTTTCTGAGTGTGACCAACTTCCATGCTTGCTGCTCTAGGTGGCACTGAATTAAGGGTGGAGGGAGCATGTGTCCGGATCTAGTAGCAGATGGAACTCTCAGCGCTTTGAACAAAATACCTGACCTGAAGCCCTGTCTGCCCTATGGTGCACATGCATATGGTGCTGCTGCAGAATGGGGATATTAGGTCACGTTTGTCATTCTGCCTGTTTCAGAAACAGCCAAAATTAATTGTTTTGATCCGCCTGAAATTTGTTCTTATCAAAGATTTTGCTTCCTGGAGAGTGTTCACTTTTTAAAGGTCTGTTTGTAGTGATGTCTTTTCTCAGGAAGATGCTATATTTGAATCTTAAATGTTCCTCCAAAACATTTAACCAGAGATGTTAACACAGCCACCTCACAGCCGGCTTTGCTTTCAATTATAGCTGAGCAATTTGGGTGGCTTTGCAGATTAACACACCTGATGGCACCTGAAGGTAGGGAGGTGACAACTGCCCTGACCTCCTCCAGCTGCTGAGGAGGGGCTGGGCAGGCACCCCTGCTCTCCAGTGCTGCTAGAGCCTGAGTAGGGCCTGACTCTCGAAAGTCCTGCCTGCGATGTATGGAAAGAAGAGCAGTGTTTATAAGGAGCCAGCCAGCTGGTGAAACATCGGGAAATACAACACAGTGAAAACATCCCTAGATGTCTGGTGCTTGTAGATGATACCTATAGCATGTGTGATTGTGTCCAGCAAAGGTAACTAGCTGAGACCTAAGGGTGACAAAGTCTCATTGATCACTGGGCTGGAAGGTGGCAGTCACCTTCAGAGTAGCGATTATGAAGTGACTGCGTTAATTTTCAGCAAACGGAAAACAAACTTTTTAAGATACAGGTACTTGGACTTTCAAAAGGGCAGATTTATCATTGAGAAAATTGAAAGCAGGGAAAGTGTAAGCAGAAAAACACAAACATTAGGGCTACCTTTAAAACAAAATGACTAAATAACTAAAACTAAAACCGCTTGATTAAGCAATTGTCAAAAAGGTTACTCAGAGCTGTGGGCTGATGACAAGACTTTGCAGTGCCCGGTACCACCAGATGACTTAATTCCTGCCATGACTAAAAGCTTTCTTGGCTGTTCTGGACTAGCTGGTTTAGCTGTTGGAAATCCCAGCACCCATGCAGCTCTGGTGTGCCCGTGTACCCATGCAAGCCAGAAGGTGACAGTTTTGAATAGCTTTTTATTCTGTTTTATTGTGAAACGTGCTGAGGTTGCACACGCTATTCTCCTGCACCTGCTCCAGGAATGGACAGAGGAGCTCTGGTCCTGGCTGTGAATCCAGCGCTTTGCACAGGAGTGAATTTCACATTAATGGCAAAAACTAGGAGATGTTGAGACTGTTCAAGAGGCTCCTCTAAAAATATCAAAGTCCTGTGGGATATGCGCCTCCCTCCCCTTGTGTTTGTCCCGGGTTCCCCTTTCCCAGACTCCAGCTGTTCCCAGCCAAAGCCGAGGAGCTCCCCTGCTTATCACCTTTGCCGGGATGTGGATTGGGCATCTGACTTTCCACTGACACCGGCAATTAGAAAGCTGCCCCAAAGGCAAAGTGCCAGACGCTCTCGGCAGGAGTTTGTGAAATGCAAAGGGAAAAAAAAGAGAGGGAGAGGAAATAAGGTCTCACCAGCAGGGTAAGGCTGCAACTTACGGATTTTGAAAGAAAATTGGAAAGTGGCCTTGGTTCAAATGAAACTGTAGAAGTATCAGACAAGGCAGCAATGGCATTTAGTATGGCTTGAAACTTTTGTTATCGGCACCTAAAATGTGATGATAATGCAGCGAGGAAGTGCTGCTGTCCTGCCCAAGGCTCTGGCAAGCAAAGCTTTTGGGAGATCAACAGATTTCCAGGGGTCTGGCACCACTAAATATTGCAGGACCTGACTGATCATCTTGTGAGCAGCACCGTGAAGGCAGGTCAGAGCTCACAATAAGCTTTGACCAAGACGTGCTGCCGCTGTGAACACTTAAACCAGAGCTTAGCTTTAAGCATGGGACTGCCAGGGCTGTTGAAGCCCTTATGTGAACAGCACATACCTCCTTGAGCACCACTCTGGTGCTTTGTGCTTTCAGCCTTTGTGCAGGAGGATGCCTGATGTTTTAAAGCTTTTCCTTAAAACACCTTTACATTTTTTGAAATAATTTCTGCTTATATTGGATTCATTATGCTGCTGCACTGCTCTTTTGGTGTTTGTTTTGGTTTATGTGGGGGCTTTTTGTTGTTTTTTTGTTGTGTTTTTTTTTACAGCACAGCATAAATGTTAATACTGAACCACACTCCTACCAGGTACTTAAGGTGTTCTGCCTTTCCTCAGAGACTGTGGTGCCACTCAGACGGAAAGGATAACATGACAGCTTGACAGCCTTTGTACGCGTTACAAGTTGTACGGATATAAAAGCAGGGAGGTAGCACACAGAAGGTATCACAAGAAATGCAGCCAGGATTGAAGATGACAAGCCAGGAGATCATTTCCCACAGCACAGGAGGATGACTGGAAAAGCCCCAGGTGTGGCAGTATTTCATCCACAGCCTGCTGCCTAGGAGTCTCTGCTGCAGAGGTCTCTGGAGCCTCCTCCACACCAGCCCAAGCTCCAAGCCTGCTGCTTTTTCACCGCAAAGCCAGCTGGAGTTTGAGGAGTAATGTAGTGTCCCCAAAAGCAAAGACTTTCAATCCAAATGTGGCTTAAAAACTAGCCACAGCATCCATCATACTGAGACAATAGCACAACTGGCTAATTTTTAATTAAGAAGCTTAAGTTTTCAGCCATTTTAACAGCTGACGGTGTTGCTGTGTACAGAGTGAGGGTAGGGGGTCCGGGTAATGCTGGAGGTGCCCAGGAGGCCTCACGTGCAGCTGCTGGGATGGGAGCTGGGTACAGACCATGGGCACGAAGAGATGGGGATGCGAGTTGCCAGACATGGGTGTCAGTGATGCCACCGGGCTCTCTGCGCTTACAGCCTTCTATAAATCAGCTCTTCCCCAGCTCTGTGCTGTGTTCCTGGATGGGACCACGCACTGGGTGTGAGGGCTGTGGGGGCAGAGGAGTGGTGGGACGGAGGAGGGAGATGCTGTGGCATCTGTGCAGCTCCCATAGCCATAAATAAGTACCCACGGAGGTGGCGGGGCTGACAGGGTTTGATTGCTCATGGATTCATGCCCTGTCCCTGCACTGTGGTACCCATAGTTCTCTGCACAGCAACACCAGGTCTTCTCAGCCACTGCCTCCCCATCTCCCCCAGCTGTCACACACATCCACAGACCCCCCCACTTGCTGTTATTAATATGTACCTTGTGTCCTCAGGAAACAAGAGCAAGGGGAGCTGGACACGGTGTGGGATCCTGGCAGAGGGGAGCAGAAGGGGAGTCAGCCCTTGTCCACCCTGCTGGTTGCAGCCCTCCATCCCTGCTGTGATGCTCTGCTCCCCGCTTCCCGTAGCCCCGCTTGTGTGGGACGGGATTTCTCCCAGGCCTGGGGGATGATGTCCAGTGTCCAAGGGCTGGGGCTGGAGGGAAGGCAGGGTTAATGCTCTTCATTCTCAGGCAGGAACCAGTTCAGCTTTCTTCCCCAGGAGTGTGTGGATAAATGACCGGCTTTGTTCTTCCTGGTGGTGGCTGAGCTCATGGCCTCCAGGCTATGGGTGGAGAGGACCTGGGGCTGAAGGCCAATGCCATTGAGACAGATGCTGCATAGTCATGAGAAGGAAATGGCCAGAGATCAGTCTGGCTCATCCAATTCTGATTCCAGTAATCCGTGCTGCTGTAGCCCAGTGCTGGTGACTGGTGAGTCTGTGTGTCTGCCTTTTTTTCTCCCCTTAAATCTCTTCTTTTGCCACACGAATGAAAGGTGCCAGCCAAGGTGACGGCAGGGGTGCCTAGGTGACCTCAGTCCTGGGGTCCTGCAGAGTCGCAGGGACATCTGATGTCTCAGCCTTCTGGATGAATGATCCAAAGCCACCACAGAGCCCAACAGGTTCACCTGGTTCACAGCCCATGGCCGAGCTGGCTAGCCAGACAAACTAATTTCAGAGTCCTCCCACCTCCAGTGGGTTCAGCCAGGGCCTCGGAGACCACGTCCCACAGAGATGGACAGCAGTGACCACTTCATCCCCAGAGCAAGCAGTATCTCAGTAAATTATGAACCAAGGAGTCTGACACGAAGCATGGAAATCATTATCATTGGTGACACCCTGGCCAACAGTTCACTCAGTTTAAAAAGGGATTAAACCACATTATCACTGCATTTCTCTGGGGGATGCATTGATCAGGTGTCCATAAGGAAGGGTCAGGGTTAAAACACTTCACCTGGGAAGGGTGGGAGGCAGCTCATCTCTTTCCCACACACACAGCACCAGTTTATTACCTGCAAGTCTTGTCACTGCACTGCTGTGGCACATGCAGACCATCCCCTCTGGCCTCTCAGACATGTTTCTAGGTTTTCTCTTTAAGAAAGGTCTGGCTTAAGCTCCACAGCGGCTCAGGGAACTGATTCAGCCCAGCCTCAGTCCCTGCCTGAGTAGACAAGCTTTACCAGAAGCAGTCAGGATCACACCGGTAGCTGGGAAGAGCTGTTACTGTGTGTGTGTATGTTCACTGGAGCTGAGCACTGCGGTACGTTCAGAAATATGATAGATTTTTTTTCCCTCCACTTTTAGACCTAAGAATAAATATAAGCAAACACATGGTTACTATAATAATAATATTTTATTGTTTCCTTGAGTTTGAAAGCACGTAAGCTGATGAAAATATCTCTAAATTGGAATAACTGTAATACACAACCAGAAAAATAAGGGCCTGATTCTACAAAGCGCTACTCATGTGAGCAAAGCTAAGTCCTAATATTCACATTTACTTCAGGACTCTAAATTCTTCCTAAAACTGTGTCAAACCCATGGTACAGGGGCCAAAAATATAAACCTTTGAGTTCCAGATTCTATTTTATGTACATGTATATATACATATGTATATATGCATATGATACATACGCACATATATATGTTTCTTTGAGCTCTAGAAAATATTTTCTGTACATATATGTATGTAGACAATATGCATATACCAAATATGTACATATACAATACATACATATATTCATATACTATATAGATGTTTGTGTTTTTATGTGTGTGTGTATATAATATATACATGTAAGTGCTTCTGCTCTACAGTTCCCCATAAACATGACTTGGATAGAAAAGGATCGAAACTTAAGAAATGCCAGGAGTCTAAGGATGAAAAGCTGAACCCATGCATCACTCCTTCCTCTGGCCATGATCCCTCCTCCTTCACCTGTAGCTGTTTGCAATACTCTGGGGTGGGAGCTGAAATAAATTGGCTGCAGCTCCATCAAATTCAATGAAATTTGACCACCGTCAAAGGGGCCCTAAGAAGCGTTAGGCTCCATAGGTACCCCTCACAGAGGGTGCCAGAGCACTGGAACAGGCTGCCCAAAGAGGTTGTGGAGTCTCCTTCTCTGGAGACATTAAAACCTGCCTGGACACGTTCCTGTGTGATCTGCTCTGGGTGAACCTGCTTTAGCAGGTGGGTTGGACTGGATGATCTCCAGAGGTCCCTTCCAACCCCAACCATTCTGTGATTCTGTGAGATGTGAAGATGGATGCTCCTCTGAGCCCATCTATAAGGACAGTGCCTTTAAGTGCACCCTCTCTGCAGGGTAGCAGGGTGCATGGGAGAGCTGCATCCCCTGCTGCTGCGGACCCTTGCTGTCAGGTATCTGGGCGTCCCCACAGACCTTCATCGCTGTCCCCAGGGCTGAGGACCAAGGTGGCTCTGGGCAGGGCTGTGGGACTGGGTGACATCCCCGTCTGGCCACCCACATCTCACACCAGTGCCATGCCATCTGTGACGCAGCTGCATTTCTCAACGATCATGTTGGGAAACTCAGCAGCTTCAATCTCAGTGCGATTGCCCCTCTGGATGAGGTACATCATGGGGAGCGGGGAGCTCTCTGCCACGACGCACGTGCGCTCCCCATAGCCGAAGTGCCGCAGTGGGTTGGGGGGCTGCAGGCACCCCCCTGAGCACCGGTAAGCCTGGTACCCTGCTGGCTCGATGATCCAGTACTGTGCCCAGGAAAGCTCGCGGAAGTTGATGTAGTGTTTCTGCCGACAGCACGTGGACTTCCCCATCACCGCCTCCTTCTTGCAGTCCCCAGGGCCCCTGCACACCAAAGGAGAAACAAGAACTGATGCCATAACTGGGAATTGTGAAGGTGGGAGAAATAATATATGAGGAGCGATTAAGGGAACTGGGGCTGTGTAGCCTGGAGAAAAGGAGGCTGAGAGGAGACCTTATCACTGTCTGCAACTGCCTGAAAGGAGGTTGTAGCATGGAGGGGCTTGGTCTCTTCTCCCCAGTAGCAAGTGATAGGACAAGAGGAAATGGCTTCAAGTTGTGCCAGGGGAGCTTCAGATTGGATATTAGGAAAAAAAACCCAGAAAGGGTTGTGAAGCACTAGAACAGGCTGCCCAGAGAAGTGGTGGAGTCACCATCTCTGGAGGTGTTTAAAAGGTGTTTAGATGAGGTTCCTAGGGACATGGCTTAGTGCTAGACTTAGGTTATGGTTGGATTCAATGACCTTGAGGGTATCTTCCAACCAAAATGATTCAATGATTCTATGATTCTATAAATCCCCCCTCTTAATAGCACAGGTGACTCCCAAGACACAAAACTTGGGCCATGCTTGAGTTTTCTTTGAATATTCAGGCAACAAATACGGGAAAAGAGAGGTGTGATTCAGCAGCAACTTTTGAACTCCTCCATTCACAGTGGTTTCTTGTGAGGACAAGAGCTGCACACCCTGGGTTGGCACACACAATGCAATAAATCAGGGGCAAAGCTGCACTAGAGACAGCACAGTTCTATTAATAGGTGTCATACATACCCATAGTCTTCCAAGTCAAGGGTGTAAAGCACCAGTTCAGGTTTGCCAAGGGCTTTATCCTTGGGGTCCTGTGAGGTGAAACGCACAGCTTTGGCCATTTCCGAGGCATGGCTGCCAACCTGCTCTCCTTCAATCCACACCTCCAGGAACATCGGCTCGTGCCTCTTGTTTCGCAGCCAGTAATGCACGGCCTGCGTCACGTCAAAGTTCTTCCAGCCCGACTCACGTATGGGAACCAGCCTGTGAGACAGGGGATCGGTGTTAGAGAAAAGCCCATCAGATAAAGCCTGGGCTGGCAGCCCTGTTACTGCAGCAGAAACGTTCCCTTTCTGTAGATTGCCATGTGCCTTGATTACATGATAATTTTGGTGAGCGCTCTGGGCAAGCACCCACAGCAATTAACTCACGCCTCAAAAAGAAGCACGCAGATTTAACAGACACTGAAGGGCTAAATAAAACCCTTTGTGCATGCTCATGTCAAGGTATTCATTCATGCTCATAAAGAAATATGGTGGTGCAGGGTTATATGCAGCCTCAGTGTTCGTGACAACTGCCTGGTGAACACCTCTGCTCCCACCTGCTCCTGTCCTAGTGGCATTAGGACCATAAGTTTCTACCCACCCAGCAAATTTGGTTTGATGTCTAGTTCTGCCTCCAAGGGTTCTGAAACTCCCACAGAGCTCAAGGCTATAGAATCAGGATGCTTTTTGCATATTTTACTTATTTAAATGAGCTAATGAAATGGCCAATAGAAATACCAGCAGTCAGTAACCCACGCGAGTTAGAGAGTGAGAGAGGAGTGAACCAGGTGGAAGGTTTTAGAAGGGAACACCCAGCAGCACGGGGCATCAGCACATGACACAGAAATAGTTTATTTCAACTAATCATCATATATTGTAGTCTTCACGTATTACCTACTCTGACACACTCATTCTGGGTTGAGAGGCTATATAGCCTGATTCTACAGATGCGACCTCATCAGACTGACAGGAAGCACAAACACATGACACCCAAACCCATCCCAGAGGACGCACACCCAGCCCATAACTAGAGCCCTGCCTTAAGGAGAGGTTCCTTTCTTACCGGGAGTCTACCAGGGAGGTCCTGTTGGTACCGTCGTGTTGCCGTTGCACCCAGTACACGCTGACCCTGGCATTGGAGACGGGCCGGTGCGGATGCTTGGCAGGCAGGTTTGCTCTGTCCAGAGGCTTTTTGAAGAGTTTCAGCTCAGCCATTGTCACTTCACTGTTTTTAGGTATTCTGCCCTCCATGTCAAAGATCAGGTTCTGACGTGTGGTGGTGTCAGAGCGGAGGAATTCTCCTGCTGTGCCTGTGTACGTTGGGAAAAAAACAGACAGCCTGTCATTGCTGGACTGCTGAGCAAAGCCCCCACACTTTGTCCACAATTATCATCACAACACAGTCCTTCCACGCTCCCACATCCAGCCCTTGTGGCAGGGACAGCCACTAAACACACCTTTTCTAATGCATACTTGAATCAGTGTCTTGCAAATGCCCTGATTCTAATCCTATGTCTGAGCCTCTGCAACCTGGAGGCAATGGAAAGAAATCTCCTATATCAGTTGCGCCCAAATTGAGCAGACATCTCTCTGTGCCAGTGCTGGGCACCAAAGCAGGAAACTGCAGCGCTTGCAACGTAAACGTGTTTTCATTTGCTGCCCAGGGTGTTGTGTGCGTCTTTCGAAAGCAAAACAAACTCTAAATGTCCTTGCACAGACACCATTGTGCCTGTACAGCTGATTTCCTCCTTTGTGTTTTTCCCAGACAAAAAAAAAACAAACCAAGACATGGGACAGTGAAACATCCTCAAAAGTGTGTGATTCCTATTAGAGGACTTATTTCTGGAGTTTTGACCCAATACCTGCAGAATCTGGACTTTCTACTGACTTTTTTTCTTTACAGTGTTTTTCCACCTGCCCAAATTGTTGCCTGGCTACCAAGGCTTTTCTTTTCTATCAAGCTCCAGCAGCAACCTGCCCTTTGCAAGGACCGTGGGACCCCCCTAGGTGCAAGGAGTTACAAGCGCATCTTAATCTTTTAAGATGCTGTCACACGCACCTCTCCTACCCGCCTGAGGTTTGGGGGCAGACCCAAACCTCGTTCCCCCCGTGGGTTTGCCTCTGCTGGGCAAGCGTGGGCAGCTGCCCCTGTGTGCACCCAGCGCTGCGTGAGCTCCCGACCGTGACAGCAGAAACGTTACCTGCGTTGCCAGGGATGCCCCTGAGGATGCCGGCCAGGCTGGGCAAAGCTCGGCGCTTCACCCTCTGGCGCTTCAGCATGGAGACGTATTTGTTCTTGACGTGGTCTGGGATAACCAGATCCACCAAATCTCTCTTAGGAAGTTTAGGGACCTCAGAGAGCCCCATTTGCTTCAGCAACACCTCCTTGAACCCTTCCTGGGTAACCGCTCGGACCGAAATGACCAGGCAGAGCATGCAGAGCATCTGGGCGAGCCTCACGTCCATTCTCCTCCGTGGGCGAAGCAGCCCCCGACCAGCAGAGCTGAAGGGGGGATGTGGGGCTGGTGTCAGCAGAGATGTGGTGGCAGGCTGCCTGAGTGGGACAGAGTCCCCTGCGCCGGGTTTTTATAGCCAGCTTTGTCCCACTGGCACAACAAATTCCACAAGTGGGGACGAAGGAGAGGACTTAAAAGGATCACTCCCCTGTTGGTAGACACATGCCAGTTTAACACCTTCATCTACTGCAAAGTTAATACAAGGAGGTTTAGGGGAGCTTCCAGATTCCTTCACGGGGAAGAAGTTGCCATCCTTCTTTCATTCCCTGTAAACTTTTGCCCAGAAAATGCCTGGGTGATTAGTGTCTCATGTTCAGCATAGGTCAGGGAGGAAACACATTTGCAAAGTGCACTGCTTTATGTACCACACCACGCGATTCTTAAAGTAAGCGTCAATCTTTACCATGGGGGACTTGCTACCTAAAACAGCCAATATCAATCAGGAGAATAACGCCTTACCTGGAAGTCCATCTTTATGGCAGGCATTAAAAAATCGTTTAAAACCTTTTGGGGGGGTAGTTATTGCTTGGATCTCTGAATATTTGTACCAAGCGTACGAACCAGAGCAGTGAATCACAGCAGTTGAATGGTTTATGGCCTTTTATGCTGCTTCTGAATCACAGAAGTGGAAGATGTACAGGCCTGACATTTTAGAAAAAATGTCCCATCACTCTTTATGGATTCTTGTGGGTTTAATAATACTTGTGCTTAAAAGAAGGCTTTATATAAAGGCAGATCACCTTCCGTGAACATGAGAAACCACTCTGCTTTTCCACAGCATGGATGAAGAATATTGGTATTTCTAACGCTATCAACAACCACAATAGAGAACTGTCTCTGGAGAGCAAAGCTGACCTGGAGGCTGAGGTGGGGGGGCTGCTTGTTTGCCTTGAAGTCAACCTTTAAACTTGAATCTCACATCCTTGGCTTCCCTGGCCTTTGCTGGCATGAGGTGCGAAAGTCTGTTTTTGAAACCAATCCCAGGGGAAGTGAATTGGAAAAATAAATTGTGATCGATGAAAGTGTGAAGGAGCATGGCACTTGGGGCAGATTTCATCCTCTACAGCAGTAACAGAAGGGCCTGAGCATACATACAAATGTCTTCAGCATCAAAAGATCTTTGGATTTTATATGTGTCTGTCAACATGTCAAAACTGCTCCAGTTTCCTCCAATGTCCAGGCTGAACGATGTGCCCTGAGAAAAGTGTGGCTGAAAGAACCCTATGGAATAAGCTTGTACAAAAGCACTCTGTTGTGGTTCATCCCCCATTAAAACAAGTGTCAGCCAAGGCAGCTTATTTTGTACACAGAGGAAAGCAACAAAGACGTCTGAAACGGCCTAACTAAACACCGCTGTTGCTGCTCATTTTGTCTTCATAATCTTTGAAGTAACTTGTCTCCTTAAACATGATAAAGTCTCCATTAGATGTTAAAGGGGAACCTTATTTAGTTGAATTGAATTTTAAGGCTAAAATGGAAAATGGATTATAAACTAAGAGCTTGTGCATGGCCCAGGACCATACATTCTTTAATCTTTCTCTTTGTGTAGCATCTTTCTCTGAATGAATCAATATTTTCTGTTATATTCATTCCTGAGACACAAATAGCAGAGAAAAATACCCACTTCATTTGACCGCCTCAACTTCAGCTCGTGTCAAAAACTCCTGCTCTTGCGAATAAGAGGAGGTGAGGGGTTTTTTTCTGAAATCTCTGTGCCTCTCTCAGCCACATAGGAAGGCTCTGTATGCCGGGCTATTCCCTCCAGGCTGCCTCCTGAGCTAAATTACTGATTCTCGTGGGATGGGACAAATACAGTCACACAATGAATCACTTTGGAGGCTTCAGTCACAACCTGCATCTAAGCAATGCTCCGGTGGCTGACAAAGTTTCCTTCAGATACACTCTGTACATGTTGGATAACTCGGTTCCAGCAGTGAAATTTGTTATGTTTGTACAGTGAGAGTTACCTGGATAAAACCGCAGTTCACACTTTTGTAATGGTCTCTCTTTAAACATGTAAGAAGATCTGATCCAGCAAACCTTTATCCATCCAATTTGTTGTTGCTCTGGAGAGCTGTCCTACTGTGTAGTGAGGCGTCTTCAAAAAAACATAACTGCATGAAATGAAAATGCTGGGTCTCTCCAGCAGCACCCAGCTTTCCTGGATAGAGATGAGACTTCTCCTGTGGCTGATGTCTAATCTACCAGGACTCTTCACTGTCCAATGTGTATTGGAGGGTGATTTATGGGCTTCACACATAAAATAAAATTATTGACCAAACAGAGTTGAAGCTCAGCTAAGAAGAAAACAGAGGATGTGGATTGTAGGCTTTTCACAGGAGAGTGATTATCTGGTCCAATTGGAGGATTTGCCATTCTCCCTTTGTCATGCAAACAAGAAAAACTCAGGAATTTTATAATAGCTCTTTTTGTGTAATGTGTATTAGAAGCCCAATGGCACATTCAAAACCCTCAAACAGAGAATTTAAAGAGGCTGCAAGGGTATAAGCAACTCACAGGTTTAATAAAAGCCAGTAGTCAGTGAAGAGAGAATCTCTGTATTTAAGCTTTTAATTTAGTTACAAACGGCTCTCTAAGATATTTGCTGGGCATACCTATGCAATAAGTTTTGGTAAATAAATCCAATGGGTTCAAAGAGAAAGTGTGAAAGGCTTAGCCTAATTATGTAGCTATTATCCTGGGAAACAAGAATGTTTCAAATGTATTTGCAGTATGTCAGTGAGGATCTGAATATTTAATTTTTCAAGATCTGAATTTCCATGGAGGTAATTATTTTGTATTACAATTGGGAGCATATTAGAAGAGCCTTTGCTTGAGTGATATGAAAGGCAACAATTTTCGTGAGCTTCAAGAAATGCTCTGATTTGTTCAACAGGTTCACTGTACAGAGATGGGAGCACATGTCTATGTAGATTTTGTTCTTGGTTTTGGTCAAGAGTCTTTGGAATCTGGGAATGTGGAAGTAAAAATAGTAGTAGTTAAGATGCAGGTATAAGCTTGTCAAGGTAAAGAATAATTCACGTAGAAGTTCTGTTTCATATTCTTTTTCAGTCGTAAGCACACCAAGTTTTACATAGCTAACAAAGCACCGCAGAATAGGCTGGTCCTGTGAAGTGCTGGGTTAGAGGTTTCAAAAGTGGAAATAAACTGCAGGCTATGGGTGCAGGCTATGGATGAAGGCATGTCCTCTTGGGCTGTCTCACCACCCCACCAGCCCCCGGCCAACGCTTCAAACTTCACTTTCCCACCAGCATTTCAAACCCAGCCTACACACCTCTAAGCGGGATTTCACAGGCATCTTTGGCCTCCTTCTTGACAGGCACAGTCTGTGCTGGTGGTGGGAACCCTTGTTCCTCTGCTGGGACCCGTTCCTGTGCCAAACAGGTCGACAGCAAGCCTGGAGCTCACCAAGCCCACCGCTGGATAGCCGTGCCGCTGCCAGCAGACAGCAGCTACGTTTCACTCTAATCTGGGTTTGTATGCCGAATTTCTAGTGAGCGAGGCAAAAAACATTTCCCATCTCTCAGGCTGTGCAGCATCTGCAGCACAGAACCAGGCGAGGTGTCAGCAGGAGCGGGAGGCAGCCTTGGCTGGGCTCCTGGCTGAGCCTGCCCTTGCTGCAGGCACGGCTTGGGGCACAGCATGGTGAAACACTCATCCCCCCTGGGAAAGGCAGCCCCGTGTGTCAATTCTGCACCTATGCAAGGAGAGAAGGGCAATGTAAGCCTCACTCCATCCAACCTGTGCAGCTCTGGGGATGATGCAAAATAGTGAGTGGTAGTTCTTCAATAAGACTCTGTTATTCCATGGGGGCAAGGCCTTTGGGAAGTTTGAGAAATTCCTCTGGCACAAAGAGCATGTGAGAAGGCCACAGGGTTATTATCACATTTCTTTGCCACTTTAGCTCCAAACACCACCAGGCACCAGCCCAGACTAGAAATGCTCTGACTTGTACCTTGCTTCTTGAAAATGGCAAATGCCTACTGAAAGGTCTACTGGGAAACTCCCTTGCCAGGGTGCTGGCTTTCTGTCCTGCTCTACCTCTAGAGATGGCTACTCTTTCATTAGGGCATGAATAACTTGCCCAGTGTACAAAGCCAGAACAACAGTACCCAGGACTTCTCTGGGGCCGATATAGCTCGCTGGAGTTTGCATGTGTGCTCCCCACAGCCTCAGTCTCAGCCTCAGACTGATCTGCAAGAACCGGGCATTGAAAAGTTTCATAAGATGTGGCCTGACAACACAAGACACCCAGCTTTTATCTGTCTGCCAGGGCCAGACTGGAAACAGCAGAGCCAATGCAGGGAGTTAATCTGCACTAAATCCTTTCTGATGGTTCTGATTTGCTAAAAAAATTTGGCCCTGTTAATTTTTGTGCCTAAATGTTTCTTACTCAAACAGGTATTGCCTGACTTACCTGTCCTTACATATGTATGTCCATGCATTCTCCCCCAGCAAGCATAAAATCATAAAATGGACTTTATATCCATATTGTGAACTCTGGCTAATACAACTCAGGGAAATACAACTTTGCGTCCCATGTCTGAGCCAAACCATGTTTATTTTGATGTGAGAGCACACAGATCTCAAAGACACTGCAGCCACAGCCTCAGTCCATAACATTTGCTCTGCCTGCCAGCTGAGGAGCCAGTTTCAGCAGCAAGTTTTGTGGTACAATCACCTGCTTCAGCTATACAGAAATTATCCAACTCATTTAATTCAGGCAAGGACATGAGCCTGCTTTTCCCCATCGCCCATCTAGGCCAGACTGAACTGGCCATGTCCAGTTAAAGTATCTTAAGGATCACATGTCTTGTTGGGTTCCTCTCTCAAATGCTGGTGGTGAAGCCACCAGGCAGCAGTGGGAATAATGTTCCCATGTGCATTTATCCCACAACGTATCCAGTACAGTAAAACCACCATTTTATTTGAGAGAGACATTGCAAACTTGTCTGATCTTGAGCTCAGTTCTACAATTCATGTAACTTAGATGCTGTGTATCCTAGATTCCATTGAATGAAGCACACCTTCCATAGACAGGCTTCTGCTTTATGGGCTTGCTTTGGTCGAATGGCCCAGACAAAAGGCTGCCTGTTTGAAGACAATGGACAAAATGTCCACAGAACCACCATGCCCTTGGTCAACAGATGTCAGCTGCCTCGCTCGCAGGGTTTGCATTGGCAGCAATGGCAAAGTGGCAGTGCTCTCGCCGAAAAGAAATCTCCAAGATTTTTGTTTTTCCACAGACGAGCAAACACAACTGTTTAAATACAGCTTTTTCTGTCCTGTCAGCAGTCTGCTCCCCAGCGCCCTAGTCTGGGCCTTGTTTGTAGCTGGGGAAGCAGGATTTGTTACCACCCCGAATCCGCCTAGTTAAAATGCTTTTTTTAAATTTTTTTTTCTCTGGCTGTGTGTTTACACCGTAAAAGTTCATATCAGTTTTTCTTAGGAGTGTGTTTTTCCTGCCATCGTGATGCAGGTGAGAGCCCACCTCTGGGCCAGGCCCCGAGGGGCTGCACGGGCCCTGCCTGCCCTTGGTGGTGCTCAATGGTGACCTGGGCTTCGACCAACGTGCTCCGCCAAATGTCACTGTGAGGGCTCAGTGTGTGACCCCACTCAGCCCCCTGTCTCCGAGCACGTCCCTCTGGCAGAAGGGAATGTGTGTGCAAGGGAGGCATCAGCCACACTGGAGCAAAATGTGGCAGCTGAGGGTCTTAATGCACGTGGTGCTATTGGGCTCCATGTTGACGCAGCTTTTGGGCTGAACTTCTGAAAGTTTGGTGCATGTCTTCTGCCCCCCCCCACCCCAGATTCTGTGTCAGGTTTGTGTAGCAAGTGGCCTTCCAATAATTGAAAAATGCCCCCGTTTTCCTGTCATGCTAATACACTTGGAATACTATTCATATTGCATCTGTGTCAGTGAGTAGCCTGGCTTAATTATGGATTGTATTTCCTCCAGTTAAACTATAATAACTTTTGCTTCACTGAACAGACTTTCCCCTTTTGCTACAAAAAGAGAAAATGAATCACTTTTTCCCAACTCAGATAGACAAAGAGTAACACTGTATTCTAGGACTTGTAATTTATTTCTATTACCAGTAGAAGCTGCAAAGACAGAAAGATTATGAACTACAAGATAATGAAAGTTGAATAATTTGCATTACTAACTTTGCTGGAAGACTTTTTTTTTTCCTGTGGACCAAAAAGAAAGATGAAAGGTTAAGATCAGTGACACCTAAAAGGAACCTCTTCTGCTAATCATTGTGAGCTGTCACGTGAAATAGCGATTTGTTAGTCTGGTGCAAAAAAAGAAAAAGGGCTGTTGCTTGCACAGCAAATGACAAAAAACAGTGCAAGATCGTAGAAGACAAGATTAGGTCATAACATGCACAGAGAAGATAAGATAGTATCAATAAATATTTTAGACTTCTCTAATTTGGTACATCTGATAGCGTAACTGCCCAAAGGCCTCAATTATCCTCACTGAGATATTTTAAATTAACTTGGGCAGTGCCTTAGCAAATATATTGATTGAAAAAAAAGATACCTGCAACAGCAGGAAAATTATATCAACTGTTTATGTAGTTGTTTTCCATCTGTAACATCTGCTGCTGAAGCAACTTTGGGGCTATTGCATGTCAGTAGGTTTTACATCGTGGAACCTAGATGTATTCAGTTTCAAAATAATTACTTGCATGTGGCTTTTTGTCTTGATGTTCATGGTGCTCGAATGCCATGATCAAAAGGATGATGAAGTGGAATTCTGAACGGGTCCAGCAACACCATGGGACCTGCCTGCCTGAGCTCTGGACGGGCTGGGTTGATACTGGGGGTGAATGTCTGAGAGGGGGGTAGGAGGTTCAAGAGGTACAAAACAACCTTGGAAACAGAAGTCTGGATCTGACTTTAATCCCTCCTACCGGTGCTTAATGTTAATTCTTTCTAAACACAAAGAGCCAGGCTTAATTGGCTGGAAATGTTGCATCGAACTTTGACGGCATCTTTTCTTTGTCTTCAGAGTTCTGCCATCTCTTCTGAGAATGGTCTTAAAGGGCTATAGAGTATTTGAAATGTGTTTTAAAAGATTTAAAATCTGTTAATAAAATTTCAAATCATTAACATTAACTCATTTTTGAAAACTTAGTGAGCTGTTTACTATTTATGCTGGTTTATTACTTAGCCTGTTCATTCCATTCCCTTTCTGTCTAGCTTGGGTACCTTGTTACACCTTTGAGAATTGCATAATAACAAATATCAAAATAGACCCCAATTTACTTTTGCCTTCAAACAATGCAGTGAGGTTCAGAAAGGAGAGTGTGTGGATAGACTGCTTCTACTCAAGCTGTCACACAAAGCTGTTTTCACTTAAATATTTATATCGTTGTATTGGTTTGGTAACTTTTGTGGCATGTTATTACTTTTTAATGAAAAAGACTTCAGTAGGAAAGAACTGCAGAATATACAGTTCTTTGTGTATCTGATGCCAAAACAGAACACAAAGGGGTATTTTACTTCATGGCACCAGTTAAATTATGTAATTTCCTGCCATGTACCCATATCTATGTAAACAAAGGGTACAAAGTCTCAGATTTAACATGGCCCTTGTAAAGAGTAAAAAAAAGCTGTGTGACCTAAGCAGTTTTAATCCTTTTAGCATTCATACTACAGGACCCTGGGAGATGCATCATGGTCATTTGATTTTAAAAGGGAAGCTAGCCACACTTGGCCAGGTCATGTGAAGTGTGAAACACAAACTTCTGTTGGTTTTGTGTGTGTGGTTTTTTTTTTCTTACCTAGCCATTTGCTTTCTTAAAAGCATTAATCCAGGAATGGCCAACATTTCCACATAGCAAACAATGCATTTCCGAACCTTAATTTTGGATTCAACACCAGATTCTACAGGAAATGCCATGCATTTGAAACTGGTATCTGTCAGATTTCTGGGTGGAATAACTATAGTAAAGACATGGTGACTAAAATTTGCTTTATTTATGTAGCATGGCTGTTAGCTTCAGCAGTTGGCAGTACAGAATCCAGGATATTTTGACAAATCATATGCACAGAGAAGATTTTCAAAGGCAAAAAAATAATTCAGAGTCCATTTTTTTCATTTATTTGAGAAAAGCTTGCATGCTTAGTCCCTCTTCTCTGCATTGATTCTAAAACAGAGTGAGGAATATTTTACCCCTGTGACAGCAAAACTAGAAATAAATTACCACAATCAGAGCAGAGACATAGATGACCCAGGAATTAATTTGAGATACTTACTCAATTTGACCAGATCTGTTAAAGCACCTCAAAGGCAGACTACAGGAAAATGGTGTTTGCAATAAAGTTCAGGTTCTGCAAATCCAATGGAAGGGATTTGAAAATCACGATGTGCAGTAGACTTGGAAGACCGGCTCTCTAAACTCTTCAGAGGCTGCACTGCTTGTATTTTTCGCAGTACCTTGCGGTAGGAAAGCTTACCTCGGGACTTCACTATGTTCCCAGGCTGGCAAACTCTTAAATGCATGCTGTCCTAAATAAGAAAAACATGAAAACACACTATTGCCTGGGCTTGCCTTCAAACTGATCCAGAAACCACAGCAATACAGAACACACTTGTCTTGTTTCCTAAGGGAAGAGGATGGGAACCGGTTTCTTAACATATTTTCATGTTCTCTGAGGAATGCTCTCACTGTGATAATTTGAATAATAAGCTCAAGGTCTTACATTGACATGTGAAACCCTTCTAATCTTCACAGGAACTGCAGCGCAAAGCAGCTATGATCAACCTGGCTTGCTGTTCCCCAGAGCGGTTGGTAATTTGGGGCCTTAAACCTCAGGTCTGCTCATCTCAGGGCTCCACGTGCAGCAATGCCAGCTCACACCTGCTCTCTCAGCTGTCTATACAGTCCCAGGAATTCATCCAGAAACAGAAAAATAAAAGGTGCACTGTGGTGTGAAGGCAAGAGTGGTTTGTCCCTGTGCTGCCGTGCAAAAATGGACCCTTTCTCCTGCCCTGACTCTGTCTCACTGCAGAAACTCCCACAAAGTGGCTACGCCACTTTACAGGACCTGCTTTTAACTCCTCCCAAATTAATTCTGATCACTCACCTTATTATATTCTGCCACATACTCTGACTGCATAAACGTCTGCTTTACTGAAACTGCACGGAATATCAATAGGAAGGGAGAGCTGAAAAGATTTGGGCTCTCATCCCAGTTCAATCCCTGAGTCAGCGTAATGACCTTGAGCAAACTGCCTTGGCCAAAATTTTCCAGTCCATACTCAGACACCTAAATAAATAACCTAATTTTCAGAGGCACCAGCCAACCACAGCTTCTATCAGCAAAACTCTAATCACCAATAGAGTCTAACAATCGCTGTACATAAAATATCTTAGTGAAACAAGAGATATCCCTCTTGCCATCTGTTACTGCTTATTTAGAGGGAAGAAAGTTCTCCATTCATCCATAGATCACCCACATATTTAACCTCAGCTTGCAGTGACTACCTTACTTTCCCTTTTTACACAGATCAGGCCACACTCTTACTCATGAGGCAAAGTCAAACTTGCAGAGTACTGCTGGAAGAGATACAGGAGAATACCTTTATACCCTTGTCATATGTTTGAAAGGAGAAAGATGGAACAGAAAGAAAGTGATTCAGAGAAAATAAAAGCATCACAAAAAAAGGAAATATGAGAAAGGATGAATGGGAGGAGGAAATAAACTACTACAGTAAGAGGAATGAAAGTAGATAGGGAGGAACAGAGTCAGAAGGTGTGGTGAAAGTACATCCAACAGGTGACCAGTATTTGGGCAACTCTTCTGCTTCCCTAAAGCAGAGGTGCCAGAAAGCACACAGCGATGGCCCCCACACCAGCAGCATGCCTCCAGTGGCCATCATGCCCTTGGCATGGGTTGGACCCTGCTGCACCCCACCATTTCCAGTGACGTCCAGCAAAGCCAGGCCCTGGACGCAGGCTTCTTCTTGATGGAGAAAGCCGCGCTGCCCTTGGTCACGGCTGTTTGCCGTGGCGATAGCTCTTCGCGACAGCTCTCCGTGACTTCCTGCTTAAGCCACTTTGCATCCTGCCACCAACTCACCTGGACACTTGCGCCTGGTGCAGCTGGCACCTGACCCCCTGCTTCGGCTCACCAAGGTCACCCTGCTGCCACCGCTGGTCCCCACACTCACCCGCCACAGCGTGTGGTGGCAGAGGAGAAGAGTCGCTGCCACGGCAGGAAACGTAACAGCCTCATCTCTGTGCAAAGCCAAAAGCTGAATTTAACAGATGAAACCTAATTCTAAAGGCTGAGACACAAATCTAGAGAGATTATTATTGGTGTAAGGTCCTAGGTAGAACACAGAAGCTAATAAAGTGCAACATTTAATTCTGCTGCTTCTGGTTTGCTTTGAGTTAACCTGAGACTAAAATGAAATCAAAGCTCTTTGAAATCCTCACAGTCTATACTCTGGATTTTTTTCATCTGTAAACCTAGGAATGGGAAGGGGGAATTCTTGCCCAAGGGAAAAAAAAAAAGATCACTCATTTAAAAGGACCTTTAAAAATTATTTAATCCAGATTTCTATTCAAATATATTCCTATTTAAAAAATATATATTTATTTAAATTATAACCATCTATATTAAGGCTTAAGCTTTTGATACTTTAAAAATACCATAAATTATATTCATAAATCTTCAAGCAGTGCATTTGATGCTAACATTTTAAGGGGAGGCAAGCCAGTGAAGCAAGAAGGGTCATGACCAAGGCCTTGGAACACAGTCGTTAAGTCTAGAAGTCTAAAAGCTCCCTGGTGTCTTTGCAGATAGAGAGTGGATCAAGCAGATTAACCAGTTTAATGACTAAGTTGCTCAAAGTTGTCAAACTTTGGGGAAAAAAAAAAAAAAAAAGGAAAAACTAGTTTTCCCCTTTTTATCTAGTCTTATTAAAACACAGATTTGAGAGGCTGGTTAACAAAAAATTACTTTCAATCCATCCTGGGGATGCAGGTTCCAGCAAACCCTGCTGACTTCACCCTCCAGTGGTTCAGACTGCAAGATCTCCTGGAGCGTTTTGTGGCTCCTGCACAAGCATCACACAGCTTTCTGCTCCAGGGAAAGCAGAACCTGAGGCAAGGATGCTCTTGTCTGTCCAGGTCTCACCCCAGAACTGTGGCAACAAGTGTTAGTATCTACGGTCAGGACAGCTGTGGAGCACAAAGCCTCTTGAGGACACAAGAGCTCTTCGCTAAAACTAATGTGTATTGTACCCAAGCAGGGGAAAACATTACAAGCTGTAAGTGGTTTGATATTTTACACTGGTGACAAATGCACGTGCTCCCTGGTTCACCTAAATCCAACGGGTCCTGTGGCCAAGTGCTCTCGTCTTCAGTGGGAGACACCAGGCTGTGACAGACGGTTTCTCCATCCCACTCCCTCTCTGAGGGACTTGCCTTAATTACAGTTAGTGCTATGCCACCTACGCATTAACTCCCTCCAGCTTTTACACACACAGGGTTAATGTGTGGATAGGCATTAAGATAATATATATATTCATAAAACAATGAAGTCATCCATGTTTCAGGTCACCTTGTCCTAGTTTTGTACCAAAGTGTGTCACATCAACAGCGGTTGCATTTCAACAAGCTAGTAATAAACCTAAAAATCCTATATATCAATCAGAGATTCTCCACAGCTGCAATTACCCACAAAACAGAGGGTTAAAACCTCTTGATAATGAGGAATTCCATGCACTGCCCCGGGGTAAGGCACAGGCCTGTCTTAGGCCAGGCAGGCCCACGGCAAGGCTTGGCAGTCATTGCCAAAATGTAAAAGAAAAGCATGGCAAATTTCTGTCATATATCACTAGCTATATTTGGTTAAATATTTTGTAAAATAGCCAATTCTCTTGATCAATTGAAATCCATTCTAACTTTAATGCAAGGCTATTTCTACCTTGAAAATCAACAGATTAACTGTGAATGAGAAGCAGCACTACAAAAATAATTTAAAAGTATAGAGAGAAACCAAGTGTAAATTGTTAATTTAAATCAACACTTGCTGCTTGTGTATTTGTATTATGATTAAGAGTTCATTTAAATCTATCTATCTAGATTTTCCTATTAGTTTGGTTTTATTATATACATATTAGTGCTGGGGCCTTTCAAAGGAAGACTCCATAATGCCCATGCCAGTCTTTGGTATATTGAGGCTTGTAAACACATTGCTAGATGAAGGCAAGGATTAAAAGATAGCAAAGGGCTGTGAGGCTCAAAGCCTGAATTAAATCCATTAAGATAGACTTGACTAGGCAGATAAGCAAGGAGCAGCAAGCTGGGCTGATGGGTTTCTTCAGAGTGAAGGAACCACGGTGAGAGTTGCCACGCATGGTAAAGCATCAGGCCACCTGCTCCTCACCTCCAGAGACTATTGATGTCCCGTTGGGAGCTCATCCATCAAGGGAAGTCCTGCTGTGATAAATCAAACTAAAGTGACAGGGCAGTTCTCCAGCCACAAGGTCATTTAGTAAAGTAAGGGAAGAGTCACACATGTAGGTGTGAACACCCCGCACACTTGTTCGGCTTGGTGCTAAAGAGCTGTTGAAGTGGATATGGAGCATACAAAACACAAGAAAGATGGAAGAATTTTCAATTCTGTTGACCTGCTCCCTAGGTCCTGAGGCTGGATTTCCATCTGCTCTGGCAACATAATTAAACGTTTGCTAACTAATGACAGTATGTGGCTTTTGTCACCAAAAGAGCAGACAGTGGTAAACAAAACCCTATTTACAAGAGGTAGGGAGGAGGGAAATGTGACTCTGCTGTTGAAATTAGAGATAAACAAAATCACACCACTCAGCTAAAGAGCCTGTCTAGACAGAGGAAGGAAAAAAAAACCAAAACAACAACAAATTACAAAAGCTTGATGTTGTTCTTGTGAGAAAGAGAGGGAAAAATTATTCTGCAGCTGGCCAAAAGTCTTCAGAATCAAGAATGTCAAGACTACAATGTCAAGATCACTGAACATCACCTATTTTACACTACAGAATAAGATTGTCTAGCCAGAGCAAGGCCTTCTTAATTTTGAAAAGTAAGCCAAGAGTCGAAAGTACAAACAGTTTAGGAAATCAGTGAGAAAGTAAACCAAACATTTTGGCCCTAGAAGTGTAAGAGCTGCAGGCCTACACTGAGGCCTCACCTACATGGTAGGTCTACTCCGCTGTAGCTACATCAGTAAAATTTAATTTAAAAGAAACTGATCATAAGTATTCCATTTTGAATTCATATTTTGAAATAAACTGTCCACATGTAGAGTTGTTCTAGAAAAGGCAGAAAAAGAGTAATTACTCTAGTATAACCTGCCAACTTAGCTCTAAGTATAAGAGAGTGCATTTTAAAGCTAAAATCATTAACATCATACAATAATAGTGGAATTTCTTTATTCCAGCTGTGAACCTGAACCACTCTGCTTTGAGCTGAGAACTTCTATGCCATTTTCTAACTAACGTAACTGTTTCTGGCCAATTTAAAATCCCATATTATCTATAATGCAGCCACATGATAAATTATGAAATTGTATCCTGAAGTGTCTCTCTTGGTTACTGCAGATAACTTGGACTTTTCCCCCTTTTGCAGGATGGAGTGGGGGAAGGCACATCGCACATGTACGGCCACACGCTGCTCTCTGGTGCACAAGCATTCCTGAAAAGGGAGGCAAGGATTTGATAGAGCAAAGCAATTCTTCCCACGTGGGTTAATAAAATGGCAGGGATCAGGGCAGCAGGTGTGCATGCAGGGCCCCAAGTAGTACACATGGTTTGAATACATGGGGACATCAGGAGCTGAAGGGGGAGAGGCAGGAGCAGGACTGTCAGCTGGAGGAGATGCTGGCTTTGTGGTGGCTGGGATGCTCATTTCTTTCACATCTGAAAATCAACAGATGACAGACATTTTGATGATTGTAACGTCAGATTGAACCCCGCAGTGCCCAGGTGATTTGGTTGTTTTGAGAGTGGACTGCTGTTCTGAAACATCACTGCTTCTTCATCTACAAGACTGAAGGTAGGGTGCTAATCTTTGAAGGCAAGCAGACTCCCTGCTTGCCTCTGAACAATTATATCTTCATCATTATTATCATCATCTCCCTCCGATGCCTGCTGCTTGTTGAAGTCAATCACATCAATCAAAGCCAAAGGATGAAGACACAGGAGGATGATGATAGCTGCCAATGCTGGGTATCAAATGGTTGTTGAGGGAGCATTAAATAAAGGGTAACGGTGGGTGTCAGGGCCTTGCTGTACTGTGTTTCTGGCCCTTGGCTGGAAGGAATTAACTCCTGTGAACGAGAGGACGTACCTGTAGATGGCTGGGAAGCAGTCTCATCCCAGCCCTGCCACAGACATGGTAAGTTAAACTCCCTAGTCTCATTTTTTCCAATATACAACAAACATTTGAATGCTATTTCTTTATAGGTATGCAAAGAGAAGGGGCTTTGAATATTTCATGTAACATCCATATCACATTCATATTACTACTATTATTCAATTTATTTCAGAGTTACCTATGCATATGGCCTGCATGCTTGCCCACTTCATCAAACTGTGAAATCTCCCTTGGAATATCACATATCTTCTTCCTTTTCTGCTATAAAAGCTCTTTTTCGCATCTGTTTTTTTAGGAGGTTAATGGCTAGTGCAAGTCGTAGAGCCACAGAAGGTTTCCTCCAAAACAGAGCACTGCGGTGCTAGAAATCAGGAGGTAGTCAGGAGGCCCTTCATTCTTCAATCAGACGTTTTGTCTTTAGGATCCAGCATACAATTTTCATAGATAAGCCATGAACTTCTAACATAACTGTAGTAAACCATTATAGACATTTTCAACACGGAAACCTTGGCTTTAGATGCTTTAAAGGCAGCTCTGGCATACACAGGCCTCTGCCTCAGCAGCTCTTGCTGACCCAGCCAGGCAGGACTAACCCCAGCTCCCAGCACAGCTCCCAGTGTCTCCTGTGCTGAAACTGAATAAAACCGGGTGACTGCACCTCCCGGCCGCCATGTCATATTGGCCAAACAGGCGCAGTAGTGCGGGGGAAATGGCAGTTTTGTCCAGTTATTTTACCCCGGGGTCCTTTCCCTGAGGGAAGCACTTCAGGGTCTGAAAAAAAGAGGCTGGAGAGCTGAGGGGCAGCAGTGTTCCCCCTGAAAAAGCCGCCTCTGGGGCTGCGCTTCCCCATCAGGGACAGAAGGAGGCGGAGGACCTATAACCGCCCTCTCAGCCTGTGATCGCTGGGCACAGCCGGGTACGGCCCGTCACGGCACAGCCCGGCCCGGCCACGCATGCGCGCCTCCCGGGACTTGTTACCGGGGCTTGTAACTTGTGGGCCGGGTCCCGTGTGGTTACGGGACGAGACGAGAGAGGCTGCTCTGGTGCAGGTGAGGGAGGGCGGGAGCGGCGCTGCCGGTGTCAGCAGCAGCTGCAGCCCTGGTCGGAGGTGCCGTGTGGGGACGGTACGGGGCTGCGTGAGGCGGCCTCGGGGCAGGTCCGGCCGCGGGGAGGGGAGAGGGCGAGGTGAGTCCGGCCGCTGGGGCGCGGGCTGGGGCCATCCCCCTCCAGCTCCCACTGCCCGGCCCTCCTGAGGGGGAGCAGCCGTTTCCTCTGGGCCTCCTCCCCGCTCGCCCGTCAGCGGGACCCCGGCGGGCTCGGGGCGGGTAGCGGTCGGTCGGGGCAGCCCTGGGGGGCGTCCCCTCCGCGCCGAGAGGCACCTCAGGGCGGGCGGGCACGGGTAACCCCCTGACGTCCTCCTTGCCCCGAGCAAAGGGGCCGGCTCCCTGCGGGAGCTACGAGCCCTGGGGTTTGCTGTGCCACTGGGGAAGCCGGCCCGGCCAGCCCCATTTCACGGCCCTCTTAGGGCCGGGGCCGCTGTCGGGGTCCCAGACACAACAAGGAGAGAGTTTTCTCGTTTCCAGAGCCCGTCCCGGGGCTCGGTCCCTGGAAAGGTGGCGAAGCGCCGCTCGTTGGGTTGCTGCAGCGCGACTCCCCCCGCCGGAGGTCTGGCCGGTCGCTTATCTCCTGACAGCCGCCTCGTTTGAAAACGATAGTTTTCGAAAGCTGGAAACCCTGCCTGATAAGATCCAGTGTGCTGTTTCAAATTTAGTATGAGGTCTCTGCAGTTGCTGTGAGGAAGGTTTTCCGTGTGTGTTCAAAAATACTCTGTCAGTGCTAAATTTAAATCCTTAGAAAGCAAGGGCAGATTCACAGCACAAATTTTGTTTGTGTGGATTGTGTTTTGCTTTTGCTTTTTTTTTTTTCCTGTGATGGAAGATGTCAGCTGGGACAAAATTTCTTCCCCACCATGTCACACAGTCCAACATTTAGTAAATGCTCTTTTGAGAGGAGTATTCTCCATGCCATTTATCTGCTGTTTAAAGGGAGAACTTGTAGTTGTTCATATTCTTGTTGTGGCTTTGTTTTCTTTTCAGCATCCAGAATAGTGCTGTCATCACAGACATGTGCAGTCCTTGTTTAGAGACGTCCCAAAAGTAGTGTCTCTGGACCTGTGTGATGAGGATCTACAATACTGGTTTTCAAATGATAGAGTTTTTGGGGGTATGCTTGCTTTATGAATTTATCAATCAGAAGCATTTTCTGCATGAAGCATGCTTTTATCCCAAGTACGTGGGAACCATCAAGTTAATAATATCCAAGAATAGAAACATTTGAATTGGAAAGCCCAAAATGAGTGAGCAATTGCCTGCTTGATAAAAATACCCTTGTATCAATAGCCGAACAGGTCAGTTGACTAAAATGAGGTAGATGGCTGTTCTCTTAGAAAATTAGAAATAGTCTTTGTTCTTTCTTGTTCATGATGTACCGTAATTACTCTACTGTTCTTTCAGTTGAATTATTTTATTAAAAAAGGAAAATAACACAGAATTAGTGGTGAATTTGTAAATAATTTCAAGGTCTTCCCATTTGAATACAAAGTTCACAATCCAGTATGTTTACACATGTTCATCAACTGGAAGCAAAATCTTCAAACTGCTGCTGTTGGAATATTTAATGTCCTGTGTTGCTCCTAGAATGAGAATCCAGGCTGGAATAAGTAGTTCAATGTTATAGGTTAGAAAATAGAGACATTTATTTTGTGGGGATCTTCTGTTGTCTTCCTCAGATGTCTGTAGAGGACACAATTGGTTGGATGTCTTGAACTCTTGCACTGCTACTAACTGAGCCTGTTGGTTATTGTGAAATATTTTACAGGGAAAGATTGTCAAGTATGACTTCACTTCTGAAGTAGTTTCCTGGTTGAATCTTCCTGCACTTTTTGTTCTTGCAAATGTTAGTACATCTCACAAATACCAGGCAGGCTTTTCACATGGTTGTTTCACTTTTTCATGTCTTTGTTTTTTTTTAAGGGAAAGACAAAATGAACCCTTTCTTTTTTCTGGGTTTTGGACGTTCTCATCTAGTCTACTTCTGGAATAGAACTCTACCTTTCAACTCAACAAATGAGACATATTGCTACAGCACTGCCCAAGGCAGCACAGTGCTCCAAGGAGTAACTTTTGGTGGAATCCCAACTGTCCTGCTGCTTGATGTAGCCTCCTTTTTTGTAAGTCCAGTTTCTGTTTATTGTATTGAAAATCCTTCTGACCTTCTCAAAAGTTAGACTGTTCAAAATTTTCTTATTTATCAGGTAGGAATTTGTTTCTGAGAATCTTCAGTATAGTAAATGTGCTAAGGCCATCACAGGAACATCGAAGCACTTTTCAAGTATTGATGAAAGATCACATTCACGTGGGATGACAGCATCACTGAATACTGGATGTGCAGATGTAGAGAGAATGCAAATCATAGGGTCTGCATGTGGAGTCATGGTGGGCTTTGTAGTGGTAACTCAAATTTCTATCATTTGTCTTAACTGCAAGACTGTTTTTTCCTTACTCTGGCTTTAAGTACTGGATATCTTTTCAGGAAGGGAACTAGTTTGCTAATTTGATTATTTTTCAAAAGGAAATAAAATACAGAAAATTGTAATTTCACAAACTTAAAATTAGATTTCATGAAGCTGCTGAGGAAATAATGTACTGATCAGCTCAGTCCTGACAAACAGCATTAGTTTCTGGTCTGGAGGCTCCATGACAGGCCTGAAACCCCAATAAAACTTATGGTTATTCCTATAAGTTTGGTCTAAGTGGTCTTAAGCCACTGGAAAAAGAGCTGTAGACCTACAGATGGGCCTGATAAGTGAGGTTTGTGTTAGTAAAATGAGACTTATGGGATAACGTATTTCCTGAGTTCTGTAAAGCCACTGTGGGGAAACTGAAAACTACCTGTGTGATATCTGAGCTGGTAGTTCTGTAGGAACTAGGAGGATGTTCCTAGAAGTTTTGTAGTGGCATTCTTTGCTATCGGTTTGGTGTGTGAAGCATGCTACCCTGTTTCCTCGAAAATAAACCCTAGCATGATTTTTCAGGATTTTTGAGGATGCTCGAAATATAAGCCCTACTCCAAAAATAACCCTAGTTACAGTTCATTAAAAAGTCAATTAAAATAGTGTCCAGTCAGCTGTACATGGAAAAAGTAAGCAACTTTTGGAGCAAAATTTGTGTAAGACCCTGTCTTATTTTTGGGGAAACAGGATACCTTAAATCTATTTTCTACAAGTGTGCAGTATTTACTCCTCTGTGCAACTCCTGGCACAGCATTTAATAAGATTTAGTTGAGGTGTTTGGGGAGACCTCTTTTTTAAAGCTGTGGTTGAGTTTTAAGATAATCAGTCTCTGCATGTGAGTTCCTTGCTGCGAAACCCTCTTCTGAAACAGCTTTAGGTAGATGGAGAGATGCAATGTAGAAGTCTTCTCTCTTCTTCAGGTACTGAGTACTGCAATTTATTTAGCAACTCCTGTATTCCTATGTTCATGACATATTTTCTGCAGATTCCTTTAGTAACTGTCAGTTGATGAGTTCCCGAATATTATTTCTAAACTGGTTTCCTAAGGAAGTAAGGTTTATATATTGCATTGCCTTCCTATTTTTGCCTGGCAGTTCATCCTAATAACCATAGAATACATTTGCCAGTTTCAACCAAAGTTGTCAGAGAGTCTAGAGAACTTGATACCTTGAAATTCCTGCTTGCATGAAGTTTAATGTCTAGATGGAGCAAGATCTAAAGTAAATTTCCCAGCTGGGAGGAAGGCTCCTTCTAAGAAAGTTCTGTTCATTGTGAAATGTGGAAATGAACTGTGTAATCTTGAAATGTAGATAATCTTGACGTGTATCCTGGCTGGACAGCTGGTGTTTGCATAGATCCAAATAAGTTACATCAGTAGCACCACTTTCTAGCCAAACAGGTATAAGTTGTAGGAGAGGCGAGGAGGTGAGGGTGTGTGCTACATATGCATAGAAAACAGGCTTTGTTACTTCTGCTTCATTGCTTTGTACAGAGAAACTTGTTTCTTAAAAAAAAAAAAAAAAGGCACCTATGAAATAGCATGTTTTTTTTTTTCCCGTTTTCTTAGCCTCTTTCAAAAAGTGGAAATACAGGGAGGAGAGAAAAGATACATTGCAGAGATCAAATACAAGCATCTGGGTTTTATGAGTTATAATAAAATATTACTTTTATTGAGGATAAAAGTAATTAGCATACTTGAGAAAGTAGTTTTTGCCTCCTCTGAAGTGCTACTTTTCCTGTCACAAACCGTCATGGACTTGCAGTTTGGAAGTATTTTTGCGCGCAGTTCTCCTTCCTGATGAATTGAAACAGGTAAGCAGATGATCTGGTCCTTTGATCCCAGGCAGGTTGGTTTAGGAGCTAGGACAGCATTTTTTTGACAGCTCCTATACACTTAAGAATAATTCTTATGAAATGGAAAAATAGATATTCAAATATCTTTGTTTTTATTTTCTAGATTTTAGTATTAGTGTTTTCCTTTATAAGAAAGAGATTCTGGGACTACGGTCGTGTTGCTCTGGTGTCAGAAGCTGAAAGGTAAAAAAGATACACAATCAGACTGATTTCTTAAAACCATCTGGGGAATGTGGAAGTAGGTACAGTAAACAGGGTTTAAATTAAGTGCGTTTATATCAATTATATATGTTTGTAATTGCATGCACATATTTGTTAAAAATGTCCTTACGCTGCTCTGTGTGATGTACATCCCACTCACAGAGTTATTGTTCGTGATTTCAGTAATAAAGTTGTGTGTTGGGCACTGTCATGAATTTCATTCTACAGTTGTGGGTTAAGGAAGTGGAGGTAAGAAAATAGGCTGTTTGTCTGCTAATGTGTCACATACCTACACTTTCTGTGATAGAAGGGTATTAAATCTTTTGTTTATCTTGGCTCAAGCCCAGGATCTTCCCAGAGCTCCCTACACAGCCTGTGTTGTAATATTTCTGAAGGATTTAGAAGTAAAAAAAAGAAACGTGTCATTGTAGGTTTATGAAATTCTTCACTGATTTTTAATAATCCTACAATTGAGCTTTTAATTTTTTTTTTTAACAGTATTTCTACAGGATGATGTCTTGGGATGTTTAAAAGCTAGCTGTGTATTTATGAAGTGGGTAAACTTTAAACAGCGGGCCTCTTGGTAGTGTTAGTGGTGTAACTAAGTTGTGGTAAGTTCACAACTAAGTGGCAGGAAAGGACTCAGTGTGTTTTAAGTGTAATCCTCATACAATTGTGAAAAGTAGACAGAAAAAAAAAAAAAAAGATGGGTAGTAACTGAGACAACTAGCTCAGGCAGCAGAATGAGGATGCTCTGGTACAGGCTTCCACATGGGCTGTATGGGCCTACATGGGACAAACGGGTCCTTGAGCAGTTGGACACTGGGGAGCCTCTGGTATTGTCCCTACTGGCCTCAGCCAGCTAGGTCAAAATTGTCATAGATACACCTATAAGCACGCTCCATTTTAATGTGTGTTGGCCTGTAATT
This sequence comes from Patagioenas fasciata, assembly GCF_037038585.1. Lineage (NCBI taxonomy): Eukaryota > Metazoa > Chordata > Aves > Columbiformes > Columbidae > Patagioenas > Patagioenas fasciata. The sequence goes on from NC_092522.1 coordinate 23,789,892, forward strand.
ATTGGCTTATCACCATTGCAAAATCTCTTTCGAGCAATTAACTAAAACCAGATAGTTTGCTATATGTGAGGGCTACAGAGTCACTAACTGTTTCTAGCCTTGCTACAGGACTGAACTTGTGTGGGGATGTGGCCCTGCAGGTAAAGGATTAAACTGGGCAGAGAAATTCTGAGTAGAGGCTGTAAGATGGAAGAAGAGAGGTGGAGGGAAAAGAGGTGATGTCTTGTAGTGAGGAATATCTGAACAGGAAGCTACCTTGCAAATCTGATCCTCACTAGTCTTCCAGACATGTCTTGCATGCATTCTCCTATGTTTCTGTGATTTAGTATCCCAATAAAACATTGTTTTCTTTCTAGTTCAGTTAAATGCTCTGGTATCAGGTATTCACATCCTCCTTTTTCAACATGAGACACAGCAAAAGTTTCAGTAATTAAGCATATGCCACAGCTTTCATAAGTGAAAAAGTGATTAAGGGAAGTAGTACAAAAGCACTTCAGGACTGTTAAAGTTGAAATAATTCTGTGGAATTCCATCATATTATTCAAGATACTTAGAAGTGTCCTTTAATGTATTTTAGTGAATCAAGATACAACCGATTGTCAACATCTTCATCAGTACCTGAAGATCCTGAATACGATAGTGTAAGTACTTCAGAGTTTTGATATTTATTTGAATGTAAACTGTTTAATGGAATCTGTTGTAATTTACCATTCCACCTAGCCCAATGAACCAGTCATTAAGCTGGAAGACCATCTGTATGCAAAAATTAGTGATGTCCTTTTTTTTATAGAACCATACGTAATCTTTCTCAATTTCCTGACAAACTATTGTCATATCGCAAACCAGTTTTTTTTAATTAGGAGGGGGACTACAAGTTAGAGTTTCAAAGAGGAGGTGGGGAAGAAAAAAGACTACTAAATAATTTGTGCTTAAATAACAGTTCAAAAAGTTACATTATTTTCATATTGCAAATCATACCCAGGTGGTCTTTACAGTACATTTTCTTCCTCACAAAAATGAGAAAACTGAATGCAAGTGTGAAGCTAGTAATAATACCATGTGCTCTTAATATTGAAATTGGTTTGGAGCAGAAGACAATTTTTTGGCTGAACTTTTTAATGTGTTCCATCCATGGTCTTTCTAGAGTCTTCAATTTCACGCTTCTCTATATTTTGTGTTGCAGCTTCAGAATGAAGCACGCAAGAGCTGTCCAGTAGTGGCAGCCTACATTTGAATGTTTGTGTCAACTTAATATCTAGCCTTGCAAATAAATAATTGTGTGAGCATCAAAAGCCTGGTGTTTGATGAGGGTTGCTCTGCTATTTGTGTACTTTCCTTCATCTTTTTAAAAGCCCTAAAGCAACTTCATAGCTGAAACTGTTGAATAAAAATGTGTCTCTTTAGCTTAACACTATTCACTTAAAAGAAGAGGTCTTTTGAGAGACAAGATTTTTTGAACCATGCTGGAATATTAACTAAGAGAAGATCTCTGCTGTATGGCTTCAGAGGAGGTTTTGTAAACATGTCCTAGAAGCCTTTCTGTTAACGTAATCACAGCATTGTTTTTAACTACCATTTAACTGATTGGCTTGTATTAGACTCTCGTGGAACTTATCCTTGAAATCGGAGAATCTCTGGAAATGGCTTTGGTTCTGCTCTGAAACAACCTTTTAAAAAAAAATTCCTTAGAAGCCTCAAACTTGACATACGTTCGTTGGGGATGGGATTAGGACACACTTGTATGAATTGAAGAAGCCCAAGCACTAAATTTGCAAGTAATTAACAAACAAACAAAAAAACCACAAAAAAACCACTAAAACCAAAACCTTAAATATTCTCTGAAGACAGACACATGAAGTACCTTGTAGAAAGTATGTAGACTAGAAGGTATTTTTCTGTATGTTTCTAAATTATGATTTCAGAGCAACAAACTGCCAACGTTCTACCTAGGAGTTTGGCTTAATAGAAACACTTCTCTTAACTGTACAGATTAGAGACTCTGTTTTTTTGGATATTAGCTCTAAAAACTTTCTTCTTTATTTGTAGGGATTTTGTTCTTGGATGGCAGCTGCTTTTCGGATGCAGTAAGTATATGAAACAGAAATAATGAGCTGTGGTTTGCTTTTCTATTTTTTTAATTAAAAAGGTGCATTGCATTCAATTTTATTTTTTCTCTCTCCTTCAGTTGATAGCATTTAATATGAACAGTGATACAGGTGCCTCTGGTGGGGTGGAAAAAGAATATGAAAACACGGTCAGCTTGTGGGAATGCTTCTTCAGGGTACAGTCGTCCTTCTGGCAGCCCAGGAGCTTGTTGATCTTGGGACAGTGTGTGAACCTAAGTGAATCTATGGCATTTATTTGAATTCTGAGCTAATAACTAGGCTCTAGGCTTTCACCCTTCAAAGAGTCCTGAGTGGGTGTTCTCCTGTTTCAAGCCAGTAGGGCCCCAGGCAGAAAACAGGGCTTCCCTGCAAGGGTTTCTGTGGAGAGCTGGTGGTGTAGTTGGAAATGGAACTGACTAACTAGGAAAAGCCCATCCCACTGCTTCCCAGAAACTGTGTGTTAGACATGTGATGTTCATTCTTTGTACCTCTTGGGGCTTAGGAAATCACAATTTTTAAAAATAATTTCTAATTTCCAGCTTGAGTACGTTGAAGCAAAAAATGGGTGGGGATTGAGCTTGTCTTTCTCCATTTTTGCTAGTTCCTTCCTTTTCCAAGAACTCCTATTTTAATGATCTGTTTTGCTGACAATGGATAGATGATGGGGATTCATTCCAAAACTTATTAATTGGATGTCATAAGTGTAAGGTGATTCTGTTGTCATTTTCCTCATGGAGATGACTGAATACTGTCACAGGGTGATCCTGAAGTCTGAGAGGTAGATTTGACACCTTGTCCCTGTCATAAAGCAGGAGGTCCCAACAAATAACTTTGTCCTCTTTTCAGGCTGATAAAAACTTGGATTTATGTTTGCTCTTCAGATTACTTGTTCCTGTCTTAAATTCCATCGTGTTAATTTTTGTATATTGATACTACACAAGAAAAAGACACTTCTGGAACTTAAATTTATGCATGAAAGAACACAACTGTGGTGTAAACGGGTAGGGATTAAGGGAGATGTCACTGGGTAGACTGAGAAATCAGTGTGTGTTCAAAAACCACCCCTCCAAAACACCAGGGATATTAAGTAGACTGGCCGTGTGCTTTTTCTGTCTGTGATGCAGGAATGACGAGATTCACGAGAAATGTGGTGAAGATGCCATACATTACCTTGCCTTCCAGCGTCACATCATCTGCTTGTTGATTACTGTCAGCATTTTGTCTGTGTGTGTCATATTGCCCGTCAACCTATCGGGTGATCTACTTGGTAAGAAATGTTTTTGCGTTCTGAGAAGAATTTTTTTGTTTTATATAACTGCAAAAGCTTTTAGATTTTTTTTTTTTTTTTAAATTTTTATAAACTTTGTAAGATTTGGTTCCCCCTCTGCAGTCTGATATGTGTGTAATTTTGTGTGAAATTTGTATGAGTGTAGAGGTTCTTTAAATGTCTGTCAAAGGCTGTTATTGGAAACAAGGTGGTAGATCATATGCAGGCATAGATGGCTAAAACTAGAATGCTCAAGGCAGGATTAAATTGCCCTGTGCCCTCTTAGCTGGTGTTTATCTAGGCACTCTTTATGATTTTTTTTTATTGGAGGGCATTGCCAATGGAAACTGCCTTTACAGTTGAGAAATCTTTTTCTGGTGTCCAGTCTGAATCTCTTTTGCTTCAATATAAGATGACTGGGGATAACAGATTATTCTTTTCCTTTTCGCAATATCCTTTTAGTTGCTTGAGGAGTATCAATTCATCTGTGCTTTTTCTTCTTTTTTTAATAAACTAGACCCATTAATTCAGTCATTAATGAGGAGTGTTTTCCATTTGGCTGATAACAAAATCATCAGCCGTCTTCTGAACTTTTTTTATCTAGCTAGACTGTCTACCTTTGTTCCCTTCTGTCTTGGTTTGCAGCTCAAAACTGGACCAATCTTCTCACTGAGACATTGTCAGTGCTGACTAGACAAAGAATTATTTCATGTTTCTTGCAGTCTAGTCCTGCTTATAGAATCGTAGAATGTCCTGAGTTGGAAGGGACCCACGAAGATCGAGTCCAACTCCTGTCCCTTGCATATGACAACCCCACAGTTCACACCATGTGTCTGAGGGTGTTGTCCAGTCTCTTCTTGAACACTGTCAGGCTTGGGGCCGTGACACCTCCCTGGGGAGCCTGTTCCAGTGCTCCAGCACCCTCTGGGGGAAGAACCTTTTCCTAATGTCCAACGTAAACCTCCCCTGGCACATCTTCCTGCCATTCCCTTGGGTTCTGTCATTGGTCACCAGAGAGAAGAGATCAGTGCCTGCCCCTCCTTCTCCCCATTAATGTACACATTAAAGTTTTTATATAATGTACACATTAAAGGTTTTATGCACACAGACCCTTCTTCAGGCAGTCACAGATTTACATGTCTGGAGGAAACCTTCAGTACTGGTAGCCAGAGAATTACTGAATAAATAGTTCTCTCCTAACAGTAAATTGAAACTTACAGGGCTCTCTAATTTCTTGCTGAAAATGAAAATGCCATGAGGGGAGAACTGTTCTTCAGCAGGCAGAAAAGAAAAATCCTAGGACATGCTATATGAAATACAGAGGATCTTTTTGATGCAATCTTTTTGATAAAAATGGGGTGGGGGGGGGGGAACAACAACAAAACTGTCAGAGTAAGTGAGCAGAAGTCCCCAACAAATGAATCGATGGAATGTGTTACTCAGATGGAGGAGTCTTACTTCTCTGGCCTTCTTAATAACGCCATTTAGACAAACATGAGAAAACATTCCTTCCATTGAGTTCTCTTAATTTCCCAGTGCTGCCAGTGTGACACCTACCTGTTTTCATTATTAACTCACACTCAACAAATACAGTAAGTGTGTCCTCTAGTCTGCCATTCAGGTTGCTAATGAGAATACTGGTGGACAGAACGGTGTTAAATCCCATTTAAACATTCTTCCATTTTTGATAATGAGACCTTACAAGCTCATTTTATACCTGACCTTATATCAGTCTTGTCAAGATCATGTTTACAGAGTTGTTCACTGTTGATCATCTTGGCGAATAGTGATGCAAAAAAAAAAAAGTACTTGCATTTGTTTTTTTGTTCTTATGCCACAACAATTGCTTCTTATTTTGTGTACTGACTTTGATCTTTGTCCCTATAATTTATCCTTTTCTATTGTCCTTAATAATGTGGCCTAGTTTTGGTTTTCAGTTTACTACTACCTGTGTTTTAAAAAGCCTTGTGATGAGCCCTTGTCTCTAAAGGTATACATGGTATACATTGTACCTGTGCCTTCAGGACTGTTTGTGGAACTGCCATCTCTGACCTTCCATTTATCAGCTCTTTCTTATAAATTCTCTGTTTATATTAATATCTACTTTCTTAAAGACCATTGCTGTTCTTTTTTCCTTCTTTGCACTTCCTTTTTTGTTCTTTTGAAGGACCCTTTATCACCTCACAGTCACTTCTTCCTTGCTTTCCATCTGTGTGTTCTCAGCCAGCATCCCTCATTTTACAGACTCAAATCCAACACAACAAGTGCCCTAGTTGCTGTCTTAATCTCCTTCATAAAGTAAAGAGAGAGATGCTGGTGCCTTCAAAGAACTTAGAGAATATAGTTCCCTCTTCTGGTGTAGTTACTACCTGTATATTTATACCAAAATGGATTTTGTAATACACATCAATCTGTCTGCACTGTCCTTCTCTAACTATAATTTTATAAAAGTCCTAGTATCTTAGCTACCAATAAGTGCTCTATGTTAATTCAAATAGCAGGACAAGACAGCTTCCTTTTTCCTACATGAATTTTTGTGATGCTAGGAAATACAGCTGAAAAACAAATATGAAGTTTTAGTGTGTCTCCCCTTCTTCCTTTCACCATATGTCAATTTTGTGCCTTTGTAGTTCTTTCTGTTGTGATGACTTAACTTGCAATGTGGTTTAACAGTCTATGCTGGAAGACTGTTTGGTTTTCCAGATATGCTTAGCTCTTTTTTCTTTGTGAACATATACTCAATTTTCACTCACTTTTGTTATCATTTTTAAAAATACTTGACAGTCTAGAGAAACAATGTCATAGCAACTTTCTCATTTTTGACCTTAGTATGGTTATCATACTGTTTTATCAACACTGAATTAATGTGCTTTTTTTTAAACTGAGAGAAAAAATCAGTGAATGTGGAATAAAAATGTGAAGGAAATGTGTTCAAATCCCAAAACAATGTTATTAGTGGATGTGAAGGGAGATTGGAGGGAGAAAGGGAACTGCTGTAAAGATCTAGTATTCACATTTTTTAAAATTATCCATTACTTCTTTTAATGTATTGGATGTGGTATAATCCTGTCAGGATTTTTTTTGTCCAATTTTAAAATGCATTATAGTGTAAACCAGCATTGATTATGATTCTAATTCTTTCAGACAATTAACATAGTCAAGATTTTAAAAAGTACACCAACATTTAAAAAAATAGAATAAAAGCTGACTTTTTGATAGTTTGCATGTGAATGTCACATGAGTTAATTATGCTACTTGTTTTTGTTCTTCTTAGATAAAGATCCCTATAGTTTTGGAAGAACTACTATAGTAAACTTAGCAACTGGGTAAGTAAATCTTGCAGAGTACTTTTATGCTGATGTCTCTTTTCTGCAGTAGTCTCTAAACACATGAATTAATATTTGCCGCGTGGTAGGAATTACTTATTCATGCTTCATCAGCTGAAACTGGCGTATGTTCTGCTTCAGGCTATGCAGTTACAGTGCTGATAAGAAATCTGGAGACTTGGCTTCTACTCTCTCAGCTTTTACTTCTTACGCCACATGTTTCTCTTGTCTAATGACTGCACATCTAGTGATATTATTTTCAGAAATTTCCACATTAAAAGAAGCCATACTTCAGAAGGAAAATAAAGCTCACATCTCTACTGGAATGTGTAACTTGGATGACTTAAATTCTCTTATATCAGATTTATGTGTGCGTGTATCTCTCCCATCCGAGATCATGATTAAAATTACCTCCACGTGTTTTAAAAACAGTCTGTAAAATTGTTGAGATACAAAGCTGTGCAATTTTTCTGTTTTATTACTTGATCAATCCATATCTATCCATGCTACTATAGAATTGTTGAAAGGGACCTTCAAAGGTAATTTAGTCCATGTCCAATAGAGTTTCTGCCATTGCGCTTTGGGTTTTTAACAGCGTTATGAATCCTATAACTAGTGGGAAATTTTTGTTTGTTTGTTTTCTAATCTGTAAAATAGGTTCCTCTGTTTTAAGTTGACTGTAGTTATTAATGCTGTTTGCAAAACTGAAGAACTGTTCACAGAACTTCTGTAAGCTTTGAGGAAGGAGTTATCAGAGAAGCAGAATTCACTCCCTGTGTTAGGCTGTTTTCAGTTTGAGCAAGGGTTGTGTTCAAGGAGTGCTCAATGTTGTACTCAGCACAGTAAATAATAAGGCAAATAAAAAACATTTTGACAAATAGCATAGTGTGGGCTATTGGCTATTCTATATCATAGAATATCTGTTTTCTTTGTAGGTCTGTTTCCCATAGAATTTTATGATAAGCAAGTAACCCTAATTGCTGTCCAAGGCATCTGTGTAGGCATGACTGACTACCAGTAACTACCTTTTTGTCCTTGTTTTGTGTTCAGTGAGAGATTCTGATCTGCTTAACATTTTGATGGCTACTTGTACCAGTTGAACAATTAGTTCTTCCTGTTCTTATTCATAACATTTTTTTCCAACAGTAATAATCTTCTTTGGCTGCACACGTTTTTTGCTGTTATTTACCTGATTCTGACTGTTGTCTTCATGAGACATCACATGAAGTATGTAACATATAAAGAAGAAAACACAGTAAGTTTCTGTATTGTGGTGAAAAAAAAATACAGCATGTTTGCAAGTGGATAATACTAAAAAAGTAAATTGCTAAGATGCCTCCTGCTTGCTAGAATGTGGCATGAGTGTGAAGGAATTCACTGAAAGCAAAGCTCCACTGAGTGAGCTGTGGAAATGAATTGAGAGAAGTGGGTTGGTGATGGATTTGTGAAATTTTGGTGTAACGTACTACCAATGTGGAAGGTGAATGTGGTGCTGTCTTGAATAGATGCAGCTCCAATAAAAATCAATTTCCTACGTTTTTTCCCCTCTACAACACAGCTGCTTGTGCTGTGTCACTGCCTTCCTCATATTCTTATTTTCTCTTTCATGGTGTGGTTTCTCAGAATTGGAGTTGCATTTTCTCTTGCAGGTTAAGTGCACATTGTTTATAACTGGTATTCCAAAAAATGCAAAAGAAGAGACAGTACAAGGACATTTCACGTAAGTTCCGTGTTTGAGTAGTGTCATTAGGAACGGGAGATTTAAAATTGTCCTAGTACTTTTAGCTGCCCAAGCAGAAATGTTTTTTGACTTTTTGATTGTTTAAAATTCATATTATAGTATCCATCTAATAAAAGCATAATTCCTTAGACAGAATTGAGAAGAGACTATATTTCAATAAATTTAGTTATCTGATCTTAAAATTAGCATCGAAGAAAATCCTGTATATCCACACTTCCCATTCGTGCTCCCATGTGATCTTTACCTGGGAATAATGTTGCACATCTCAGATTCAGGTAACTTTCAGAACCTGTCTGTCTGGAAATCTCCACTTTATGATACCTCATTCAGAAATTAAATGAGTGATTGAGATGTCAGTTAGATGTCAGGGATGCTTTTTGGAACAGTTTCTTCACTGAACTTTCTGTTCTTACTCTTCTGCTCTGCTGCTCCCTTTTCAGTGCTGCCTACCCGACCTGCACTGTGCTGGAGGTCCAGCTGTGTTATGATGTAGCCAGGCTTATTAATCTCTTCAGAAAAAGGTACTTGTTTCTTTAATCTACTCAAGTTTAGCTTAATTTTATGAATGTTTTGCCAGTTTTTATTCAACTTAGGCGAGTAGTACTAAGCTTGCAGATACTATGAATGAATTCTGCTCTAAAAGTTCTGGTTTGGATTTTGTTAGATTCAGCTGTGTTTTAAGATGAATTGTGGAGTTCATCCTATTTCTTGTAGGTGTTCTGTGCGGTGTGTTGCATAAGATAAGCTTTGACTTGCTGGTTATTTATGTATGTATTTATCATTAGGTAGTGCAAAGTGGAAAACTCAACTATTGAATTAATAACTCTGGGATCCTGTTTCTTTGGCTGGAGGTGCTGGTCACAGGAGGAAAAAAGTGTTATCTTCTAGGCTATGCACCTTGTTTTTTTTCTGTGGAATCTCACAACAATTGTAGGCTGTATAATGCTATTACAGACTTGAAAGTAAATTATACTACGTAGCCAAAATAAGATGTATGAATATCTTTGGTGACTGATTAATTTGTTATCAATCCTTGACATAACTTTTTCTCTTGGGGATTGTATTCTTCTTAAGCTTGATGTTGAAACTGTGTTCTTGCAAAATGTTATGGGTGTGTTCTTCTGTCCAGAAAACAGGCGGAAAAAAGCCTGACTTACTATGAACACCTGGATCAGAAGTATGGCCAGCGGGTCAAAATCAGCCCTAAGCCGTGTGGTCAGTTCTGCTGTTGTGAAGTCAGAGGATGTGAAAAGGTAAGAGATTGTGTTCGCTTTTAGTTATGGCCAGGTAGACTGTTAGAAGAGTAGAGAATAGTTTTTGTGTGACATCTTGTTGAGCCTCAGAAATTTATTATTCACTTATTGCAGTTAGCTCATCCTTCATTTTTCTTGCACTGTGCAGAAATGGAGTTCCCCAAAACTTTTCAAATGTAATCTCAGTGCAAAAATTGAAGTATGAGAAACACTTCCTGTTTGTTTGTCTTTGCATTGTGACATGATTTGTAATTTGTGGAAGTAGTATGAAGAAGAGACTGTGGTTTGTGTAAGCTGTATTTTAATGAAGATATTAGCCATCTGGTACTTGAATGTAACAGTCATCAATTTCCCAACAGGAGGATGCTGTAGATTATTATACCAAAGTTAGAAATGAACTGATGGAAGAATATTCAAAAGAGGAAGAAGCTGTTTATAATAACCCGCTGGGAATGGCTTTTGTAACATTTCAAGAGAAATCCATGGCAACCTAGTAAGTTTTGTCTGCTGTCTTGTTTGTTCTCTTTTAACTATAGTAGTACAAGTGATCTCCTGTTTGTGTCACTTGTTTGCTTATGTTGGTTCTTCTTCCTTTCTTCTTCTTCACCATCCTGTGGATTTGGTCTGCTTTGCTTTCTGGTAAGTTTTCCCCTAAGTGTGCATTTAACTCCTATGTGTCGAGTAAAGAAAATATCTAAGGAACTAAATGGCTCAGATATTTATTGAGATAAGGAGCCTTTCTCTTCTGTGTGGACTCTGGGCCATCAGTGGAGGATAATAGCAGGCCTGACTATTGAATAGGAGTTACTGATTTCTCCATTTTCTACTGTGCAAGTGGTCCAATTACCAAACTGTCCCAGTACCCACTGCTAGTTAGTCATTCAACAAAGTAGACTGACCTGGCCATAGGCAAGAGGTACACATTATGTATCTCTTACCTGTTATTAGAGATACATGTGTAGGCCTAATATCAGAATTTGTTCAGCACTTTTTACTCAGTCATTTGTAAAGAAAATGCATGTAGCTTCTTGTTTTCTGTTGGTGCTTTCTGATTGTCTTTTACTAACACAAAGTGGGTAGAGGGAAGCAAAATATTTTTGTTAGAAAAACGACACATCATGCTTTTGTTATTCTTCTTAGCCTCTCCAATTTAAATTGTCTGCAATTCTGCAATATTTTGACCTTGAAGTTGTGTTAGAGAGCCAGTCTTTCGTGATTTTTTTTTTTTTTTCCAAGGAAGTCCAGGGTATAGAATTCCTTGCAAGAATTTGAGATGATGGAGAAAGTTTTGCTTGCTGGTCTTTGAGTAGTGATTGTGTGGTGAAATCTGCCCCCCTCTTAATTTTCTAGTGTTACACACCATATTTAGAAAATCTAGAGCATACAATAACGTTTTAAAACATGGAACTGAAAGAAGAAATAAGCACTGAAGTTCCTTCTCTAGCTGCTGATTTGTCACACACAATTTTGACGGGATAGTCTCTCCTTGGGCATGTGAGTTGCACTGTGGGCATCTCAGAGTTGAATTATCAAGAACTGAAAAGACTTTAGTTTGTTTAGCTTGGAATTGATGCAGTGTACTCTGTTCTCTGGAAAATTAGGTTAGATTACATGCGAAGCTGAGGCTACCATCAAATTAGAAAGTTGGTTGGTGCCTTTAGTAGGTTCTGTTTTGCAGAGCCCTGAAATAGGATGAGAAAAGCAGGAAGGCTTCATGGAGGCAGGTGGTTGTAGAAGCTTGGTTAGTGACGGGGCTCAGTAGTGTTGCTGGTAGTGCGAAAGCTTGCTGTGTATGTATTTTTAAAAATAAACTGTCAAAGCATAATTAACTTTCTTAAATGCTTGCTGCTGCAAGATGCTGGGAATTTGACATCGCTACTTGAATTCTGGTAAGGTAAAGATCTGGGGTCTGAGGGTTATTTTTGTTTGTTTGGTGTATGTGTGCATGGTTCTCTGTTTTCTTTATGTTAGGAGCACAACTGAGAAACAAGCATGTTAAGACTTTTAGAGTTTAACTGTTCAAATGTTAAATATACTGTTTCCATGCTTGTGTAATAGACCTTATCTGGAGTGAAACTTCTTTGACACAGTAATGCACAAATAGTTGCACTGTCTCTGAATATATGCCTGGCACTTCTATTACTGTTTTTCTGAGAAATTTTTGAAAGCATTTATTCTGTATACACTTAAATTTTATTTAAATACATTGATTGTCATTGTCTATCAGCTCATAATATTAGAAGATAAAATGAAGTATGGTGATGATATTAGGAGTGGGTGAAAGAGGGTAGTATTTTGAGTTGTGAGAATACTGGCATGACAAAAAATTTTCTGCGAATTGGTACTCAAGGCAAAATTGACTAGTTTTGAGACTAGTGTAATGAAAAGAGAGTGCAGACTAATCCTCTAGTCTGCTTTGATCTGAAAACAGCTATAGTTACCTAAAGAGGTGTTTGGGGAACTGGTTGTATTTATTTTTATTTTTTCCAGTGCTCTCAGGCTTTGAATTATTATTTTAATATTTTTTTAATAAGTCACTGCTGCTGTTTGTGTTGGTAGAAGCACTGAACAGTTCAAACCAAAACTGATTTTTGTTTCTGACTTTGTCGGATCTCAAAGATCTGTGGTAGTAACTGTTTATGTGATGGTCATCACCTACATAATATAATCTTATGTTGTTGTCTATCTTAATCTCTGGTTATTAAAAGCAAAACACCCTCTATCGCTATTCCCAGTCTTTCTTATTACATATACGTCATTTTCAGGTGTAAAAATTCGGAAAAATTCTCCTCTTCTTTTTCTTCCTCACAGTGTCCTTAAGGACTTCAATGCCTGCAAATGTCAGAGCATTATGTGTATAGGAGAACCCCAGACATCATCCTACAGCAGGGAGCTGCGCGTATCCAACTGGGAGGTCAGATACGCTCCTTATCCTGAGAATATTTGTTGGTGAGATTCCTGTCTTCCATTTATTTATTATAACGTAGGTTTAGAATGGGGACAGGAGAAGGGGGCTGAGTGCATTTTCTTTAATCCTAAACTAAGACTTGATGTAGCATTTGGATGTGGCTGATGTGCATCTTTATTTCCTTTCCTGGTGCTCTTCATTGACCTAAGGGAGGCCTCTCAGAGGCTGATGAGGGTTTTACCACCCCAAAGTTCTGGTATCTGCAGTTCCTGTTAACTAAAATAAGAAAAAAAATCAGCTCATTAATGTCTGTGCCTCAACATTTCCATTTTTTTAGGTTAATGCATATTTACTTTTGAGATCCGAAGAAAGCAACTTGGTGTTAGTGCTGAGTATTCTCCAAGTATGGGGTGGTTGGTTTTTTTTTTTTTTTTTTTTGAGTTTCCGCATGATGAGTGTAACTTGATCTGCTCTGTGAGCTATGGACTGTCTTCTAACATCTTTTTATTGATTCAGTATATTTCCCAGAATTTACCCACTGCTTACAGGAGAGTGTCAGGGAATAGATAAATGCTTTTTGAATTAAACTGTTCCTGTGCTACCTTCTGTCCTGCTTGCAGGCTAAAAATGACTACACATTTTCCAACTCCTTTGCAAAGAATTTAAGGTTAGCTCAATATAATCACCTGTTCAAAGAACAGTGAATTTGTTGTGACATTTCCACTGCCCAAAACAAAACCACAAGTGAGACACAAACACGCAGAAGTTACTGCGTTTCACATGCATGAATTTATTTTTTTTTAGATACAGTTTTTTTCCTAATGATGTTAATAGAAAATTACTTTCAGGGTGACTATACCATCTACTTCTAAAAATTGAGTTTTTCTCTAGAACTACAATTCTACAGTTGGGAATAAAGTGCAGAATTTTTAACCGTAAAGGAAACAGCCATGATTCTTAGCTGTGTCTTTTGCAGGTGTGTTGTTTTGAGACGTGAATTAGAAATCTTGCGCAAGCTGCTTTCAAAGTAGGGTCAGTTTACCTGCCTTTTTCATGAAAAGGTGTGTGTGCTTCATTTCCTCTTCCTTTCTACAAGTGCTGTCTTGTGGACACGGGAAATGATGGTTGAAACGCAGAAGGCTGAAGCACTTGCAAAGCTTTTCTAAACATCTCTGAGAGGAGAAGATGGTGTGGTTTTATTGCTGTTGGTTTTTTGGTTTGGTTTTGTTGGTGTGAGGGTTTGTTTGTTTGTTTTTGTTTTGTTAGTCTTGGATTTTTTTTTTTTTTTTTTTGGTTCTTTGTCCTTTCTCCACTCTTCCTTGAAGAAGAGAAGGTACAGGGATTTGCCAAATTGCTTACACTTGCCTAGGTTTGCAAAAAGAGTGGTCATAACTGGGGATGTTACTGAGCCTCTGTTGCTCTGTTTTGTCTGTTCTAATACTTGGCTTCGGCTGAGCTTCAAGTTGTTCCAGTCCTTTTGGAAACCATTTCAGACAACATTTAAGAACTTAACCTGTTGAAGACCTGTAGTTGCTGTTTTAATATGGCAGGAAGGGACACAAGGTTTTTTAACTGTGTTTTTTAAATCACAGTTTCTTGGTACATTCTGCCTATGGTAACTATTCTTGCAGAAACTCTCTGTATCTTCTTCTGTCTGTCTTTTCTTGTTCTACTTTGGTTTAGTACTTCTGCGGAAGTGTTTAATCCCAAATCATAACTACATTAGACATGGTGTTTGCATTATGAAACACTAGATGTGTTCTTCTGCAAGCACAATTTATCATTCAAGAAAGGTTGCACGTTTTTCTATAGTTCTATAATAATAGCAACTGGAGCTTGTGTAGTGCTTTGTTATATAGCTTTGAGACTATACAACTCGGTTTAGAAAATGCAGTGCCACCTGTTACTTGCCAGATAGTATTATGTATATTCCTTTAGCAGCAAATGCTTACTGCTTGTTTTTATGTCCTTTTTTCCAGGAAAAATCTTTCAGTGCGTGGACTGAAATGGTGGTTTAGATGGGCTTGCATTAATTTGCTTCTTTTTATTGTGCTGTTTTTTCTTACTACTCCTTCCATAATCATCTCAACCATGGACAAGTTCAATGTCACTAAACCTATTCACTACCTTAACGTGAGTATCACCATGTTTGGATATAGTTGTGTATTAGACCAAAACGTTGATTAAACTGATAGGTATATCGTAAGACAATTAAACAATGTCTGTAAGCTAAAGTCAGTTGAAATTATCAGTATTGTTTTACGTAGCTGCTGATTAGAAAGCGTATGTCCAGAGTCATGTCTTTAGTCCTCTTTTGGTCCTTGACAGTAGGCTGCAGTAATTTCTTCTGAGACTTTGTATTATTATAAATGTATTGTTTGTAGTAAAAAATTGCATTCCAAATTTACATAATTCTAAAGTTTACAATCAAAAACCTTTGCCAAAAATGGAAATTCAGGTCCAACTTGTATTTTTGCTTTTATGATGGGAAGGGGGGAATTCAGATTTAAACTCTGGAGTAAAATGCCACGATTTTGTTTTGCTTATTGGATTCAGAACAGAATGACATCTATATCTGATCCCAGTTTGACTGCAGCTAAGGTCTCTGGCAAACTGTTCGTTTTAAATACTTCCCTAAGCTAGCATAAACTACATAAAAACTGCTTGTGACACTCTCATGGAATTTAATTCCCAGTCCTACTCTTCCTTTTTGTCTTGTATGTCAGTGCTGAGCACTCACTCATTTTAAGACTGTATCTGAATAAAATTTCCACAGTCCAACCTACTGTAATTTACAAAAAGCAGAATATTGCAACCTCTGTTCTACCACAGCTGTTTTAATACTTCTTTTTTTTTTTCCCCTCTCACTAGAATCCCATTGTCAGTCAATTTTTCCCAACGCTCTTGCTCTGGTCCTTCTCAGCATTGCTACCAACAATTGTCTATTACTCAACTTTACTGGAGTTGCACTGGACGAAGTAAGCAAGATTTTTTTTTCCCTCTGTTTTGACCTTATCAGCTGAATTACTAAAATAAATGGACAAAGTGGTTATCTTTCATGGAACTCTTGAGTCAGCACATCTCCTGTGACAGGGAATGTCATGTTCTCATCTCTTTCTGATGTTATAACCAACATTTTGTAGTTAAGTCACTTGTAATCGACAGAGCAAGCATAATCTGACCACAGGATTTCAGGATTTGCTTATGCTTCATCCCAACTCCCCTTCATGCCTCCGTGTGTTTAAGTAGCTTGAGAGAATTGCCTCTGATCCCATAACAAGCTTGCTCTCTGAGAGGGTAGAAGGTGGGGGTTTGGATCTCCTCCAGGCTGAGAACATCACAAGACCCCAGAATCCCACTACAACAGAAAGTGCTCCAAGTGGTACTTATAACTAGGGCATCAGTCTTTTTGTTGTTTTGATTGAAAAAATGGTCTGGATGTGACTCTTGGTGCACAACTGAGTCACTGCTGGATGTTGTTAGTGGTGATCTGAGAACAGGTATTGGACTAAGGCCCAGCAGATACGGTGATGTGAGAACACCTATGGGACCAAGGCCCAGCAGACATGTTGATGCAAGTATTTTTAGATATGACGGGTGCACTCAGGAGATGTCAAGCATGCTGCTGGCTTGCAGAACTTGGCACAGCTTGGTTTGATGTACCAGATTTCATCCCCAGTTTTCCTGCAGTCAGATGAAAGCATGACGCTGCATGCTGAATCCCAGCTTCATTCCACTTCCTTCAATCTTTTTGCATAATACCTGCAGCCATTTTTTGTTTGGTTTTATATTTGAAGGTCAGCTTTTTTTGACTTTTTATTTTTTTGTACTGTTCCCTTGTAAGACATCATGTCTGGAATCTACTGTTTATCTGTCAAAGTTCTATGCTTTTAGTTAAGCTTTTTTTTCTGGTAGTTGCACTAGGCACATAAACTCGGAGCCCTTTTCAATCAGTTGAAGTCCCCGGCGTCACAGATCTGATTTCAAGCCTCGGTATAGTTGTACTGATACGTCCCACAGTGCCCAAGGGCTATGTGATCCTATAATAAAACCTCTGTGGCTTTCATGCCATATCAGATACCACCAACAGTCTGAATTGTTTATAGCGATCACTGCACTTTTCTGGCAACAGCATGTCACTAGATTGATGTTCTGCTACTGTAGTAGAGGAATAGCATTAGCAGTGTCATGTTCTTCCCAAGGACTTGACACTTGGCAAGGACAGTCCAGTAGCTTGTCTGAGTGTCTGGTTTCTTGGCAGTGGTGCCCTTTTACAAACTGCCAAATCCCTCTTGGCGTGACACTTGAAGAGCGGTTTGTTTACAAGCTGTTGCAAAATGTGAGTCTCGTTGGATGAGAGACCAGCCGTGATTGTCACACATCCCTGTGCTTGTGTGGCAGACCTGTAGTGATGCTAATCCAGAGTCTGGATTAACTTTCAGCAATGTTTTCTTTGCCCAAGAAGATGCTGAGAGCTAGATGGCGTGGTCCAAATTAGTGAATATCTCAAAGATGTTTGTTTTGTGAGTATCTTGTAGTAGTGTGATATGGTAGGGGAAGCTGGAAATCTGATGTGTGCTGACATACTCTGGGCAAGATCCTTCATGTGTGAAAGTGTTCTTGTATGAGTTTCTTACTCAGTGACTTTTTATGTTGGTAGATCTACAGAGAACAGAATAATGATGCATAAAGTCTACATATTTTTGATCTTCATGGTATTGATTCTGCCCTCCCTTGGTCTGACCAGGTAAAGAAACATAGTCTAATGGACCGATGTTGGAGTGTTTTTTATCATGTAAGGCAGCTTATTTCTGTCTTCTAGTTGCTAGCTGAAGTATAGTTGATGTCTCCCCGCTCCCTCCAGTGTGTATGTTTATATCGTCATTACACATTGGATTTCAATGTTCATCTTTCATCTGAACACCTCTTAGCCCTTTGTTTTCAAAGGTTGTCTTTTCCTTTAGCAAAGAAATTTAAAACCTTGTAAGACTGACTAATTGAAAGTTGCTCCTGACTATGTCTTATACTTCAGTTATAGTTGTCCTTTTCTTTCTACCTTTACAGTATTTGACTGTTTCCCTAGCTAACTGGGTAATATGTATTTGTCCTGTCTATGTAACATCTGCTAAAAATGAATCATAAAAACTTTAGTATGAAGTTGACATTTCTATTTTGTTTGATTTTCTCTCTTTTTTCCTATTTCTGACTATCAGTAACTGTGAAAAGGCTGAAGTGGTGTAGAGATTATTTGGTTAAATTCACTCTATGCACTATCCTAATCTGAACAAGAAACATTTTTACACATTACTAAGCTGCTGAAGACTGAATTATGTTAACCATCTTTCTTTCAGCCTTGACTTTTTTTTCCGTTGGCTGTTTGACAGAGAATCGTCTGATTCTGCAGTTAGGCTGGAGTAAGTATTAGCAATTCTTCAGTAAAGGAATACTTCAGACTTTTTTTTTTTTTGGTTGCTGACTAACTTTAGTTAGTGTTTATTAAAATATACTTGGAGATGGTACCCTGTGGGATGATGTTGAGCTTCTGAATAGGGGGAGGAAAATGCAAGTAATTTCCTATGACAAAATCCATACTTTTTTCCTGCTAACTAATATGTGCAAACATTCAATAAAGAGACAGTTATTTTCCCAAAACCTTACAAATTTTGTAGAATACAGGAAAGGACAGGATGATATTATGTGGGTGAGAGGGGACCAGAAAATGTACTGAGGATTGTTGTGTGTCACGGACAGGGGATCTTTCCAAGGATTACAGTGAGACCAAATAGCTACAGCAGTTTTCTTTCTGAAAACCATTGACTCTTGATTTTAAGAAATGTGAAGGGTTTTGTACCAGCATTGCACGTTTGCAAATATTGATTATTATAACCTCTTCAGAGATTGTGGCTGGAGGAAAGGAATATAATGCAATTATTAGGACATAGTTAGGTTTCCAAATGCTGTTTCAAAATCAGTAACAAGAAGACAATTAGGAGTTATTAAGCTCAGAGAGTCAATTATTCTGTTGCAGTCTTATCTCATCTTGTCTGGGGTTGCTGTTGCAGACATGAAATGATGCTGTTGTCTGTAATCAGCCACCCATCAGACTGCTGTATCCTTTTGTGAACAGTTTATTCCTCATCTGGACTGCAACTCAGCCAGGCTCTTACGTGTATTGCCCTTACTGTATAACTCTGGAGTACTCGTTTTGAACAAGACTATCAGAAGCCTTTAACTGATTCCTATGGTGTCCAGTGCTTACCCTTATGGTTAAAGATTTCCAAAGGTGGTAGGGATCCACCGTAGATATGCTATATTTGTCAGCTTTCCAGCCGGTGTCTGATATCTTTCCTTGCAGATGTGTTTTTTTACCTGACCAGGGAGCCTTCTTTGTGAACTATGTGATTGCCTCTGCTTTCATTGGCAATGGGATGGAGCTGCTGCGCCTGCCTGGCCTCATCCTTTACACCATACGCATGATAATGGCCAAGTCCACAGCAGAAAGGAAAAATATTAAACAGGTATTAGAACCCCTCCTTAGCAAGAGGAAATTATAAATGACTGATCTTTACCAGGAACAGTGGGAGCCCCCATCCTCCACAACATTAACTATCATCTCATGTCACTTTTTTTGGCCTTTGTTTCACTCATGCAGGACAGTTCATATTCCTTTCATTTGCTGCACAGGTAATGGGGAGGTATTTATTCAAGTCAGAGATGGTAAAAAAAAAATGAAAACCTGAGCTCTGAACTTAAGGTATTATTTTCTTTATGACTCCAAGTCAGAGTTTTATTATTTGGATTTCGTAGGATAATTCTGGTTTTATCTTGTAGTCTGAACTTCGGGTTTCTTTAAATTCAGTCCCTCTATAGTCTTCTGTCAGCCCATAGGTGTATACAACTTACTTTAATCTGAACATACACTTAGCAAAATATGTGTTTATTGTCTAGGTTCGATTTTATGTGGTGCACTTTCACTTCCAGATGATCTTGCAGCTTGGAATTTCAGGTGTTAAAATGGGAACTTAAGCCTGTATGCAGCTGCCCCTGTGTTCGTTTGGGTTTTTTTTTTTTTTTTTTTTTCTTTTTATTGTTATTATTTATGAGTGAGCGGGTTCCCTTTAAATGTTCACTTCTCTTAACTGTTGTGTATTACTCCTTGCTCTGATTGAAATTATTTATATTGCTTTCCTCATCCCAAGAGGAAAAAGCGGGAATACTGGCCACACCAAAGCTTTGATATCTTGAGCTTGCCCTACTGGGAAAGCTAACACAAGGAACAGTAGAGAATCAATGGAATCTGCTGTGAGATGAAGGTTCCAAGTTTCGCACAGTTATTTTCTGCCTTGTGGTTTTAAGTTGTCACTTCTTATAGATGAAAGTAGATTCCCTGAGGAATTAGTTTAAGGCTATGAAAGAAGCAGCATGTTTTCTGGAAGTGCAGATGCTTAAAATGCACAATACTTCATCTATCTAATTACGTCATTTATGCTTCTTAGGAAAATAACTGATCTCTCATTGGTAGAGAATAAGAGAAGGTGAATTGTTACTTTTGTGAATCTGTTCTTGACTCCTGACACACTGATAGAGTGAGATGAGAGTTTTGGGTCTTTTGGGTTTGTTCCTAGCAACAAGCATTTGAATATGAGTTTGGAGCGATGTACGCCTGGATGTTGTGTGTGTTCACAGTCATCATGGCCTACAGCATCACGTGTCCCATCATTGTCCCGTTCGGTAAGTGTTGCGATGAGCTCTGGGTGCTGTGTGAGTGAGGTGGGGGCATATGGGAGGTTTGGAAGGCCTGGTTCT
Source organism: Patagioenas fasciata (assembly GCF_037038585.1). Taxonomy (NCBI): domain Eukaryota; kingdom Metazoa; phylum Chordata; class Aves; order Columbiformes; family Columbidae; genus Patagioenas; species Patagioenas fasciata. The sequence continues at coordinate 23,810,298 of NC_092522.1, forward strand.
GTGTTCTTACTCCAGTTGAAATGCTGATAATCCTTAGTACTTGGATACAAGTTTCCTTCCCTTCTTCTGGAAAAATGGGACAGAAGATAGGGAAATACTTAGCTCTTGTACTGGCTTTAGAAGTTCAAAGTGTATTTAGTGTCTTTTAGATGCATATTTTATTTCTCAAGTTTGAGTGTACTAGCTCTGGTGATTCTTAAGCATAAGAGTTTAGGTAGGTTTGGGGATGAGGGGATTATATTTTAATGTCTGGGTACTTGAGCTCTGGAAGAAGCAAACTGTAGAGGCTACCCAGCCTGGAGAGCCACCTTAAGCCACCAAACTTGAGACATTCTGATCCCCGAATCCTTTAGGCACATTTGAAATAACTTCTGTCCTGAAGTTTGACTGAAGTATGTAAAATGAAGCGCAAAAATAAACGTGTTGATTCCGTAGCAAGAGACTGGAAAACTACCCATCCTTTTCACTACTGCAGCTCTTCTGCATTGCAAACCATTTTATCTAAAATTCCCCATCCTGAATGAGAATGACGGAAGGGGCTGTCGTCATCACTGTGCTGTGGGCAGCTGTGTTATGCTCCGTGGTCCTGGCTGCAGGGATGTGACCTGACGGTGTGCTGACTGCTTTGCTGGGACAAACCATATGGTGAACAATATAGCTGCCCCTTGGCTGGAGAAGGAGATGCAGGATCCTCTGGTAGATTTGCTGGCTTAGAAATCTGGTTACCTGGGAGTTCAGGGCATGTGGGTGGAGTACAGCTGGCCTGTGGTGTGGGTGGAGCTCCAATAGAACCCTGAGAAGGTCTCCAGATCTATTTCTAGGATGTTTCTCTTATTCAGTTGGCTTATCTCTGTCCCACGAACAAAACATTTCTGCCTTACATTGCCTGTGTATCTGGCTTTGACTACTTTTTTCTTCCCGTACCAGCCATTAAATCCTGTATGGGAATGCAAGAAACTTCAAATCTATCTAGAACTCGTGGACAGTTGTCCATCTTCAGTGGCTGTGACATGATCTATATCTTAATTTATTGCATCTTTGTTCACAGAGGTTCTGGATTGTCATAAGAATTATGTATAAAAAAGATCGGTTCAGCAGCTACAGATATTTCCATTTTAGAAACCTGTTTATCAGGCATAAGTAGTACTAAATAATTTTATATATTTGATGTTTTCCTTTTGTAATCCAGATTCTTAGAGAGCTAGATCCAATTTAATTAGCTAAATTAGATATAATTCAGAACTGGTTTTAATCAACAACTTCATTATTGGAAGAATGCGGCCAATTTTTTTTTGTAACAATATGCTTGATATTTATTTACATTTTGTTTTGTGTGCGGTTGTAAATATCTGAATGTGCTGCTGCATACGAGACCTGCTATAATTCATAGCCGTTACAGCAGTAACTGGCTTTTTTTGGGGATAAGAAATTGGCGCAGGCTGCTGTCGTGCAGCTGTACCTCATTCCTGTTTGGGCTGTATCTAGATTTTCGGTCACTTGTTTAGTGTAGATCTCACAGAACTGCTGATTTTTATCAAGCCTCCAACAACCTCTTCTTGGCTCTCCTTTTTTCCCCTCCAGGTTTAATATACATGCTCCTGAAGCACATGGTTGACCGTTACAACCTTTACTATGCTTATCTCCCTGCCAAGCTGGAGAAGAAGATGCACTTTGCAGCTGTGAATCAGGCCCTTGCAGCTCCGATTCTCTGCCTTTTCTGGCTCTTCTTTTTCTCGTTTTTGCGGTTAGGTAAGTATCACCTTGTTCCATCTAGAAGCTGGTCGTACCTCTCTTGCCAACTTACCCAGATTACATGTTAACTTTTGTAGGCTTTGTGGGCTTTCCTTTTTGCTTGCATAAATGGGAATTCGCGGTGGTTACTTGTGGTACTGAATTACACAACGTTGGCAGCTTACACAAGATCATCTGATGGAGGTGGCTCATGTTAACTTAAAACTGATAACATGGAGCTTCGTATTTCTTCGTTTTATAGGAGATCATGTGTTTCCTAAATCTGTAGAGTTTGAATTGGCCAGCTGAACTGTGGAATGGCAGGCAATAAACATCATTAAATAAAACAAAAATCTATTCAGAATTAACTCTTTCTAGTAAGGCAGCCTCTGGCTTCACTACCTGAATTTGAGTAGTCTGTGCATGAGTTTAATTTGCCTGGGTGAATTGGCTACTGCCTCTGTTGTACTGCTCTCATTTAGAAAAAAAACAACAACGTTAAAGTGTTGGTTAATGCCAGTAAGACTTGTGTTCTGTGTCATCAGTCATTTTACGTGGTAGGCTGCAGTGAGATGGTGGCTCTCCTCCATATTGTACTTTAAAACCTCATGTTTTGTGTGTAATTTATTTTAAAAATGGGGACATGCTTTATTTTGCAAGTATTTGGCCTTGATAGTAGTGGCTGTGGTGTAGTAACAGCTCTGACATCAGAAAAAGTAGGCTATAGCTTATGGCTTTTTATCCATGATATAGGAGGAAGCATTTGGTGTGGAACAGGGATGCCAGTGACACTGGAAGGAGCTGAGCTTCGCTTCTTGGGAAGGAGGCCATTTATATCTAACTGTATTTTGCCCTCTTCTCTGCCTTCACAGCACTGGTGACAAATGACTGTGCTTGTGTTATGTTTTTCTAGCACACTAGTAGTGAAAAAGATACTGCTGGCAGATTGTCATTTAACTTCAGAGACAGCTCCCTGTGGATGTAAGAGCCACTCGGAACAATTGCTTCAGGCTGTTCATGGATTTCAGCAGATGTCCATGCGTTACTTGCATGTTTGAGAGGTGTTTGGATTTTTCCTCTTGTTTTGAGTGCCGTCTTTGCAACCACAAAGACCAACAAATCCATGTCCTCTAAAATAACAGCAGAATTTCTAGAGCATGCTTTAGAAAAATCAACTCCAAACACACAGCAATTCATGTGCCTCTTTAATTGTTATAAAGGAAAATTCTGGTGTAATAACAAATCTTTATAATGATGTTTTCTGGTTCTGCATTTGCGGTGAAACCATCATTTGTCATGAAAGTGTAATGGAAAACACAGACTGGATTACAATGCTTGGCTTGGTCAGTAGAGAGGATCCTGTTTGCAGGATGTTGTTTGGTGGTTTGTCGGTGCATGGGGCAGTCTAGCCAAGCAATGTGAGTCTGAGAGGTAGGAACTTGAGATTTTGATTTCATTAGCATTGATTTCATTTCTGTTCCTTGTGCCAAAGAAAGGGAAGGAGGGGGAAGAGTGCCCTGCTTCCTTATCTGCTAAATAAATCGGTTGATGAGTGTGTAAAGCTTGATTGCTTAGTCATTGATTGGTGTAGTTTGCCTGGTATGGATATTTCGGTCTGGTTGCAGAGTGCGGTATTTTCTCACTCATTATTATTAATGTAAGGCTGGATCAAATATCGCTTGACTACATCCAGAGGTGACAGCCTGTACTGGTGTCAGCTGTTTCCTTCTCAGTCGCTGCTCTTTTCCCCAGCTCTTGTGCCCTCCATCCACTCTACACCAAAAGCACTACTGGGCCCCTCACCACCTCTGTCTCCTGGGACAGTTGCTGGTGTCCCATGTTCTCCAGAGCTGGCAGCAGGGAAAACTGAGCTTTGGAGATTATTTCTTCCCTCATCTCTGCTATTTGCCTTGTGGTTCCCACCAGACATTGGCTTTGGTGTGGACATGCCTCATCAGAAGGTAAATACTGATGTAACCTGCACATGTGAAAACCACCTCTTCTCCAGGGCATTCTGGAATACCCGTAGGGAGGGTTTTTCACTTCCCTTTTTGGTTTGAACCATGACATGTTTGTGGGGTTTGGTTTTGTGTGTGTGGTGTTCTTTCTCTCCCCTCATGAATGGACCTGCACAGGACTTCTATAACCAGCTAAAAAGTAAAACTTTTCGGTGCCACTGCCTGTGCTGGGCTTACCACAAAAATATCTGAGGGTTGGGGTTGTCTCTTTTGACTAAAGAAGCTTGGAAACAGCTAGGGGTTTTGTCGTTGTTGTTTGCTTGTGGGGGTTTTGGTTCTTTGTGTTTGTTTGGTTTTTGCCTCCTAATGTAATATTTAAGTCCTCTTTGCTGCAAAATGAGAATTTTTTCAGAATATTTCCCCAGTGGAACTGAGGGATTACAAGTCACTGTAATCATTATAACTTTTTCCATACTAGATGCTGCTGCCACCTTGTTTCCTGTAGTCTCTCTGTCTCTCCTCCCGCCTCTGAAGAAAAACTTACTGTTCAGCTTAGTTCATATTTACGCAGTTTCTTCTCTTGTTCATTTTCCTTGGCTTTCAGTTGTGTCCATATTTTATCATGATGTCCAACACGGACAAGGCTGCCCAAGTTGAAGGTTCAGTATCACCAAATTGTTTTGTATAGGTACCGGAGTCTCGCTTCTTTTTCCCATGTTTTGTGATAGCATCACACTATTGACTGCTTTTCAGTTTGTAATCATCAGTTGTATTCTGCAGTGCTACTGGCTTGTTATCTCTCATACCTAAATTTCATTTTTCCTTCCATATTGTCGCTATTTACAGTTTTCTGCATACAGTTTCATCTCGCATTTTATTTTTAGTCGAGTTGTTTTTTCTTTTCCCCTGGAAAGAGCATGGAGTTGTGTAGTCTGTCAAGGTCATTTTTGGTTTGGTTTTTTTTCCCTATTATTTCTTTTTCCTTTGGGTTGTTTGCAGGCCATCTAGTTTAGTGCCATCATTACATTTCATAAACAGACTCTATCTATATACATTTCACAGATCATTAATGAAAGTATTTTAGAAGTGGGTCCAGAATAAATGGCTGAGGGAGGAAGAGTTGCTCTGAGTCTTGTTTATCATTCAAGTATTGTAGCTGCCTTTCTTGGCCTTTAAGGAAGCTGGGAAAACAGCTTGCTCAGCAATTTTACCAGTTAGCGAGCTTTGTGCATAACAGGGTTCTCCTGTTTGTGGCTGGAAGTGGTGTGTCCAGTGCTCTAAGGAAAAACAAAACCAAAAAAAAAAAACACAACAAAACAAACACAAGGCTTCTGAAAATAGGGAAGATAAAGTAAAAGTTCATTTGTTATTTTCCTGCTATGTATTTTTATATTGTATTCTCTGAATATTTTTCTAGGCTTTAAAGCACCTACAACCATGTTTACCTTCATAGTCGTCAACATCACAATTTTTATTTGCTTGGCTTATACTATTTTTGGCTGTTTTAAGTACCTGAGCCCACTGAATTATAAGGTAAGTGATGGACACCTCACACCTTTCAGCACCTGCGTGTGTGCTTGGGGTAGCACCAGCTATTTCTGCTGGGTTGTTTTGTGCCTTCTTGCTGGAAGCGTCTGCCCACAAAGGTTCGTTCCTCCAAGATAGCTAAAGAGGGCTGATAGTAGCTGTCTGTGATAACAGGAACTGAATTTGGAAGGAAAGAGCAGTATGGAAGAATTGTGCAAGAAGATTGGAGGAGAGAGCAGCAGCACTGCACAGAGATCTCTCTGTGCAGATTTTGGGGCACTTACAATCTTTCTATACTGTTTTGACTTACCATTTTGATATTGTCTCTCTTCTTTTTCCCACTTGTTACTGGTTACAGATAGAAGAAATGCATGGTGAAAGGGCAAGCAGCACAGATGCACCAACCATCCCAACATCTTCTGTAAGAACTTGAGAGTTTCTATTAATACCTTAACGCTTCCTAGAAAAACTTACTTTCTCACCCTGCTTACCAAAGAGCTCAGGTAGCACATATTAGTGTGAATGGACTGTGGGACTTCCCATATGCATGTGGGACCAGAGAGCTGTGCAGCTGGGCTCTGTGGCTGTTCCAGAAGTACCTTCGGCTGACCCGTTAGGAGTAGTTGAGACACACTGCTTGCAGCAACTCTGTACGCTGTGTTCTGGGCCTTACACCAGGCAGATCCTCACTTCTGGACAACTGCCAAGTGCAGACAGTTGCTGCTGCTTTGTGATCTTGAAAGTTGTGATGCATAGCAGGTCTTAGCTGCCATGTCACTAAAAAGGATGTAGGACTGAAGTGCAAGTAGAGGCTTTGTGCCAGTCTACATGTGTTGCACTGGGAAGCATCCATTAGGGTGCAAAAAGCCTTCAGTGTTAAGGTGAAGAATGGGAAATGGATGAAAAGAAAAGTGGTGAGGGGAAAAACTATCCTGGGTGAATTATCCCAATGTTATACTTTGAGAGACTAGTAAAATTCTTAACGCTTGTGCTTTCAGATGTACGTCCCCCGAGTTTTGCATCCTGATTCTACAGAAAGGACGATGCTTGCCCCTGAGGAGCAGCAGCAGTCATATGGCACCATGGGCAACACTAGTTCCAAGGCAGAAGGAATCATAAGCTATTCTGCTGGACCTGCAATCACTGAGCCGGCATCGAAAAGTTCAGTTTGAATGCCAGGGACTAACACGAGGTGGAGCACTTGGTCCAGGTTTAGGAGAACTAATTCCCCACTGCCACCTACTAAGTATTCTGTTTAATTTACATATTCTTGCCTACAAAAGAGGTACAGAAATAATTCATTGTGTGGTCTGCAGCTGTGTTTGGAGATGAAAAAGCAGCTGCCTTGGGCCTGATTGTTTTCCATGCTGTCGACACACACAGCGTGGAACAAACATGTGGAGCACAGAGATGCTGATCCTCAGGGACTTCACTTACGCTATCTCACCACTTGCCTTATGAAGATAACTTATGCTGCTTTATAGACAACTGGTCACCAAAGTAAATGCAGCTATTAAAAGCTGTCTTGTATTTATTCAGAATAATTCTAGCTTTAAAAAAAAATGTTAAAAACCCCCGTTAGTATTTATAAACCTCTCGGGATATGTTAAATCCTGAGGTGATGTCACTTTTGATGAAAATGCTATTTCATGGGCGCTGAGGATGGCGTGTGGGTCTCTCCTCTTGCCACCAAAAGTAGTCAGTGTAGATTTGACCACGTTACTTTTTTTTCCTTTAAAGAGATGAGGGAGTTACTGTGCACTTGAGTGCTAAAAATACTAAAGCAAAGAGACTGGTGTAAAGAAGGGAGCAATTTATCTGATACTGTTTTTATATATATATTTTTGGAGGACGTTTAGTTTGTTTCTGTTCACTATTTTTAAGGGCCTTCCACAATGCAAGTTCACCTGCCAGCAATAAAGGATGTAAACTTTTTATCTTTCTTTTAATCTTGGGTCAAAATGACGGATCTCTGGGTTTTCTCTATAGTGCCAAATATATGAACTGTAAGATAATAAGTTTTTAAATTATGCAGTAGGTGCCAATTTATTCCAAGGTACATTGTGTCAAAGTGTAACAATCACAAAGCAATAAAACACTGAGTTCAGAGAAATTTCAGGCTGTCTCGATTGATTTATTTTTTTTCTTTGTGTATTGAAACAGCTCTTTTGGTAGCTGCCTCACAGCATGGTCAGTGTCATGAACTGTTCCTAAGAGCACTGTCATGAGGCTTAGAATGACAGTGTGTCCCATGAGAGATTTGAATACTTTAAAATCGCTCTAGGGAATGAAACTTGGTGACCTTTGGGTAGCAGAATGTTTTTGCCCTCTGCTTGTCTGCTCATTGTTAAACTGTTAGTTCCTGAACTTGACCTTTTCTAGCATGTCTGTGAAGCAGCATCATCTTGAGATTGGAGTAGAATTTGTGCCATAAACAAGTGCGTGCGGATGTTCAGTGTCTTGCAGGGCTGCCCCCAGCTCCCCCAGCCCAGCGCTCTGGACAGATGCTGAGCAGGAGACCTGCCCTGCTGCAAGAAGGACCCTGCAGAGTGCTGATAACGCTGATGAAGAGCCTGTCCTGTTAAGGTACATCTAATAATCTAAGTCAGTACCCTCTCGTACAAAACTTGCAATAACCACCATTTAAATAATTTCAACAAGTTTTTTTCCTTCCATTCACGTGAAACGGTATTCACAACCCGCTTTATGTGCAGACAAGCACAAGAAACTGGACGTCCATGAGTTAACATTTTTATGTTGATTGTACATTTATCCAACTACCTGCAAGAGGTCTCCTAGCTCTGTAAATTTACAAGATCTTCTGGTTCAGCACGTAGGCTCGCTGCCTGTATCGCTAACTTTTGGATTCTTCACTTGGCTTCAATAATCCTCACGTGAAAGTTGAGCAGCAGCCAACTGCTGATATTCTTGATAAAAGTATCAACACTTAAAAAAAGAACCCTTAAAACACACAAAAGAAATTCCTGGAGTCAAAACTGAATGAAATCAAAAAGTTGTGGAGAAAGACAACATTTTAATAAAGGTTTTATATTCAAAGCCCGTTTTCTCTTGCCATGTCTTTTACAGAGTGCTACTACTTCGAATTACTTATATACTTTTCTTTTGAGAGGGACTTAGTTTCCTCATTCCTCTTAACCCGAGTTAGCAGCTTTTCAATGAATTCCTCTTGGTTCTTAAAAGGCAAGTGAGGAGCCCTTTCTAGTGGGTTTGTGTCAGACTTCTAGACTTCTTTATCACTTTGGTGTTGCAGTTTAGTGAGGGGGTGGGGGGGGTGTACGTGTGTGTTCAAAGGGGGGCGTGTTTTGATTTTTAGCAATCACGGTATTACTAGAAGTGATATGTACACTGAGTATTGTGAGGGTTTTTTTAGTGACCATGGTATTATGTGGTGTGTACCCTGGATACAAACTGCTGTTTAAGTTTGGTGTTTGAGCCAACAAAAAAGAAAACCAACAGACTTCACTTTTTTTTTTTTTACTTATCCCTGAGTCTCTCATACAGATGTGCAGACAGAAGGAGGAGACAGAGCCTGTTGTATTAATCAGATCAGGGGTCTGTGGTTGTTCTGACTCATTTCCAGCTGTAGCACTCCATCTCATACAGGATCTGCAGAAGCAGTGGATGCTCGATGTATATACTAATTGAAGAATCCAATAAATGATTCAGCTACCACACTTGATCTGTTTACAATGCTGACACTGTGGGATTTTTATGCTTTGTGGTGTAACTTTTTTGAACAAGTGACCTTTGATATTCATTGTGAGATTCTATATGTCTTATTAAGGACACAAACTTTTGATAGTCGGATTTCCTTTTTGCGCTTGGAAGGATGCTGAACATCGGTAGTGGAGCTCCTGGTGGCTGGCACAGGTTCAGCACAGATTGGGCCAGCTCTCCTGTGAACTTGCATAAACCCACCTCCAGTCACACTAACGTAATTCTGATACAGTGTACGGAAAACCTGCTGGGTAATGGGAAGTTGCATCTTGCTAAAGAGTCATTGCTGGCATTTGGGGAACCGGTTCATGTGCCTGATGGGGAAGTCACCTGCGTATTTCATTTTTCATGGAGCAGCCGCTCTTGTTTGCCACTGTACTCTGTTGCAGTCAAACTCCCAGAAATGTTTATGGTATTGGGACATGCATTAGTTTAAGTAAAGGCTGGAATCACTTATTAGTAAATTACCACAAGACCTCCATGTATAGCAACACACAAATTAAAGGCTGGTTTATCAGCTTTGCTATGTTGTGCTTGCTTTCCTAGTATCTTTTATGTCTTTATCTGAGGGCTGGAAGTAATTAGGAAACTGCACTGACTCTAATTCATTCCTTCATGCTGGTGGATGTCTCGGAGAGGATAAAATTAGATCAGCAGGAGAAAGTCCTTGCATTCCTTGCTGAGCCTTAGAGAAAAGCTGAGGGATGGAAGTCTCAACAAATGTGGATATTGGCTGTGCTGGATTTGAAATTCATATTTAAAGCCATTGCACATTCTTTACTGTTCTTTTTATAAATCTTTTGGCAGGAAGCCTAAGCAAATGGCCCAGCTGGAGTTACTGATCGTAGCTCCCAGAAGCCATATTTGCCGAGATCCCGCGCCTGCTGCTCGCCTCGCATTGCTCAGTTGGAACAACTCCTCCCCCTCCTCGCTCCTCGCAAAGTCCTTCCTTGGGTTCTGGCAGCTGCCACCAGCAGTGCTCCTTTGGAACCTGAATCCTGGACAAGTCTGACACTCACACATGAGTCAGTCCTACAGCGTGGTCTGTGATGCCATCGCTGTGATGCAACCGAGGGGACAAACTCTCAAAGTTGAAGAACAGAGCCTGTTTGATATTTTTACAATTCAGTTTACTTCTGCAAAGACTTCACTATAGATTACTTTCTTCCATAGTGAAGAAAATGCCATGTGGTATGCTGAGACTGTAAAAAAAAAACTTGGCTTGTGTAGGTACACCTACCTCTGTGCCAGTTCCAGCTTATTCTGTTTCTGTGCCTGGTCTGGTTCACCTCCAGCCCTGTTACAACACATCCTCAGCACCCAAGTGATTGCAATTTCTCATTTGCATCAGGTGCACACGCTCATTCTTTGTTTTCCTTTGGGCTTTCCCCATGTTTCAAGCCCAACGCAGACCTCTGTGCTAAGCTTTTAAATGCTTCAGTGTAGCACTAGACCATGTTCTTTCTGTTTCTTTGCAGAAATCCAGTTCCCAGCTGTGCTCACCTGCAGGTGTCAGCAGAAGAGCTGAAACTTTTCTCAGGTCTGATCTACAGGTAGTTAATTTATTAGCATTTGGATGCCTTTTACTTTCATGCATTACAAGAAGCTTGTCCCAGGAGGAGCAGACCACAGTTGTTCTCCTGGCTCTTAGCAAAAGTGAGGCGAGAGGCACGGGAAGATTTGGGAAGATGAGGTCTTTGTCTGTCACTAACACAAACACACATCCATTGAGTACAAAGAAAAGATGCACTTTATTGTCTCTGAACTGCAACAATACAAGGAAATACTTTTAATTCCAAATGATGCCCAGGGTCATAACACTCAAAGAGGACACGTGTCTTCTTAAACTGGCCTTGCAAATTCCTTCTCTGTCTAATCTAAGGACTGCTCAAATGATTCTGCTTGTCACCTGTCTGTAACAGCTGCAAGTGCTGGTTTCAGATACTTCAGAGGTACTGAAGTTGTTCTTTCTGAGGACAGCTGTCTGACACATCAAAAGGGAAAGGAATTGACCAAAAGCAGACACATTGCAAATTGCACAATTATAACAGAACAATCTTCCCTCTAATTTTTGGTTCTTGGGTTAACTCCTGGCTCTTGCTGTACCCTCATGCTATTGGTCAGGCCATTGCACCTCAGCTGCAGCAAGTGCAACTTCCCTGTGCTCAGACACAGAACTGCTGGATTATCTTCACTTGTTTGTTATCAGCAGAGCCTGTAAGCATTTGTTGTTTGGAGAGTGTGTATCAAGATCAGCTGTCTTTCTATTGCATGTACTGTAATTAGCTTTTAATTCTTTTGATGAAACAGCAAATGTGGCCCAATGAATTAACTGGTGTAGTATACAAAGCTGTTTATCCTTACTCAGTGTGCCTCTGTTACTAATGTGTTTCAAACAGGAGCCTGCAGTAGAGGGTGACTCTGGATTCCTGGTTGAAAACAAACGTTGCATTCCTGGAGGAGAATTTGGTCCCATCTGTAGCAGCTTATTTCCTGCCTTCCTAGGTAAGTTCTGGTGTAAAACGTATCTGATCTTCTCACCTTCAAATGGATCAAAAGTCCCACCTCAACCAACTTGTATGGCTAATGGAAAGTAATACTATGTGGTGTTAAATAAGGATTTCACTAACTTAAGTAGCTAACTATATTTCTAACTTCAGTTCTGCATGGAATATTCTTTCCACTAAAGTTCTGGTTTGGAAGTGTCCATAATGATTAGATTTCCTCAAGTCGGGTTAGATTAATAGTGTGTATTTTAAAAAGACCACTTCTTACTACTGTATTTGACTTCCTGCTCAAAAGCTTCTCTTTGTTTTGTGCATGCTTTTTTTGCCCCGCTCCCTTCCCTCCCTCCCCGCCAAATAAATAGGTAGAGATGATATTGTCTGTCAGGGAGAAATTATATTAATTCTGCTGTAACCCTCCTCAGACCTTGAGTTACCTCCTGCTGGATAGATGTTCAGAAGGTTCAGTATATTGTATTTGTGTCTAAAACGACCCAAATTCTCCGATTCTTAGTTGTCATCTCTCTGAAATTGGTTTGTCAGCATCTATTGATATAAAGTTTGTGGTCTTCAGCAGTCCAGAGCTTCATCCCATCTCATTTCCCTATGATGTGATAGATGTGTGATACATATAATATAACACAGATACGATAGTGTCATTTTAGGGCCTTAAAACACTTTTATCTTCCAGACTCTAAACTCATGTTTATGTTTAGGTCTTACAGTAAACCAGCTTTTTCTGAGAAGTCATAGGACAGTAGTTGCAAGATCTGATAGCCTCGAATGAACGGTCTGTACTAGGTCTGTGCGTGGTATTCAGGTGGGAATGGGTGGGACTGTAAATAGCCCAGAAGAGATGGAACGTTTCACGTCTTTTTCTAGACTCAGTGGTTAATTAAGTGCTGCTTAATAGTTAACGAAGGTCCTGTTCTCAAAAGTGATGTTTAAAATAGAGTTCTGGAAATCAAATATTTGGTATGTCATAAGATACCCCTAAATAAAATCGGAGCCAGAATTTGTTACCTGCTGTGTGGTTGTGAAGCTCCGATTTTTATGTAGTGATGCAAAATACTGTAAGTTTGTGATGGAATTCAGGGACTGGGTTTGAAAGGTATCTATCTGTTGTGCTTCTCAGATGCTTATTAAAAAAAAGAAAAGTTGCAGTACAGGAGGAAGACTGAGAGCAGAGGGAATGTAAAACAGATGCATTTTTGTGCACAGCTCACTTTCCTTCTGTATGAGAATCTTTCATGCATTTAGTGCTGTTTTATACTTGTCTTTTCAGATCGATTAGCTCTGTTACAGCCTGCTCTCTTGAAATGTAAAGTACCAAGTTGCTGCTTTCAAGTGAAGATGTTCCACGTCAAAACTTATTTTGAATTAGATTTTTTTTTCCTAAGGCAAATTGTCATTATATTTTTTCCCCTTCATCTATAGACATAGAAAAATAAAACCAGCAGCTATCGCTACATAGGAAAATGGAGAAGGAAGTGATTTAAAGAATTGTTAAGTACTGTAATTTGGATACAAGCATTTAATTTTTTTATGACAGGGTTCTGGCTTCAGAGAATGGAGTAGGCTTTTCTTATTATCCTATACTTGATGTCAGTAACTTCAAAATTGTTCCTTACAATAGGAAGAATTTGTTCCTTACTGAGACCAGAAATCTGAATCTGCTGGAAGACAAGGGCAAAAATTGAGAAATAAATCAGTTGTGCACTTTTTAAGAGGAATCATTTAGGCAATTATTTCTGTTATTTAGGTTCGAAATGGAAAAGAGAGAGTGGCAAAGGTAGGAGAATTAATTATATTTGTGTTCTGCAGTGGGTTCTTCTGCTCAGTTTCTGTGAGATGTTACTTCATTCCTCTTTGTCTCTGGTTTCTCAGGAAGATTGAGAATGTATTCTGATCACTGCAAAAATTTTTATCAGCCACAAAAGACTGGGAGTAATACAAAAAAAAAAAATCCATGGAGACAAAAAGGGCTGCAAAATTGGTGAAAGGTTTGTAGAAGAAGCCATATGAGGAGTAGCTAAAGTCACTTGGGTTGTTCAACCTGGAGGAAACTGAGAGGAGAGGACCTCATGGTGGCTACAGCTTCCTCACCAGGGAAGGAGGAGGGGCAGGCGCTGATCTCTTCTCTCTGGTGACCAATAACAGAACCCAAGGGAATGGCAGGAAGATGTGCCAGGGGAGGTTTAGGTTGGACATTAGGAAAAGGTTCTTCACCCAGAGGGTGCTGGAGCACTGGAACAGGCTCCCCAGGGAGGTGTCACGGCCCCAAGCCTGACAGTGTTCAAGAAGAGACTGGACAACACCCTCAGACACATGGTGTGAACTGTGGGGTTGTCATATGCAGGGACAGGAGTTGGACTCGATCCTTGTGGGTCCCTTCCAACTCAGGACATTCTGTGATTCTGTGAAAAATGCAGTGGCGGACCTTAGTTCCCTTGAGACTCTACAAGGATTTGTAGAACTCAAGAGGTCCAAGTGTATTTACATACAAACTCACCCCAACAATTCAGGCTTGGTTTCAAAAGAGCTTAAGAAGTGCTAGAAGATAAAACTCTTCTTAGAATTCTTCCTTTTGCAGAAAATTGAAAGCTTAGGAGATGTGCACTGAGCAGAGGTGAGATCCTACAAGGCAGTGATGGCTGTAGCCCAAAAGTGAGAGGAACCACTTAGGTTCAGATGGAGCAGAGCTGCATCCCAAGCTTATGAAGTCATGCTGAGGGCTGCCAGACAGACGATGGGAAAAACGTGAGCTGGGCTGGGCCTTTCCCTGCTGCAGAGGAAGGTGCTGACATCACTTGTCTGACTGCCTCATAGAATCATAGAACAGTTTGGGTTGGAAGGGACCTTCAAGTCTCATCCAGTCCAACCCCCTGCAATGAGCAGGGACATCTTGAATCAGATCAGGTTGCTCAGAGCCCCGTCCAGCCTGGCCTGGAATGTCTCCAGGGATGGGGCATCCACCACCTCTCTGGGCAACCTGGGCTGGTGTTTCACCACCATCATTGTAAAAAATGTCTTCCTCACATCTAGCCTGAATCTGCCCTCCTTTAGTTTAAAACCATCACCCCTTGTCCTATCACAACAGGCCCTGCTAAAAAATCTGTCCCCATCTTTCTTACAGGCCCCTTTCAAGTACTGAAAGGCTGCAATAAGGTCTCCCCAGAGCCTTCTCTTCTCCAGGCTGAACAACCCAAACTCTCTCAGCCCTGTATTTGGGGTGGGACACGTCCACATAGTCCTGTGCAGTGGACAGCCAGGGACTAAGCAGCAGTAGGTGGATTGCGTTAGAAAGGAAGGATAGATGGGGTATTTATCAGGAAAACAGTATCAGCAGGACAGGCAAAAGTTGTTTTTGCATTGGATGTGGAGCAAGTGAGGGGGGCAAGTGAGGGACCGGGAGGAATTTCAGAGCTGAGTGAGGGGTTTCTTTTGTCACCCCCCCGGGCCGGGCCCTCACTGGGCGCAGAGCCGCCTGCAGCTGCTGCCACTGCCAGGGCCAGACAGAGCCCGTCGCTTGGCCCTGGGGGCAGGCGGCTTCGCAAATAGGACATTGGCCCCTTACAGCTGCTGGGTCAGGCAGTGCAGGCAAGGTGAAGCCGTCGGTTTCCCTCCTTGCACATCTTCGGTGCTGTTGAAAGAGTCGTGAGTCAGCCTTCACATATAGTTGAGTTTGTCATGTTGGTACCTTTGACTCGCTGGGCAGTTGAGTCTAGTCTTGTCTTCTTGTGTTTCTGTTCACCTCTGTGCTGCGCTCCCTCTGCACTGCTCATCTGCAGTGGTTTGAACCATTGCTGGAAAGGGGGGTTATCTTTCTTTTTAGAAGATAGAAACTCATCACTTAAATCTCATTTATCTTTAATCCGATCTGCAAAACTGCAGATACTCAGTTACAAAACACAAGGGAGAGCATGAGTGTCCTTCTGAACATCTTAAAATCCAGTCAGGAAGGTATTTTGAAGACTGAAGTTTGGACTACGTCTATCAAGGGGAAAGAGCTGTCACTCAGCGCAGATCTGTTTATAAGTACTGCTCTCCAGAAGACAACTGACAATTGTAATGGGGCTAATTCTTCTGGCAGCATTGGCATAACACCATCAGGGCTGTCTGGCACTGCACAGGATATTTCTTCCATGGAAGAAAACTAATCCCGAGTAAGACTGTTTTAGTGTGAGTTATGTTCCTTAAAGTGCTATTACAGCAAGTAAAACAAGTGGCATCATTTCTCAGTGTTTTAAAATAAGCTTTCCTGAAATCAATATGGATTTATTCCTTGTCTCTTCCCACGATATCCAGAACGATCTTTCCATTCCCCTTTCAGACGAAAATGTATCTTCATTTAACGCATATTATGTATTGCACCTGCTGTAAAACAGAGTGTACATTTGATTGACTATCTTGAACTGATCAGTCCCTGTCCCCAAGCAATTCTTGCTGACTCAGTGGTGATGAATAGTGCCCCACATGGATCTAGATCTAACTGTGATGCCAGACTTCACACATTCCATTTTTCGCTAAACGATGGTTTAACTTCCTTTTTCATATGAAAGTGTGATTTCTCTTCATTTTTTTTCATTCATCTTTTGAGTAATGCCTGAGTTTTTTGCTTAATGTACATGAAGTCTTGTCTTGCTTAGTTGCATGAGATGTCCAAAGGCTGCAGGTAGTGGCTTTTCCATCTCAGAAGCAGATACTTTCCAAAGCACTTCAGCTGGGGAGCGGAGTGTAAATTCTGTTTTTTTCAGTGGCATCTCTCTGATTCTGGACCTCTTTTATCCAGCCTCTTTGTTGGCTGTAATGGGCTAATTAAAAAGCAGGTTTTTTAGGTCAGCTACTTCTGGTTTCAGAGTGGGATAAATGCACGTTTTGGAGCAACTTACGGAGGAATGGCTGTTAGGACAGCAGTTTGTTTGAGCAGGGACTTTGGGGCAGCTTTGGTCTAGAAATGGAAGTTTCACCAAGATAGGGCTCTGGAGCAAAACAGAATGTTTTGAGCATCAAAAAAAACTGCCCTGGTGAGGCTGCATCTGCAGTACAGTTCTGGGCTCCCCAGTTTAAGAAGGACAAAGAATTACTGGAGGGAGTCCAGTAGAGGGGTATGAAGACGATGAGGAGCCTAGAGCATCTTTCTTATGAAAAGAGACTGAGAGAGCTGGGTCTGTTCAGCCTGGAGAAGAAAAGGCAGAGAGGGGATCTCATCAATGTTTGTAAATGTCTCAAGGCGGGGTGTCAAGAGGATGGGACCAGACTCCTTTCAGTGGTGCCCAATGATATAGTAGGAGGGGCAGTGGGCACAGACTGAAGCACAGGAGGTTCCATCTGAGTATGAGGAGAAACTTCTTTCCTTTGAGGGTGCCAGAGCCCTGGAACAGGCTGCCCAGAGAGGTTGTGGAGTCTCCTTCTCTGGGGACATTCAAACCCGCCTGGACACATTCCTGTGTGGTCTGCTCTGGGTGAACCTGCTTTAGCAGGTGGGTTGGACTGGATGATCTCCAGAGGTCCCTTCCAACACCAACCATTCCGAGATTCTGTGATCAAAGTGTCACCCCATTCTGGGTTCTTCTGAAGGCCGTAGTTATTATTTCAAAGAGCCTAATTCCCAAGAAACAGCTTAGCCAGTCCAACAGCAGCACATTAACAGTTAGAGTTGATGATCTGAAAGTTCTTTTCCCACCAAAATGACTCTATGATTTGGCCTTGTTAAAGGAAATTGACTGTCTGAATGGCAGGTACTCAGCTGGCTCACTTAAATAAGAACAAGCATAACAGAGCAGAGTCCTTTCTTACTGCTTTTTACTATTGCAATAATCTGATATGCAGTTACTTGCTAACAGAAATGTTAAAACTATTTTTGATTATCTGACTGGCTTTTGCACTACTGCCTGTGGTACTGTAGCAAATAATTGCCCGTTAGCCAATACCAGAGTGTATCAGGAGTGAGTCTGGATTCACTCAAGGTGGTTGTCAAATCCAAATCTGGGGTTGTTGGAGAGTTGCCCCTGCAGGAAGACACACAGGTGCTATCAGTAGCCCACAAACACTTCATTAGTATTAAACCTCACAGGCAGTGGGGATGGGCTGTGTTTTGCTAAAAACAGATTATTATTTTGAAAAACAGGAAGGGGAATTGATGGCAGGCTTTACAGCTGGCACACAGCTGAATTTTATAGTCTTTCACACTGTCGTATTTCACTGAATCTTTGTATCTAAGTGCAGGTAAGTAGGTGATGAACACAACAGCTTCTGATAGCTGTGAGCTTAAGATTTGAGAAGTGTGATACCAGGATTCAGAACAGCCTTTGCTATCTAACAGGTGTTTGTTTGATTTTTAAGCTTCTGCATCCCATACCTTTTTTGTCCAGATTTTTTTTCTCTTTTGGACAGTAGCTGATCAAACTCGTTGTGCTGGATTTAGTGTCTCAGCACCCATTTTCTATGCTCAGTAAAGCTGTTAGTGTAGGCAGTTCATGTTTGTAGTTGGCTGAAGTGCACATACCTGGTCTGCAGAGCAGAGCAAGGACGTGCTCACTTGCTATCTCTGTTCATTATCATTGTCTCAGATTGCTGAGCGCTGTGAGGCACTTTTAAAAATAGAAAGGTTCTACAGGCTCTTGGGTTTTTTTGTCCAGCTCTCATTGGTGACTGAGCCTGGATGAGCTGCTGTAACAGAATATCACAATGCAGAGTCCTGATGTGCTTCCTTTCATCGAGGCTGGGCCCCTTCGAGCTGATCTGCTCCAGAAGGGTGAGAGAAAACGTTTTGAGCCTTCTACTCACATCCGAAAATGTGTTTGGCAGGTATCGTCTAGCAAACTTCCTTCCCACTTACTTTATCTGCATTGTGACTGAGCAGTCCCTGGGGAAGCATTCAGTTGTAGGGGGATATGGCAGCGCACCGAGCACCACAGCAGATGTCTGCATGCGCGTTAAAGATGAGAGAGGACGATCTCCTGCTCTGAAACGTAAGGCCACACAGGGGACAGAGGTAAAGCAGAAACAAATAGTCAGAGGTCGAGACTTGAACAAGAGGGAGCACAGTGATGCCTGTAAACAGCTGTCCTTGAAGAGGTGAGCAGATTCCTCCTGAATAAGCAACCTTTTTTCAGTATATTGCAGGTGAAACAAGTTTGGGGAATGGTCTTCTCTGAGAAGAGTCTATTTTAGACAGAGTGAATGATTGTGTATTTTCTTCCTGTCTATCCAAAACAGACCAGCCTGAACCACACATTTTGCAAATGAGAACACAAATTTTGACTAATGAAAGCATTTACAAGTAAATGTAGAATTAGTGCTCACTACTAATCTAGAAGCAGTTAGCTGCGTTAACAAATTCAAGTACAGTTTTGAAGGTCCAAGGCAGCACTGCAGTCAAATTGTGCAGGGAGACCTGAGAGCTGCTCTGCCTTCCTCCACTCGTGCCAGGTGTAGATGCACAGAAGGTGGAGGAGGAAAGGTAGTGAGAAGTCTTGTCTCTGCTCAGAAAGCTGACCCAAGCTGGTCCACCACCAGTCTGTGCCAATGATTTTCTGCCCTGGCATATCAGGTGGCTTTGAGCACTGAGATTCATATGTGCCCAGCAGGAGCATTGGCTTGGTATTCTCGAGTCTAAAGCCCTGTGGGACAGTGCAGGGCTCTGCTGGAGTGACTGTTATTTAACAGCTTCCATTTCAATTAATATTGTGAAATAATACTAATCCATCCAAGTGTTATTGGTGGATTAATTCTTCCTTGTGCTTGCAGGGATAGGGAAGTATATCAGAAGTGACTGGAGAACAAAACCATACTGAAATCAGTCATCTGGATACAGTTTAAGAGTGTTTGAAGCTCAACTGCACACACTAGGGACTGTTGCTGGCAAAAACATACAGCCCTTCACATTTAGTTTCCTTTGAGCAGTTTGCCTTCAATCTGACCTTTGTAACAGATGCAGTACAGAATCCGTAGGTTCTGAATTGACACTTCTTTGCTGTCACCAAGCAAACCCTCAGTTATTAAAAAATTCAAAAGAAACACACAGGTATTATTCAAAGCTTTAATGCAAGTTTCTTTTGATTTTGAATTAATTAAATTTTTATTCTTTAGTAAGAGGTAATACCAATACCTTGCAGAAGCAGTGCAAAGCCATAATGTCTTGAGCCTGTCCAGGGCTATGATTTTAGCTACGAGTACAAATTCAGTGCAGAGGGAGCTTGGTCTATAATTACTCCTACCCAGCCTCTCCTGGCCCGAGCTCCAGGAGAGCAGCTCCCGTGTGTTTCAGCTGCTCCTCACGTGTTGCTGTCTCAGGAGTGCTGAGCCTCCTCACAGCCAGGGCGCTGCTTCCCAGCCCAGGCTGGCACAGAAGGGCAGCCAGCAGTAGCCAGCTGGCTAGTTTAGAGGTGCTGTAGATCATTGGTGCATCCCATGCACTCATGCAAGTTAAGTCTTGCTAGGCTACTCCCTGTTCTTTCCATGAGGAACCTCACAGGTACACCAACTCAAGTTTTACTGCTGCTGCCATGAAAAAAAAAAAAGCCTTTCATAACAATTAAACTGTTATTAGTTATGTTATTATTTGTAAAGGTGTATTTTTCAAATTCAAAGCAAGAGTCAGGAATACTACTGAAGTCTGTGCTTGAGGGAGAATGATAACCAATTAACCTTTGTGTTCTTTTCTTAGCCTAGCTGAACAAAATCAACGCAACCCAAAATGTGTAGGTCTCTGCAGCAGCATCTCTTGAGGTAAACTGTTTTTCTTGCTGTCCTCTCTCACATCTGGGCAAGAATAACATCAAATTACATGGATTACAGTCAACTTCATAAGGCCTGTACATGTACTAAGCTATAACCAACAGGAGTTGGACTCGATCCTTGTAGGTCGCTTCCAACTCAGGACATTCTATGATTCTACCCTGCTGTCTGGTAGTGGAGTTAGTCTCCTTTCTTTCTCCAAAGTTGCTCTTTCTCTACTTTCCCAACAAATTGCACAATATCTTCAGCAAGAAGTTGAGGTTCCTCCAAAGCTGCAAAGTGGCCACCTCGGGGCATGAAATGGAAGGACACGATGTTGGTGTATTTCTTCTGCGCCCAAGCCTGTGGTGTGTGCATCACTTCATTAGGGAAGGAGGCAATGCCAGTAGGTACTTGGACTGTGAGCCTGAGAGAGGAGAGAGAATAATTTTAACTTTTCAAACACTTAACTCTGCAAGAAATGGGAAATCCTACTCATATGTTGTTCTTAAACAGCTGGGCACACTGTTGTCAGGCAATTAATATTTGATTTCCAGATCCCAAATTTGAAGACACTCCCACTCCTGGAAAAAAAAAATGGTAATTTTTGCATGCATTTATATTAAGGCGGTTTTACAAGGGATTCAGGGCATGACAGAAGTATGGAAACTGAGAAAAAAGCCCTAGGAGATGGTGGGTATCAGGTTTCTTCAGTGCTGCATTCAGGGCTCAAGAGTCATGTATTGAGGGGAAATCACACAATTTGACAAGGGCCAGAGAGAGATTTACAGTGAAGATAACAACTAGAACAGGTTGAGCCTGGCAGGAAAACTGGAGGATAGGCAGGGGAAGAATTATCTTGAACTGCTGCAGAGGACGCAGAGAGGGGAAGAATAATTGGAAATCTAGACTAGTTCAGAGGAAACATTTCTGAATGCAAGACTTCTTGCTTGTAACTGGCACAAATGCACTCTACAGAACATTTTGCACATTAGTAAGAGTAGGGAAGCAACTGAATTTGAAGGGAAAAGTACCTTAGAAAGTGGAGTGCTTGTTATAAATGGAGCAACATTTTCTAGGTTTAAATACCCCATACACATAAGCTGCATTGTCAGAAGTGACAGATTTTAAAATGTAGATACAAAAATCGTTTGGCACGTAACCACAGGAAGCCCAAAACCAGGATGCCTAATTTTACACAGGACTCTGAGACTCCTTCCTCTAGGCACAAAAAAGCTCATATAGCTCATCTCGTGTAGGCAGAATGGGAGCAGGATACTGCCCACAGCGTAGCCACAACAGCGTCAAGAACTGAGTCAGCTTCCTGGAAGCATCATTTCACAGCTACATAAATACCACAGCAGTGAGCTGTGGTTGCAAATACCTCAGGGCAGGTTTAAGCCTTCACTGATAGTCAAACTGACACAAGTATATGCAACCAAACTGCTGTCTTAAGTGTCTGCGCAGCACGAACATCAGTCGTACCGACTTCCAAATTCTGCAGTTTGTCATTATACTGAAGGTAGGACTTAAATCTTTTGCAGAAATAGGAAAACTGTGTCCAGGAAAGTACTAAAGCTATAAACAAATAAACAAAACTGACTGCATGACTCAGTCACAGGCTAATTTAGTAACTGAAGTAAAATCTGGAAATACTTGCATGTGCTTTTCCTTACTTGGATACATGGTGAATGGGAGGTGCTCAAGCAGTGCCTCCAGTCATATCTCCTCACTGATGGCTTAGGATTCTTACCTAACTAACATGTTTTCCAAGCACAACTGACAGACCCATCCTGCAGAGGAGCACTGTGATACAGCACTGCTTTTCCTCAACATTCAGAAACTTGCAGGAGCTATAGATAAGCAACCTGTCTGCAACCATAAAAGCTCAGGGCAAAATACTGAAAGAAAAACAACCACTTACCTTTCATGTTTCTGTGTGCCTAACCCCTTCTGAAAATTTTCTTTGTAGAAACGCATTGAGGAGACTATACAGCCTGACACCCAGTAGATCATGATATTGGTGAGCAGGTCATCCAGATTAAACTTCCTGAATAGGTAAGCCCAGAGATTGCTTAGTTAGAACAAATACCATTTTCCATTACTTTAGCGGGAACTTGGTTTGGTTGTAAGAAAAAAAAAAAAAAAAGGTACAGGAAAAAAATAGTTAACTTGGTTGAGAAAAGAGTTGAGAGGTGAAGTGTACTACTCCCCCTCTGTCTGTCAGTGACCAGTTAAGTATGTTACAGGCTTGCAGACACAAACTGGGAAGGAGGATTTAACTCCTACAGGGAAGGCAGACTCCAACAGGCACCTTATGCTCCAGCATAGCTGTCTCTACTGTCTATACACTGGCAGAGTAGGAGCAGAAGAACACATGGAACAGCTTGTGCCATTTATTATTTATAATTTTAAATGCTACCATGAGTCTTCAACAGACCCATCACACCAACATGTGCTGTAAACAGTGCATGTTCCATATCACATTATTAGCTGTACGCAGCACAAACATTCTATTAAAATCCCTTATCACCGGACCTTCTCATAACATGCCACTTCATTCCTGCCAGGTACCTCTGCAGTTTTCAAAGGGAACTTCATCTCAGATTTCTGTGGCGCACTAAGAATGATCCTTTATTAACAAACAGTAAGTAGATAAGTAATATTGATCAATCTAAAGCAAATTCATAGATAGTTAATTGTTAGCATTAAAATGAATCATGAGTTATGTTTCCCAGCATTTTAATGTAGGTTAAACTTTTGTTTTTCTGTCCTTATGAGATTCTTCCATCTAAGTGAGTTTATAATACCCAGAAATTGCAAGTTCTATCTCTTTTCTAGGAGATCAAAGTGGGAAGGGAGTCCATCAGCCTTCATGGCCTGTTTTGCTTCTTTGCACGCTGTAGTACAGCACTGCACCGTTTGTGGTCACTCCTTATGAGATGCGAGGCCATCAATTTGACAGACTTCTTCAGCTATGACTCTGGGCTTAGTCACCTCATCCAAAATGGTACTAAGAGGAAACGCTTACCTGTCTAGTCCCCCATCCTCTAAATTACGGAATTCCAGATCAGTCCACGTAGAAAACTTCTCCAGGATATATGCTGCCAGTCCTACAGGAGAGTCATTCAAACCACAGCCTGAAACAGAGGAGGAAAACAACTAAAATTGTGATATCTGACTACTGAACTCAGACTATTACAGAAGCAGCCCATTATAATACAGGGTAGATAACTTCACAGAGCTGTTCCAACAGCAGTGCTCTTAAGTAAATAAATGCAACAGTAGAACACAGTGGAGCCATTTCTTGTTGAATTATAAACTGATAGTATCTGCAAACCAACAGGCTCTGCATTAGCTCACATTGTTAAGTTTGAACTGATGTAAAAGTATTGGATTTCTGCTTTTTTTTTTTCTTGTAAACTCACAAGATTAAGCTCTATGTGCCAAGTAGGGTTTGCTTCCATTAATCTGGAAGTTGTCATGTATTACAGCATTACAGTGCCAAAGCCCACATGCCTACACATGACCTGGAGAATCTGCACCATTACCTAACTGCAAAAGCATTGTAAGGATTATTAGAAAGTTATTTAAAAAGAGCAAAGCTTTACTAAAAGGTCCATCTTCTGAATTAGATATAGCCAACTGCCTTCACATGTAGGACAAGGCTTAACATACCTTTTAGAGTTTGTTTTGCTTGGACAGAAAAAATGCACCTGCACCTGGAACTTTGTTCATACATCCAAGTGCTGTGAAATACAGGGATCATAAACTTTCCCAGCTGCTCAGAAAAACCTTAGAAAAAAGCTTTGCCTGATGAACAGCAGCATATTTGAAGTTCCACCTCTATCAACCTAACCTTTCTGAAAGATGCCTAACACTACAGCTAACACAATTTCATAAGTAATTGCTATTTAAATACGATAGTTGAGTTTCATTTATCAAACAACTAATATTGATAACAGACATACCAAGTGTTTAAAAAAGTTATACTGAGCATGCTGTCCAGATCTGCAGAACAAGACAAGCAATAGTGTGTTCTCGTATAGTGCGAACAAGGAAGAGTACATCAGTTTGCATATAGGAAAAACTGACACAGGTCCTAGCAGTACTTCAAATACAGGGACTGCCTGTTTCAGTCAGTTGAAAATGAACCCACGCTCCATGCAGGTTTCCACCCCCAAAAAAAAAGTGTAAAATCAAATCCATGCAAGCCAGTTGGATCAAAAGCCAGCTCTGAAGTGATTAAGAGTATAGTATCAGCAAGCATAGTACATATGTATCAAGAGCCAGAGACAACTTCCTCACTTAGGACAGCTTGCAAGGTTGCCCTGTACCACCTGCGGTCTCAGAAAGATTGTGGCAGCCTCCATGGCTGTGCTGCTTCCAGCTACCTGCTTGGTTTTTTTTTTCCCCCCTATGGGAACCTGCCACGTTCTTCTCTTTGTTCTCAAAATTGCAGGAATGTTCTTGCTCCAGCTCCCGAAATATGAACTGGCTGCTGGTTCCCAGTCTGCACAGACTATGCACTACTGGTAGGAAGAAGAATCAGCCAGAAATCCCCAGCAGCAGGAGCATGGCTGGGCCTCCTTCAGCTACCAGCTTCCCCATCTTTTCTTAAAGCACAGAAGGAATTAGAGACTGGTAATTTTTAGAAACCAAAACTCAAACGGAGCAAAGATGGTTTAAATCCATCAAATTATATTTTGCCTACACATTTTAAGATTATACCTGCTTCTGCTTCTGTAGGTAAACTTATGGAAAACCATTAAGAAATAGTTTCTGTAGCTATGTTTTTAATAAAATCCATGAGTGCTGCACTAAACTAAAATATATTCAGTATTCTTGACTAGGTTGTCCCATTCAGTTGAAAAAGATGTTTTTAAAATAGAAACACTTAATAGGCAGATACTTAGAGCAGTTAAGCAATCTGAGTGACTAGCTCATCTAGAAAGAACATTCATAGGTATACCCCTTTTTTTTTTTTTCCCCTTGAAGTTCTGCAAGTGATTCAGAACAATAAGTGAAAACTAAATTTGATTTTACTTTTCAGGTATTACTTATCCCTATAAATAAGCTACATTACATGCTGAGACAACTAAGAGCTTGCTTTAAGTTACATCACTTGAATGTGATCCATTCTCTGTGAAGAAACTACCTTTTGTTGTCAGCAAAGCTGCATTTGAAATAGAATTACAGTCCTCAGTGATAACAGAATTGGAAAAGTATTAAATAAACTATTTTATTTATGAAAACTGAAAATGAGGCCAGTGGCACTTAGAGATTGCTCAGTTTTGATGTTACAGATTTACCACTTCTGCATGTAAAAGTGAGTGTAATGCTGCATACCCATATGTAACTGTTCTGACTTGGATACAGAAAAGGAGCCCACCTTTTAAAACCTCTAACCTTCCTACTTCAGTTTCCCTGACAAAAACCTGATTTTCAGCATATTTTAAAAAGTCTGTTTTGTTTCTATGAAAGCATAACTAAAACAGATTAAGCATTCTGAGCTCAAAGGGTTCGTTTGTTTTACCAACAGTATCAGGCTTTGTAGCCTGTATGTGAGCGTAGCCAGACTCCACCAAGATCCTGTAGAGCCCTTTTTCCAAGAAGGGAAACATCCGCCTGACATCTTCCTCCTGGAAGCCGAAGAGCCCTGGCAGGTAGCGGCCCAGCAGGATGGAGAGCAGGTGAGTGAACCCCAAGTTTGTAACTGAGGCTAGATTTAAATGGAGACCTTTCACATGGCTAAAAATGAACACAGAAAAAGCCCCACAAATTAAAAAAAAAAAAAAAAGGCAATTCAAAGTTGTTACATTTAAAATGTTATTAACAAAATTTGACATAGTTAAATTCCAACCTGCTAGTTACATCATGACCTTAGCTGTACTTTGTACTGCACATTTCCACACAAAAATGACAAGCCAAAGAGGCAACTGTCAGTAATCCGCACACCAAGCCACAAGTCCTCCTTTTGTTACAAGTACTTATCCCACTCCAGACCCCAGCGGGGCCAGTACAAAACAACTGCACAACCATTTGAAAGAACAGATATTCAGTATAAATTAAGGTATGAAATGCTGGATCACTGTTTAACACTGAGCACTGAAGAGAGAAGCTACACAGTGCTCGTATGAGGACTTCGATAGGAACTTTCAAGCGCACAAGAAGTAACTATTGAAAGAATCAAACAGCTTTGCATGCCAGTCACGCAGCGCTATTACCAAAGGGGTACTCACTTGGGAGCTATTTGGGCTAGATTGGTGCAGATGAGCCAGCCCCAGTCACCACCTTGGGCATAGAACTCGTTGAATCCCAGTCTGAGCATCAATTCATAAAAAACAGAAGCAGCGCTGACAGAATTGAAGCCTGCATTAAACCAACCAAACAAACATATATATGTATATACACATACATATATATATATACATACATATATATATAAAAATAAACCACCACACACTGTTGCATAAATTCCAGCTACACTTCTGACTGTGCAGCATTCTCCCCGTAAAGGCAATATTCAAGTTCCTAAAACGCTACAAGTCCATTTTTCCTTGCCTATCTGACAGACTCTATGGAAGCCCTTATCACATCATCCAGGCAATCTAGAGAGCAAGCAGAAAGCGTGAGGAAGAAGTCCAGCCTTTGCTGCAGACTCGTGTTCTCCTAACTGCACTAGCTGCCCATGCACTTGCCCCACTGAGGAGTTGCCAGACCCCCTGTTAAACTGTCGTCACAGTCCAGCTGAGCCCTGTCAGAGGCACTGAGCATTGCCTGGGGAATGTGTTTCCATTTTCACAGAATCATAGAATAGTTTGGGTTTGAAGGTACATTCAAAGGTCATCTAGTCCAACTCCTCTGCAAATGAGCAGGGAGATCTTCAACCAGATCAGGTTGTCTACTGGGTGCACAGTCTCATCTTAATGATAGTTGGAAACATTTCCACTAATAATGTACTTCTCCACTTCACTAAATACTGACTGCATAAATCATAACCAGAGAAGCAGCAAAAAGCAAAACTAACCTTCCCCACATCATTCACCTGCACATGTAATTAAATACTAAAGCTCAGTATCACTTTAAATATCACCTTGCTCCAATGTGTTTCAGCTTGTGTTTGTGTAATTCAGAGCACAAGCTGAACAACCAGGTATTGGCTGCAATATACCATGTAGATATATCAATTGATTTGTTTCAGCTCTTCTCACCTACCTGTATAATGCTGTTGAATACAGATTCAAAACACCCAAAAGGAACAGCAACAAATCCAGTTTACTCTTCCTGCTCACCCCCACACAATTCATTGCCTCAATTACAATTTATAAGTTGTTACTTCATAACTTTTTATAGTACTTTGTAAATTTTCTGTACGTTGCTCCTGAAACTAATTAATGGTGTCACTTCAAGTCACACTCTTATCTCCTTCCCACAGGGCACACAGAATCTTTTGTTTCCAGACTGCAAAACAAGAGCCAGGAGTTACTGTTCTGCTCACAGGAGCTGTCTCACTGTGAGACTAAACTTCTGTTAGTTCAGTTTCTTCTTATACATCGTACCTTGTTTGTGGGGTGCTTCTGAGAAACCATAACCAGGGATGGATGGACAAACGACTTCAAAAATGTGTTCATCACTGAGGCCATGGCTTGCAGGATCCGTCAGGAGAGGGATAATTTTGTAAAACTCGTAAAATGAGCCAGGCCAACCATGAACCATTAATAATGGCTTTGCAGACTGGCCTTCAGGCAAACGAGGAGGCTTTATGTGAACAAAATGGATATCGATGCCTGTAAAAATAAAATAATTCATTAACATGCCCAAATCTACCATGACAATAAAACTAATCACAGAACAGATTATTAATAAATCTTCTCAAGTCCTTTTTTGGTGAGTGTGCAAGCACACCACACTTCTCTGGATCCTTTTACCCAAGGACCCTGAAGTACTTTATAATGGGCAATTAAGCATCACAACAGCCAAATGAGGTCGGCATATTTACGTTTTAAAATAAACTGGAAAATTAAGACATAGAAGTGAAGCAATCTACTAACGGTAACACAGTGACTCACACAGCTTAAAGGCAGAAGAGACGATTACATCAGTTGGTTCAAGTGCCCTTAAATTTTCCCCGAATATGCCTATATGGCACCAGAGAGGCTTTAGCCAAGCACAGGTTTTTCTTCCTGAAAGGCACACAACTGCAACTTGAGATAGGGAATCATTCATAACTAGTAGCTATTTGTTTGGGGGTGTTAATCACCTTCCTTGTTTTGTGCATGCCTTACTTTCCATTTGAACGTGTCTGGCTTCTGTTTCCAGCCATTGATCCTAATGTTACGGCAAAATGAATTTAAAAAGCCTCCACTAAGTATCCCCTGCCTGTAGAGGCCTCCTGTAATCAAGTCGCACATCCTAACTGCTGATAAACCAATCATGCTGAATCCAGGATTTGAAAAAATGCCTTGCTAAAATAAAGCGTTCAGTTTTGTAGTTCTTCTCCACCTTTTGTCCAAAGCTTTCAGTATCTCCGAGTAAACCAAACCAGGAAACTGTTTTCTAGTACCAGTCCCCTTATTGTTAAGCAAAAAGGTAAATTTGCAGTTGTTTCCTTTGTGATCCTTACAGTACATAAGAAGTAGCCTTCACCAGCATTGCACTAGTTGCGTCAGGTGAGCTGCTTTTCCTCAAACCCATTCAGGGCTCTGCTTTCCAGGAAACGACGATTTGCTCTCAGTAGAGCCTGAATGCCTCATCTCTTGATGTATTTAGGCACATTTTACTCACATCGAGTCCAGCTCACCAGCAATCCCACCCTCTTTCACTGACTGAGATTTCACCATCCTTGACAATTCTGTGGATATCTGTATTCTCTGAAAAACTTAAGTGATGACAGAAGCTGGAAATCTGATATACGGCATGTTTGATCTTGTCTCTTCATGGCTCATCTCTGTAATTATTCCTAACTGTTGAAATTTCGCTTCCTGTTGCTGTACATAGTGCATTGTCCCTCTCTTATTTTCTCTTTCTTGTCTCAGATTATACATATTTTTTCTTTTTGATGGGAAGACTTTTTGCTTTTATCATTTCAGCACTGACCATGTTGTATACATTTAAATAAAAATCTTTATGTTCTAACCACTATGTAACAACCATTTATTGTCCCAAATCCATTTTAAATATTATGGTGAACTGCCCCATTTGAAATAACTCAGGACTATGGGTGCAAGTGAAAAAAAAAAAAGGCATGCATAATCTCAAGCTTGAATTTTGCCATCATGTGAGACAACTGCCGGCTCAACTGTATGACCAAATGACCCAAGCACAACTCTTAATTCAAGTATTTAAAACATCCAGTGTGACAGAAGCTCCTGTGCTTTGAACGACAAGACACCTAGCAGTACATCAACCCAAGGGAAAGGCATTCTACATTTTTAGGCCCAAGAATGCTCAAAATGGTGCAGCAGAGCACTTCTGCCACACAGCGACAGCCTGAGCAGCCAGTGTGCACCACTGTTGACAGCAGCAGCTGGGGAACTACATGGAGCAAGAGGTGGCATCTGTGGGTATTTCTGCATGATTACATGCAAGTCAGGGAACACGTTGGTTCTGTTTCCAAATGCCTGTACTTGGCTCTTGTTAACACCAGCTGACAACCCATCCATGCACGAGGGAATTCCATTTGTCATTCCTTGTCCTAAAGGCTTCAGTTTCTCGCTGCCTCAGCAGCAGTGCCAGTGATCCACACCATGGCAGCCAGGGAGGGAAGGCACATGAATCACAGCCATAGAATTCTTACCACCGAGATCCCTTGTAGACAAGATTATGCAATTACTGTTTAAGGGAAAAACACCACACACCTTGAATCTTAGTTTTGAATTGTGGGTACTTGTTGAGGACTTCAACTTGTTTCTTCCAATTGAACTGGTTTTTCCAGTAGGAGACAACCTTCCTGAGATACACTGAGTTAGTCCCATAATGGAAGCAACTATTCTCCAGTGGCTCAGTGAATCTAGCCTGGTCAAGTCTCCTAAATAAGTCCTGTAGGGAAGAAGAAAGAAGAGACATTACAAGCGCTCTTGTCTGCCATCTTGTGCTCTGCTGTGCTGGTTTCTAGTTATTCTTAAGTGAAATGAAAACAATGAAAATAACATGTCTCATGACACCTGTGCATTTTGCTGATGCTCCATCAGCTGTTCCAATTCTTTTTCTCCCCCTGATGGTCTCCTTCCTCTTCCATTCACACCTGTTCTTAGCGTTCTTTGTTTTGCAGGGCTGACTAACCTGTTTGCCAGGCTGATAACCACAGAGGACAATAGACTTTTCTGAGAGCACTGTGGCTTCACAGTCTTGTTGCCTTACCATGGTACTTTGTTCCCCAGGTTATCTGTGAGCCCAACCTCACAATCAATGCATGGATCTGGCCCAAAGTGTTTGTTCTTCCGAAACCAAGGGGCTGGGTGTCTTCACTGGGAAGCACTCCAAGGGATTTCATATGGCCACAAAGTTTGTGAAACTAGACTGGAGTAAAGGTTTCCCAATCTAGAATAACAAAGTGACCTTCCTACTGCACTTCATGGTCATGTGGGATGCTGACAATACTGCAAAAATCAATCAAAAAAATCAGTCAGCAGGGAAGGACAACTAAGAGCCCCTTCCTACTGCAAGCAGGACCACAGAATAGCTGAGGGTGGAAGGCAGGTCTAGAAATCTAACCCTGCTCAAACCTCTGTGGGGTTTAAACCCGAACAACATCTTCTAATAACAGCGACAGAGGTAACTCTTATTCTGAGGTGTTGGCACTGGCTCCTGCCTCACACTGAACAGGCTGTACCAGTCTAGGATAAGCTTAGGATAAGCTGCTGTGTTGTTTTTTGTTTGTTTGTTTGTTTTTTATGTTAGTATGTACATTCACTGCTTTTGGTATTTAACACGTACAGAAAGCATGGATTTTTAAATGAAGTCTTTAACACATCTTTACATACATGTTTTTTATCCATGCTCAACACCTTTATGAATGTTCTATTTATGTATGCTACCATAACTCTAACTCCTAGTTTATGTAAGAATTTATTTAGAAACAGTTTTCTACTGATGGATTATGTTGCAATAGCTGTCATAATACAGAACTGTGTGTTTCAAAGACATCTGTAAATTAGAAATTATCTAGCTTTGTGTCTGCAGTGTAAGAGGAAAACATTGGACATCAGTGTCCACTGATATTACTGAGGAGAGCAAACAAAGCGTTAAAAAAAAAAACCCAGGCCTAACTGAGAAAATAGGAATCCATTATAAATGAAAAATATGAGCAATCCCATGAATACTGTTTTGAACCACTACTCCACACAAATCTATGAAATTGTGCTATCCCCAACTTAAACACACACAATCAAAATCTTGCTAACAAATTCTGCAATTTATGTGTTTACTGTAATTACCACTCTGGTATTAGCGTTGAACCAAGATGATCATTAATTACACAAGAATCAGCATCCAACACAGCTGCAAATATAAAGCAGTAAAGAAAATGAGATATTCATAATTGCTTTTGAAAGAACGAAAAAAAAGATGACATTGTTCTTACTCTGGCCTACACAATCAAACTGATGAAGGTGCACAAACAGGAACACAAAACTGAGTAATCTCTAGTATGATTTTTTATGTTTATTAGGCTTTACAGAGGAGGTTTATTTACTAGCAATCTTGTAACAGCCAGCTGAGAACAAAATTGTACAGCAGGACATGAAATCTGCCTATCCATACCTATCTTCTGAAGTACTTGAAAAATACCTTCTACCAAGTGCTGGATATCATTGCTCATTCCCATAAATATAAGTTCAATTTAAAAATTATTTCCAAGTTCTGCATTTATTCAGCCATTTCATACTTCTCTCTCCCCAGTACAGATATTTGCTTACACTCAGCTCTTCTTCTGTAGTTTCCACCTTAAATGGCCTAATAGTTGTGTCTTCTTCAGTGTCAGGCTTTTGTCCCTTGCCCCACCATCCTTCCTTGAACGGTAATGTCTCTTCTTTCTTCTTGGTGAATAACAAGTAGATGATGACTGTCCCCAGAACCAGGAATACTTCAAGCAGCATAATGCCTGCAACAGAAGAACAGAACTCATAGTTCAGAGACAAGTGATGTACTTTGTAAAGACTATAGAGGTTTACTTGCTTCTTAAGATAGGATTTGATCTGCACAATGTTCTGTCACTCACAGGACATCAACGCTTCTGTAAAAGTTTCAGAAAAAGGATGTTTTAACCTATACAACTCAAATTGTGTTTTACAAAAAAGTGTTTACAAAATAGTGTTTTACATAAAGGTCATTTAATCAAAACAGAACTCAAAGCAAGTCAATGGCTTGGTAAACAGTCCTCTGATTAAACACACCATGTTGGCTTCCTCAATGGCTGCTGATTGCTGCCAAACTTCAACAGTAAAGGAATTGACTGTGGATATAATTCACGTTTAATGCTTTCTCTTCCTCTGAAGCTCTAGATTTTCCACAAATTTCAAAGCAGATAACCTCTTCAGTAAGGCTCACATATCAATTGTTACACATTTGGATGGAAAACAAGCTAAGACACATATAGAGAATAAAAAGTGAAGAGCATGAGGGCAGCCACCTTGTACCTCCCAATCAGTCTGGGCGAGTGGGGTAGGGACATATTTACATAACCCTGGAGCAGCAGCGCAAAGGGTAGAAGCGCCTTCCCTTTCTTTCTCCCTCTGAAGTGTTAAAGAGAAACCAAATGATCACATGCATGCTCTCCTGGATCTAAAACAGCCTTCCCCAAGTGATAAAATTCTGTCACTGTGAAGAACAACCTGATCTCACAGTGTATCTATATAACCCAACTCCAGGGCTGTTGTGCTTTAGTCACACGGAACACTGTAACAAAAAAGAATCCATTTTGAATATATTTGAACTGTTTCATGGTGGAAGTAGAAAAAATACTCAAGACTCTTTAATAATTAATGTTTTCAGGTATGCCCTTACATATGAGAAATGTTTGTAAGATGGTTTGAGGAAGAGCACTGTCATCATTTTAATGCATAATTTTAAAGAATGTCATGTTTCAAATGCTCATTTGCTGGGGAATTAATAAGACATGAAGTATGTAAAATCTTCTGTAGGGCAAGCGTTGTTTATGACACAGAACAGTCTTCATTCTTTGCAGAGCTAGAAGGTTTGGTTGGTTTTGCTGTCGCAATTTGATGCTCTGAAATCGCGCAAAGAGTCAATAGAACTGACCAGATGTATTCCTGGATCAAAACAAGAATTGCAACACAAGTTAATCGGAGTTCACCTCATTGTAACAGGAGTGAAACTGACCTGTCTTGTAAGTGTCTTTATGTGACAGGACACATTTTAGTCAGTCTCTTGAGTTTAATTTTCTAATGGCTGACAATAAATAAATAAAACTGACAAAATAAGTATCCACTGAAACATTTGTAGAGAAGTCAGGCACTATGCAGATAGGACACCAAGCTACAAAAACATCTTCTTTACATATGCTAGCACTACAGCCTTGAAAAGTAACCTGAAATTACTTAGTCCTCCAAGGCTAGAGAAATGGAAACGATAGGCACTCCAAGAACTTGATCTATTTATTCATTTCACTTGTCCTTCCATAATTTCTGTTGTTTGAGGAGGTGCTGTCTTTTCTTCACTATGTTTTCTGGAGCACGAGACAACAATATTCTCCCACCTCCAGCACACTCAGGCCATAACTTACCCCAAAATTAAAAAGTTTAGCCAATTTCAGCTTGCCTCAACATATAAACCAATGCAGCCTAGGAGCCTCCAGAGTACAATTAAATTTACTGCAAAGCACAACTGGAAGGGCTTTTAGAAACCTCAATGCACTTTACACAGAAATAATACCCACCATAGTATTTAATAGCACTTCTATTACTAAGTCTTCAATGAGAGGAACAGCAGCTTCCCTCAAATCACAGTACAATTCAGGCCATGTCTAGACTACAAAGGTTCAGCAGCAGAACTGTGTAAACACCACATACGAAAAATTCAAGCTCTTGGCCAACTTCAGTATGTTTACAAAGCCGCACAACAAACAGCCATGCCAAGAGAAAAGAGCTGCTGCCAGTGCCGGCTTCATTGTCCAGGCAGGATGGCCGGGGTACCTCGAGAAACAGAGCGCTCTTTGTCCTGGCTTGTGCTGTATCAGCACCATAGCTTCTGCCAACACGGTGACTGAGGCACAGCATCTAACACAGAACTGTGTTCCCCAGGAACAGAATCCCAGCCCGGTCTCTAGCAAGAAACTTGTATGTCCCAAGTCACTGGAGTACCCCAGAGCTACAAAAATATTTCTGCTTCCCCCATCTGCTCCCAGGGAGACTTGAGGAATCAGAATTTTTGCAGCAGAAGACACGGGAGGGATTGTGTGCAAACAGGCATATTTTGCATTTGCCCTTGGGTGTGTGCACAAAGAATTCGCTAAGTGAAAAGATATCAATTTTTGCAATTAATTCCAAACAGACTTTAGGACGAGATTGTTTACAATCCAGCAATAAGTGCCAAAATCAATTTCAGGTTTCATAAAAGTTCTATCTTCTGTTGCAGAGAATTGGGGCCAGTGACAAATGGATTTGCATGAGATGTCATTTAGACTCTGATACTGGTGGGATTGGTTTTGCTAACAGAGAGAGATCCCAAGTTGCTCTCTGTATTCAATCTCTCTCAGTTCCCTTGAAAGTGCCTGTAAAATTCCTAATTACAATGAGCACAGGGGCCTAGAACTCTAACTATACTACATTTTCTTCTGAGCACGCAGGAGGAAAATAGAAAGGGCAAAGTGCATCAGCAGCATTTTAACTTGCACCAGTTCATAGCACACTCAAAGGGATTGTTTTGCTAGTGATGAGTTAGTGGAACGTAGCATGTTCCTACCAACCTCCCCAGCCCGTGCTGAGAGGAGACTGCACAGAGCAAATGCACTCTATGATTTCCCAAGTTTGCTATTCAAGCTAGTTCTCTAAAACTCTTGCGTGTTATTTGAACAGCATAAAGCAGCCTCAGTCGTGATGCATCCACAATAGAATTTCCTTCGCTAATCACTATGGAGCTGTTGGGAGATGGAAGTTTTTAGCCCCTTACACTTGTTCCACGATACACCAATACAGTACCATCAATGTGGAAGGAGAAACAGGTACAACAAAACTTTTCTATACTTGCAGTTTTCAGAGATGTAAACAACGAAGTGCTGGTGTGTTTATTCTCTGGATTCTTTTGATCCAACCATGCTGGCACGTTGCCTTTAAAAATGACTACTTCAAAGGGAGTTCATGGTTTGGTTTGGCTTTTTCCTCTTTTTATGTGACCAAAGGCAAGACCTTAGAAGGAAATATTTCCATTTATTCCAAAGTCAAGTACTTAGGCTCTAAGACTTTGCTGTGCCTCAGGGTGGATACTTTTTGTAGACAGTACTTAAATACCTTAGACAGTATTTTCATCCTAAAGAGTTCAAAGAAGAATGTTTTTGTTTTGCTACTTTAAAAACATGTTTTGAAAGAAAAATGGTAAATGTGATGGACCCAGTGAATAGCCCCAAAATTAGCTCCTCTTGTAGAAGACCAAGTGCATATCAGGAAATATATTGTTTGCATAAAACCCCAAAGCTTTCTAACAGTATCTTACTGCTCCTTGTTGAAAGCACTTTTTTTCAGCATTGTTTGCATTTTGATTTGCATTAACAGCATTAACAGCATTTCATGCATTAACAGCAGAGCCAATAGCTTCACAGGAGCAGAACAATTATTATTTACATCAATGCTGTGTCCTGTCTCATGCCCTGTCTTCATCAGTACCCAGTACCAAATGCCCCAAAGAACAGTGCTGTTTAGTTTTCAGGGGAGCCATCTATGAAATAGCTTAACGGCAAAATCCCATCTTGTTCTACTAGTAATCACTCACCTTTGCCTTGCAGCATTAGAATTCATCTGAAACATGTTAAGGGAGAAATAAACACCTGGTAAGACTTGCAATGTAACACTTGGAAACCTGTTTTGGCCCAAACACTACACAACCCAGCTTCTATGGCTTGAACGACACACAATACACCCACAACTCCGAGTGGCAGTATTAAACCATATTGAGGCAAACTGGCTAGTGCACGGGTGAGGCAAAAGCTCTTAAGAGACCATGCTGCTTTCAAACACATGCTAGAGGTGATCGTGGTTGAGAGTTAATAACATTTTAAGGCTGGTTTACTAGCAGACTGCAAGGTAGTTCAGAGCACTTAGCACACTCTGATAGAAGGTTTTATTGATTAATAATTACCCTGAGAAATAACAGCTCAATTTAGAAGTGATGTTTCCATTTATTTCTGTTCTATTACATAAACACCCCTGTTAGGCTTTACTGAAAAGGCACAATCTTCTGCAGCGTCTGTGTTTACAGATCGGTTTGCAGCAATTGCAGGTTCCTCTGCTCAACAGATCTGAAGAAAAAACAACTCACGGACTTGCTTCAAAAACTCATCACACCTGTAACAGGGTCCCCAAGCACTAACAGCCTGAAAGGGACCAAGTGCACAGTCCTAGAAGCCTCACGCTCAGCCTATGCCCTACCATCTCCAGGCACCACATTTTTGTCATTTTGTAAGACCAGAAACAGACAGAAATCCATGAGGTGAAGGCATTTGTATAAGAAAAGCTTCCTATTTATGTAGTTTGTGGAGCATTATGACAAGCTTCAAAATAGCTTAGCAACACAGGAACTGCTTCACACATAACTGATAACATCTCCCAGGTGAGCATAAAATGATACATTAACGTTGCAGGAAAGGAGGAGAAGTAGGCATTGGGTGAAATAAAGCGTCCTACGCAGGGAAGCAAATCAAAGACAGGAAATACAATTCCAACAGAGTTTCTGGCTTGTCTCGATAAGAAATTTAGCATTTACATTTTTTTATTGCCATAGGGAGGTGGCACACAATGCTATCTCCAAAACAGCAGGAAGAGATGGTATCATTCTGTTCCACAATCTTTTTCTAGACTGTTCACAATCAGGAATAAGCCAGTGCAGCAGGAACCCAGTCAGAAAGCTACAACCAAGGAAAGAGGCCACCTCCCCAAAGAAGGAGAAGTCGCACTCCCTCTCCCAGGGGACAGGCAAGGCCTCTCCCAGGACAGGGTGGGGTACACCTCCACCACCTCAGAGGAACACTGCTCATCTGGGGCAGTGAGGCACCACTCCCTTGCAGCCGTTCACCTGCTTTGCCCCTTGGACACCAGTAACAATCAGCAGAGAGACGGTTCAAGGCTCTGGGGGTACCTGCATGCATCACCCAGCACTTGTACTTACAGCTATTGTTCCCTGTTGCACTTCATGCCAGGGGAGTAGTTGAGCACCTTCTACAATATGTTCCCACCTGATTTCTCATACAAGCCTATTACAGTTA
This sequence comes from Patagioenas fasciata, assembly GCF_037038585.1. NCBI lineage: Eukaryota > Metazoa > Chordata > Aves > Columbiformes > Columbidae > Patagioenas > Patagioenas fasciata. Next base: position 23,847,911 of record NC_092522.1, read on the forward strand.
AATTGCGTAATCTCTTCAGTACTACGCTGAAACCCAACAGGCTCCAAAGCCCAAGGCTAGCCAAGCATAAAAGTAGTATGAGACCAAGTTCACCATTATTCACTTTGCCTCACCCAGAAGCTGCACGTTTGTGCAACCCCTGGCCAGTCAAAACACATCTCACAATCATGATTTAAAGTACTGCATGGCACATTTTGAAGAGTAAGATATTCCATTTACAAGAACACATATTTAGGCACCATTATTTGCTCTTTCAAATCCATGCCCAACACATTCTTATGTGCTGCTTAAAAACATATCTTATTTATCTCAATTTTCCTTATTTTGCTTCTGTTATGCTTGAACCACTCAATTTCCTTCAAAGACTCTTAAAAAAGCCCTTTGGACTACATAAATGCAAACTGGCAGAATTTGACCCAGGATCTGTGGGATGCCTGTTCTTGTGACTTAATGACTATGGGCAGGATTGAGGGGGAGGAGGAGATCTACCCTCCATCTGCAATCATTTCTGTTCGGGACTCTACAGACAGAAAAGGTGCTAAAGGATTCTTAAATCGTCACTGTTCGGTCACGATAATTAAGGATGAAAGAACTGTTTAAACTTTCATAATAATGCACCCGACAGCTACAACATTAAGGTTAGATCACGCAAAGATTTTATCCTATTTTATCCAGCCTTTACCCTCAAATTCGACCAACAACAGAGTATTTTTGCGTGCATGCAGAGAAGCGACAGAAACCTGGCATACAGCTTGGGTGGGAATGCGGCTGAAAGCTGGGTCTCCTAGACAGCCCTCTCAAACCACCTCTTACAGTTAAAAAATTGAAAGATATCATGCCAGTAAAAATTTTTAAAAGTTCTCAGCCACTGTCCAGCCAACTAAATCACACATTCCAATAAAATAGGTTCCAAAGAACATCTTGAGCTTTACTTCAACATTTAACTTCTAATGTCTGAAAATAAATTATGAACAGCACATTGTTGTGCTTTGCCTCCCACCAGAGTTTCTAGCAATAATGAGGTTAACCTCCTCACCCTGTGCCAGTATCTGCATTTTACAGAGGGTGGAAAAAAGTGCAGATGCACCAACAGAGTGAGATATTACAGATAAAGGAACGAGACAGAGGTAATTGTTCCTCAGGCCTTAGTGGAAATTCAGGCTCTATTTTTAGCTTCACCAAATCCTTCAATACTTAAGACTATAAAAGGTTGCTTTCCTCTCCTGCCATGGTATTATTGCCAATGTTTTGCCCACTCTGATCTAGATGGGACTTGGATTCACCCCATACTGCTTGGCAGTATGGCCCAGCATGTGTCTTGTTTACTGTGGGGTTTTCCATTAGTCTAATTCTCTTAAGGTTCTTCCATGAAATCAGAGAGGGAAAGACCTTCTTTAACTAGCAGCTTTACAAGCTTTTCGTATTAGCACTATCAGAAAACTGTGTTACTAAAACCTTTAATTATTAACACATGCAGAATTGATGTGCACATGGTGCCTTAGAGGGGAATAAAAGAGTGCAAACAGTTGGAAATCTTCAACTCCAAAGTATGTAAGAACAAAGCAGATGACATTCTTTCAGTTAAAAGAAGGTGTGGAGATGGAAATGCTGAATATAAAGACTGCCAGAGGAAATATCTGGCAATCTGTAAGATAGTAAGATGAGGTGCAAACTGTAAATTTAAATTAGGATCATGTCTTCAAGTAGTAAGTGCAGCATGAATGAAAACGTGTATGAAAGTGTAAAAAGGAGAAAAAATATTTTTTAATAAATTGTGACTGTGGAAAAAGGGAGAGATAGAAACTTGTTATCTCTCTATGAAGACTTCATTCTCAAAGAGAAAAGAAACTTAGAATGATGGGAGAGGAAGGGAACAGATGGTAGTCATCATTTTCTGTCAAATAACTGCAACACCAAAAGGATGTGCCAGAGTAAACATGTAACAAGAACAATTCTTGCTACTTCATCTCTCTCTTAATAACAACTAAATATTTAAGTTCTCTTTGGATCTAAGGGCTTAATCTAGAAAAGTGCACTACCTGTACCCACCAGACTAAAGCAACTAATGCTTATGATGAAGCAGCCAAGAGGACTAGGTCCTTCAACAGAGCATTCTTTTTGATTCCTAACACACATCCATTTAACATCAGAGACTCATCTTCTATTAGACAGCAAAGCATATCCAGGGTATAGATGTGGTGGGCACCCGGGGCATACAGAACAAACCAGTAGAGCAATAGCTAATGTCTATGTGTCTTCATTGCAGAGTTCAAAAGAAGTAGTAATAACAAAAACCACTACAGCTGGGTGCAAGAAATACGAGAAGAATTGCTTGAGGTAGAGAAAGAACAACAAAAAAAAAAGTTTGCTGAGTCTTAAATTGTCTTGTGGATTACACCTAATCATCTTCAACAAAAGTATTTCCAAAAAAAAATTGGAGAAATGTTGGAGAACAGCTCACTTTTCAAAGAAACCTGGAAAACAGCTCCTGTTCTTTACCCCAGTAGGATCCCTCCATAAACATGATCACAGATAATTTCCTCATTCTGGCAAATGCATTAGAAGGCAGTCAGCATCACACACTGTTGAAGAAAGCAGCTAACAAAGCATGGCTACCACAACTCCCACAAAAATACTCCCAGCCCTGCCAATCAGAAAGCATTTAATCAACAACAATATGCTTAAATGTATATCAAAGCTGATAGTGCCACTTTAAGAAAAAAAAAAAAAAAAAACACAAAAAACCACACAACCTTAACAAACATAAACCCAGAGTATATTCAGATGATTGTTAGCCATCCTGCTATGTCTAGCACGATCAAGATATCAAAGCAAACGCCATTTTAGAAGTAGATTTTTGTGCTTTATTATTTACATAAATACCCATTTATACACACAATTTTGCTTTTAATTAAAAATAATATGTTTGGAGGAAGAATCCAGGACTTTTTTTTCAGTAGTAGTATTCAGAACGGGGAAAATATTTTCAGCATTAATTACAAGCAGAACAAAGCTCTTCAGAGACAAGCAAGACGCTCCACTTTCCAAGTGACTTTTCTTTAGGGACTTACGCAGTAATTAGAGATCTATTTGCCACATTTGGAACTTGCACATTAAAGAAGACTGCCATTTTCTGGGACTGTGCATTGCACAAAGAAAATACTCTTTTGCAAACTCACCGAAGCAGTGCACACTCTACCATAAAGTGCAAGGCTTTACCTCTGTTTCTCTGGCCACAAAATTTGAATACTCTAACACAAGAAATGTGCATAGGAATATATAAGATAATCAATTCATTTTGCCTACAGCTATAAGCCATACTTCACCTACCACCCCCATCCCTGCTTTGCTCCTTCTCCACTGACAAATTACTTGACAAACTATTACTGAAGAAACAAGAATTTCTGGGAGTATTACCATTCCAGAATTATTACCTCAAACCTTTTTATTTACCTCCTGCAATTACTTCGAACAAATTGGCCATGTATATTCTGCTAAGAAGCCTGAACTTGTTTCACAGTGCTTACCATACTAAACATTGAAGTTCTATGTCTAAAAATACCAGGTAAGTCTGAAAGCTTTGCTGAAACCCTTGATAGACAAACAGGCTGAAAACATGGTATTACCCTATGGAATGACCAAATACAAGAAGTGTAGTAGATCAACAGGAGGGGAAAAGGGCCTTTTAAAACACCTAGTAATCCCAAACCTATTTTTGGCAATTCATACCAACAAATTGCACGTGGATTACGGCTGAACTGATTATTACTGACCGTGCTCTATTTCAAATTATTTACTTCAACACCATGATTGCCACTGTGAAAAAAATAATAAAATTCAGAATAAATAAACAATCGGAGTTTAAGCAAATAATACCCAAGTTTTTATATATGAATTAAGACTGGAAAAGATGTAGAACAAAGACACAAACTTGACACTGTGCCAGGACCTTCCCCGCAAAGACTTCAGCTCTGACAAAGATCTAATCCTTGCCCTTGGACAACTTCAACTGTGGATTGATTTTTAAAAGCTGCCTAATTGCTTTTGGTGCCTATCTCCCATCGATTTTCAGTACACATTAGCAATTTGTGCACTCAAGTCTCAGTGTTAGCTTACTTCAGACAGGACTAATATCCGTTTCAGAGGAGACGCACAGCATCTCAAAAGAGCAGTGCCAATCAAAACATCAACCCTGCATTTGTGGCTGTGTATGTGAAATTGAGAGAGTGGCTTCTAAGACTGATCCTATCCCGTAGGTTCACCTAAAATAACTAGGCAAGTTTTTTGATTTTAAATAAAGCTATACTGTGAAAATAAGAGAAAGCAGCTTAATTCAAAAGGATTTGAAAATCAAGCAACACGTGATTATGACACGTTTTAACTGCAGGGCAAAGCCAAAATCCCAGCTGAATTCTCACAAACTGACCCGAACCTGAGGAGCGAGTGCATCATTTGCTTACTCTTTGCAGATTGCCCAGTTATGCAACAGAAGACGGTCATCAAACTTAGAAGTCTTTCTTCTCATCCCTAAAATGCTTGTTCAGCAAAGGGAACTATGTATATTGTCCTCATTCATTTTCATGTTTGGCAAATGATCCATAAACCAAAACAAAGAAAAAAAAAAAAAAAGAGTTCAATTTCATATCCCTATTTAGAGATGAGAAAAAAAACACAAACCAAAACCAGACTACACTATTTCTATGCCAATAGTTAAAGCCACTTATTCTAACTAAACCAGGAAACCTGGCCAGAGTCCCAAGGAACACTAAATAAAATTGTTGTTTCCATAAGTATTGTCAACAGTAAGGCCAGCTTATCAGGAACCTTAAGCTGGACAAATAGCTCTGGCCCAAGCAAGCTGTCGGGGAATGTTCCATCTACTCTCCCCTCAGAAAAACCGATTAGGGCCTTCCTGAAATCAACCCAAAACATCCTCACCCGGACCACTGCTATTATTCAGACTCTAATAATACCTATTGTTGATGACATTTTGATACCACCGGATGGTAAAGGGGCTCATACTCTTTAAAATAATGGTACTTAAGGCACGTAGGTGCAGACCTCACTTTTAACAGTCCCCATTCCCTCTCTCTCGCCCTTCAATGTCCGCAGGCTTCGGCAGGACACGGCGTACACCGAACAACCTGCAAAAGCCGTTCCATTGACTGGACAGAAAGTCGGGGACCAGCGCCCTCGCTTCGCCCCCTCTTCCCTCAGCTGCGCGGCGGCTGCGGGGACTGAGGCGCCATGTCGTTAGCAGAGCCCTAAACTGCTCTCCCGCGATGCTCGGGCAGGGAACGCCACGAACACCCCGCCACCGGACCAGGACCTCGCCCGCCGAGGCTACACGGGCAAGGGGAAAGGCGAAAGGCGCGTTAGACGCTGGGGTTATGTCTCCGGACGGCGGCGGGGCGCCTGCGATAACGGCAGCACCCAGCGCTGAGCGGATTCCCGCCGCTCCCCTCAGGCGAAGCGCGAGCCCGTGGGCTGCCCCCGCACCCCGCCCGACACCTGCCCGCCCTTACCTGACACGGCCGGAGCCGGGACCGCGCACACCTCGCCGCGCTCGCTGCCGGGGCCGCACACCGGTCCGCCCGGAGAGGGGCACGGTACCGGCCGGGCCCTCCGGCCAGGCCCTCCGTCCGCAGCCCGCTGGGAGATGTAGTTCCTGCCGCGGGGGCGTGGAGCGCCGGGCCGCAGTGGGGACCCACCCCGGGTGCCTCAAGCAGAGCCCGCGGCCACCACAGCTGAAGGCGAATAAGCCGTCGCCCGCGGAGGCTTTACCGCCATTGCCGCCGGCCCCAGACACGGGGCATTAGCACCTGCTGCCCCAGGCGCTGGCGGGGCCGGAGCTGCCAGCACAGCGCTCCGGCACAGCCGTGCTCAGTACCGACCCACAGCTGGGCCGGGGGAGCGACGGGGCTCAGCTGGGCTCTAAGGTCACACTGTCACAGGCTTCAGCCCAGCGAACACTAATTCACCGCTGTAATGCCAGGTTTAGGGCACGCTAACTATGGAGTGGCACAGCCTATAAGAATCACAGAATCACAGAATGTTAGGGATTGGAAGGGACCTGGAAAGATCATCCAGTCCAATCCTCCCACTGGAGCAGGAACACCCAGATGAGGTTACACAGGAAGGTGTCCAGGCGGGTTTTGAATGTCTCCAGAGAAGAAGACTCCACAACCCCCCTGGGCAGCCTGTTCCAGTGCTCTGGCACCCTCACTGAGAAGAAGTTTCTTCAAATTTGAATGGAACCTCCTGTGTTCCAGTTTGCACCCATTGCTCCTTGTCCTATCATTGGTTGTCACCGAGAAGAGCCTGGCTCCAACCTCATGACACTCACCCTTTATATATTTATAAACTTTAATGAGGTCGCCCCTCAGCCTCCCTCTTCTCCAAGCTAAAGAGCCCCAGCTCCCTCAGCCTTTCCTCATAAGGGAGATGTTCCACCCCATCATCTTCATGAGCTTCCTAAAGGGCTGCTCAGCCAGTCTCACCAGCACTCAGGGCACTGTAGTGGAGCTGACTGAAGAAAAACACATTCAGCCTGCTCCACCTACTCAGCTACTGTCCTGTGCAGCATAACTATGCTCCTAGCAGAAAAATCACTCTAAGAATGCGTGTAATGGGTGCCTCTTCCCTGAACGTGTTCTCCAAGGTCTGTCTTCCAAATGTGGTCAGAGGGATCAGTGCAAGCCTCAGAGGATCAAGCTGTAACAACTAATCCCATCGGTAAGAACATAAGAAGCAACTTAAATTCTTTATTTGTTCTTTGAGGTTTTTCCATTCAAACTCAGTTTTCAACTACCGCTTCACTCCCAGGTTCCAATGTTACTTTGGGATATTTTTTGGTCACCGCCACACCATCTCATGTTTTGGATTGTTGAAGAGAAGTCTCAACAAACAGATCTGTGATGACAGGTGACAATTCCTTTCATGTCTTCCAGCTTCTTCTACCCAGTCATCCCTGTCTATTCAAGCACTCTGGTGCACAAAGAGTAATTGGTGCAGCTTTCATGCTGTTTTGCTATAAGTAGCAATAGTTCTAAATTTAAAACCAAAACTGTTTTAAAGCAACATGTGCCTGAACTGTTCTGTAAGTAAGGCTTGTCTTTTTTTTTTGTTGTTGTTTTCTTCTTCCACACAAAACATGCTGGCTGTAAATCCCGCCCCTTCTGGGACATCTATTTCACTAACAGCTCCACACTCCTTTTTCTGAGATGGCAGAGGCATTAGTAGCAACCCATCTTTCTTCTGTAGGACTACAGGGATTTCACAAACATACAAATCGGACTGTGTTGAATTTCGTAGTAAAACATAACAACTTTTGTAAGACGATAGATAAAAATGCCACTGTATTATGTCTCAAACTGTCATAGTACTTTGTTACAGCTACTGAATATTTTATTTGCCTATTTTAGTTAAAGAAAAATTGTATTTCTTCTATCCCCTATTTGTTGTAAAATTCCAACTCCAACCTCTAGGTTACCAGTAACTCCAGCCTCTATAACTTGTTAAAGAAATAGTTCCATACCTTATCCAGGCTGTCTCATATTCTTAAAACAGGTGCACCTTCTTACCTCCTTAGTGCCTTCCAGTTCTTCCTTTCATGAAGCAGACAGGGTGGTTCAAAGTTCCTACCCTGGAGATATCACTCTTGTGTTTGTTCTTCCTGTGGATGTTAACCTTCTTAAATTGCCCGGTTCATTAAATATTAATTTTTCTCTGTGCTTTAACAGTGCTAGACACACGATGCTTCTGGTTCACGAGTGGGACTTTAAGCCCTATGGTAGTAGCAGTAGTAAACAGCAATAGGCAGTTACCTCAAATATACAGAGAACAGAGAAACATTACATCAGGTTTAGTTCTTAACATGCATTCTTCCTAACTGGAACTGTTTTGGCTGTTTATTGTGAAAATTGTTCAACTCCCACAGCCTATCAAAACAAAAGAGAGATGCAGATACCCCTAAAGCCAAAAGGGCCAATGGTGCCCTGGGATGCACCAAGCACAGCATCGCCAGCCCATCAAGGAAGGTGACTGTCCCATCTACACTGCACAGCTGTAGCCCACCCCCCCCCCCCGAATACCAGGTGCAGTTTTAGGCACCTAAATATGAGGACATCAGACTATTGGTGTGTGTTCAGATAAGCGCAAAAGGCCTCAAGGGCAAGAGATCTGAAGAGCAGCTGAGGTCACTTGGCTTCTTCACCTTGGAGAAGAGAAGGCTGAGGGGTGATCTCACCACAGTCCACAACTGTGGTCTGTGGGGAGCACAGGGGGAGGTGCTGATCTCCTCTCTCTGGAGGCCAATGAGGACACAAGGAGATGGAATGAAGCTGTGTCAAATGGAGTTCAGACTGGACATGAGGAAAAGGTTCTTCACTTAGACGGTGATCAGTCACTGGAACAGGCTCCCCAGGGCAGTGGTCACAGCCCTGAACCTCTCAGAGTTCAAGCAGTGTCTGGATGACGCTCTTAATCATATGGTTTAGTTTTAGGTCGTTCTGCAAGGAGCGGAGAATTGGACTTGATCCTTATGGGTCCCTTCCAAGCCGAGATATTCTGTGATTCTAAATAAGAGAAATGGAAAACACGAGCAACTCCACTGTCCGGCACTCCTTCAAGTTATTTTCTGAGGTAGAGGAACATTATGTGGCATCATATGCACCTTTAAAGCAGCCGGAGTTTGTTACAGCAAACAAATTAAGGGGAGGATATGGCCATGATAGAAACTTAGAGGACTACTGGTATAAGGGGACTGCAGGGAATTCTGACAGAGAATCATACAAACACAGAGAAAGTGACAACGACAGGTGTGTTTGGAGAACAGTTTTTGTGTTACAATATAAGGAATGATTTCTTTAAAAGACATTGATGACAAATTATTATGGAGAATTGCTGATATCTAATAATTATGAGTTGTAGACTGGTAGGCAGTCATCAGCCAAATAAAATAATGCCAACTTATGCAATTTATATTTCAGGAAAGTAAATGAATGGCTACAATCTAGGTAGATATTGCAACAGTTTGAACCGAAGGATCTTCTCATTCACTAAATCCTAAGTGCTCTTTTTGATATCCAGAAAAAACTATTTTCTTGTACTATTATTGGATAAGGAAGTTAGAGATGCAGTTTATTAATGTTTCTGTGACATCTACACACATACTCTTCACAAGTGTGACAACGCAGAATCTCCCTCTACTGAAGCTCAGATTTGAGAATGAAATCCTCTATTAACACCTACAAGTAGAAGAAAATAAAGATGCAACTGTAGAATAATCCTCTTCCCGCAAGCCAACCAAAAAGTCACCAAAAAGTCACTATATAAAGGAAAATAAGAGGAACACATCTTACAGATTTAAAGGGAAACAATAAGTTTAAAACAAATTAAAAAGAAGAAAGGCCTGAAGAGTTGGAAAAGAAGGAAGCTTAATACAGAAGTCAAAAGAACGAGTAAGGAAAACACTCTTCTTGGACTGTGAAATCAAAATAGTCCCTTCTCATCAGCAGTGAAATCATGTGCAGTAGGTGTTTCAGTATTTGTAAGTTTTTTGAGGGTTGGCCACCTGGATGTATTCTGAAGGCACCTTAAGAATTTATAGATTTGGAGCTTCTGCACACTGAATAGCTACTACTGCAGCCACATATGCCTTTCAGTGTGCTGATCCCTTCTTAAACCCTTGCCTCAACAGCACTTTAAGAATATTCAGAATTACAAAACAGTTTTATAAATCCGTAATATAATCTTTACCTTTTAGCGTGTGATCAATTCTGGTTACTCCATTTGAGAGGCTACCAGAGTGTTACAGGCCTTTAGGGAGGATATAACCTACAATCTTCAGTTCCACACTTTCCATATGAACTAGAATAGTACAGAAACAAATTCAGACATTTCTAGATAAATAATGTATGGCATGTACATTACAGGGCATTTAATGGGACAGACAGGAGGTTTTTAAAAGCAAGTCAGGGAAATGACAAGGTGCAAGTTATTTTGGCTGTGGTTCCATGGCGTCCTAAGCCAACCTAACTGCTGGCTTTTTTGCTCCTGTTGTTCTCCTCACCCCTCCTGGTGGCTCTTAACCTCTCCATTTCATCCCCTCTAGCATTCATTTGCCCGTTTGTGAAGCCATCTCAGCACTCTAACCAGGCAGAAACACCAAACCAGCAGGTCTCCAGTATATTGAGTTTTCTGATGCACCAGTGAATTGAAATGGTTTAGAAGCAGCTCTGAGACACATGAACTGGTGCCGCAGGGATCCGCAGCCAGCTGGTACATTGACCAAGGCTGGTGTGGAATCCCGGCCTCTGCACATTTATTAAGTAATCATCAGGGAATATTGCTGCAGTGGTTAAAAAGCTATTTGCAAAGCGGCTGTTTGCTCTGTTAAAAAGATGGTTGGTTGTTTGCATGTTTGAATACAGTCCTGTGTTAGGTGAGTCTGCTGCGTGACCAAAACAGAGGTTTCCCCTGGTAAATCTTGCTTTTTTTGGTTACTGCCCTCAGCCATATGGTAGCACTGCAACAGCAAGCGTGCTTATAAAGAATTAAATAACATACCCCCCCAACCTTCAATCACTCCCTCAAAAGCTCACTCTCCCTCCTGCCCCCAAATGTAAAAGGTATCTTTTAAGGCAATTTGAAATAAGACATTGACTTTCACGCGGACGTGTCTGAGGCATTAGTTCATCCTCCTGGCTGACTCCCTCCAGCAGCAGATGCCTTTGGGAGGTAACATCTTTAAGGCATACACACAGTTTGCCAGAGCTCATTTGTCAGTGCCCTGAGGCAAGCCTTTCATCTTTTAGCCGCATAATGATAGCGGAGCTGTATTATAAATGCCTGTATTTACACGCATGAGCAATCCAGTTAAAATATGTATTCTTGTTAGCCAGTGCAAGCAGCAAATTCTCATTTGCTCCCTACCAGCCAGCAAAGGCATTCAGTAGATGTCCAGAAAACTCAGCCCACTCTCCAAGAAACCAGTGTTTGGAATCCTGCTGTAAACACATGCTGAAACTCACAAAGTTTCTGCCCAGTAGAAGCCAAACAATGCAGATTAGTCCTTTTATGAACAGATACCACTTTTTCTAGACAAAAAACGAACCCAACATGCAAACACAACTTCAAAGGAAATTAAAAACTCAATCTCAAACTTTTTGGTATGACTGATGTTTTAACAAAATGACTAAGAATCACCACAAAAGGGTGATGGAAGAATGCGAGCACAAAATCAAAATTTGCTACAAAAGCAAAGCAAAATATCCTCAGAGCTGGTCTTGATTTAAATAGAAAACACTTCCATAAATACCAACATTACAGTTTAAGAGAAACACTATACTCTTAGTGTTATAACACCACCTAGGAACTGTCTGTATGAGGAGTACTAATAATGGGTTGAGCACACTGGTTCTTGCTAGGAAGACTGGGCATTTTCACATGAGAGGACTCAGGGATGGCACTAGTGACTTAAGGTGTTTTTAAAACGGTAGAAAGTAATTGTGTTCCCATTACAAGAGTCCTGAGAACACACATCTCTAATTACCTTTGGCACAATATAAGAAAATAAACACGTACCTTGACCAGAAACAAAGACAAGGTTCAACAATAGGACCTGAACTTGCATAACGGCAATTTACACTTTACCCTGCTATTGCACTGTGACCGTGTTTTTATTGGCGATGTTCCCACAGACTTCAGAGTTTTACAGGGTCCAGTTTAAGCCCAAGTTCTCCTGAGAGCATTTAGTCTGTTGTAACAGTTAACAGGACCTACGCAAACTTGCATAATAAGCAGGGGTTAGCAAACTACCATCCTTTGTATTCTCCTGAGTAAGCTGCTTCTAAAATACTGTGGCATCATTCTCATCTCAAAAATAACATTTCTACAGACTAAAAAGCCCACATCTGCCTTCCATACACAGTAATTCAAATGAGATAATTCTGCCCAGCATAAAGGTAGGGAGGTTTACCTAGAAGTCAATCTAAGGAGTCTACTTATTGTAAAAGTTATAAGAGATGAAAGGCATGTTTCTATGCCATCCCCAGCAACAAAGACAGTTTAAACTCTTGCCTGTATTTAGATACCAGTCCTTGAACTCTCAAAGACTTTGTAAAAGATAAAATCTTTATAAACAAACAGTTGTGTTATCTTGAGTCATGCAGCATATACCTTTAAAGTGGTATCAGCTGTTCAGAAGACACTCCCATGTCTTGAAAAGCAAATCAGTATTAACTTAAGCAAAAGCTATTCTAGATCTAGCTCTTCATGGACTAGTTTGCTTTCAAAAAAGGTTAGCAGACATCCTCCTTAAAGGATCTTCACAAGAAGGCTCCTTAGATACACTTGACCAAAACAGCTTTGTTTCTGTCAATTAGATTTAAGTTACCCCAGCACAGAGCACTGTACAAAGAAGAATCTTGTTTTCAGCTAAGCTCCTACTCCCAAAAGTCACCCACTAATGCTCACAGACCCTTGGTGGAAATTGGACTTGTACAGAATCTGCAGTCTAGGTAAGTCATACAAAACCCCCCACACTTATATACTGTATGTTCATTTTTCCACTTTAGATATTGAACTTAATTTAAAATGTGGTTACAGTATCGTTTCTGTGTTATAATTTTATCTTCCCCTAAGGCAGGAACAGAAGTGAAAAAAAGCACAGGTGCACTGGGGCCCAACAATGTGTTCACATCCTTACTTCAGATGAATGAAGTGAGAGGATTTGTTCTACCTATCTCAAGAGGGTTAACGCACCTTCCAGATGATGTAATTGTTTAAGATCAACCTATGGTAATAAGTGATCATCCAAGTCCTACTGACCACATCTGGCAGAAATCAGAGTTTCTTCACATTTATTACAGCAAAATGTTGCCTATTACTCACTCTTATACTGCAGGAAGGAACTTACTGAGATGAAATATAATTATTTTGACAAGTTGAAACATTTTTTAAAAGCACCTGCTTGGCTTCAGTTCCCTTTCCCAATTTGACAGACTCAGGCACAAAAGCATCCAATTTTCCAGAGTGTATCTGTCACTCTTAAAAGTGTTAGGTCAGGACTTGAATGGAAACAAAGGCCTCTTGCATAAGGATCTCTAAAAGAAAGACCTGTTAATCAAAATTCTCACTTCTACAGATAATTTAAGGATCATCCTGTAATCCAGAATACACCTACAGAATGGACTACATACAGAGAAGCTCAGGGTTAAAACCCCTAAAGGAAAACAGAAGTGATGCAGTTCACATGAGAGAGCTCAAACACTTGAGTCGGCTCAAGTGCTGTGAACAAAGGAAGAATTGAAATCGAGACACTCGAGAATCCAGGAAGTGGGAGCACCAGAAAACCAGAATAAGTTCCATGGGTAACCTAATCCAATTTCTTTGTGCAATAACAAGACCCATGTTCTTTATTAAACTGTTCTCACAAAACAGAACAATTATTGAAGATAAATAACAGGCAGCAACAAAATTAGCTGTAGTAAGGGAAAACATCCTTTTTTTTTTTTTCCTAAATCATTCGACTCCTCCTGCAAAGGTTACCTAACTACACAGGTTGCCCACCTGCACCTGCACTGCCTGTTTGCAGCCTGTACTTGGCACAAACTCCTGCTCAGGAGCATTTGCTGATGTGCTGGGCTGCCCAATTCACTGCTTCCCATGCAATGCATTCCAGTTCCCCTTTGGAGCAGCCACGTGAAGTTGAATTTTTCATCACATACCAGTGGACACAGTCAAACAATTGGCAATATGATGGACTAACTCATTAAAGTTTATTTGGAAAATAATCAGCATACACACTCTCTGAACAAGAGTATAAGCACGAAAAAGCAGAGCTTTGAGGTCACAGCTTTGCTACCATCCCATGAACACAGTATTAAAGTTGCTGAAAGCTCCAGCGCAAAGTCAAGAAGCACCTGTCTCTTTCCAAAGAAGTTTCCAAAAGGTTTGCTTTTTTCAAGCAGTACTTTATCACTGTTTTTGTGTATTATGACTGCACAGAACCCCCTAGTTTTTCTGTGAGTATATGGAGAACAAGCTTAACAATACATACTCTTTACGAAAGTAACATTACTATTTCTTTATAGTTTTACAGAAATTATTTTTGAATTTAGAAAACTAGAAATCTGCCTCTTTTTTGTGACAACCACTACTCTAATACAGTACTGTAATTGCACCCCTCTAAAAGCTCCTCAAGCCATCTGGTACATGAAGTCTGTCTACAGTCTCCTCTCTCCTTTTATTCTCTCCATGCTCAAGCAAATACCACTCAAGCCTTTCTGTACCTCAGCTCACAGAAGACATCTACATGTCAAGCCAACTTATAAGAGATGTCCAAAAATCACACTAAAATAGCTGTAGCCTTTTCACCTGCCAATTTAACAGCTTCAATCTTCATTTGTATGACTTCTCTGTAGCAACCATTCATACTGCACAACACTGCTTCAGATAAAAAAAAATGTTTAAATACCTAATATGTTATATTGCAATTATTAAGAAAATAATTTGGAGTATTGAGGAACATTTTCAGCATTACAGTGTCTTATTGAAGTTTAACTAGGAACAAAGTTTAGCCTTCTTTCTGGATTTATTTGTATTTCAAAAGCCAATCCAAGAAGAAAAATGTTACCTATGTACCAGTCACTCCTGTAAACTAGAACTTGAGCAGCCATTGGGAATTTAGCACTGCAGTATTTTCCAACAATAAGGAACATTATATGTTCAGCTGAAAGAGTACTCTAATGTAATATTAAAGCCTGGGTTTGTTTGTTTTTTTTTTTTTTTTTTTTTTTGGAGCCCCTGGCAAATGCTGGAACTCCGCTGCTTCCGAGCAGCTCAATTATTTTTATGCAAGTGACAGCAGGTAGCTATTTAAGTAGACTGTTTTGTTATATATAAATGCCACTACAGACAAGTCTTTGTATGGCTCTGCTATACTTTTGTGGCCTAACACAAAACATTAGTCCTAGTTATACCAATAGCATAATTACATTAAAAAAATCCATCTGGTTTTAACTATGCAAGATCTAGTCAAAGAAAGTATCAATTTCAGCTACCGGGCTTTCCAACAAGAAGCCTTTGCAAAAGATAATTAAGGCTTCCATCACCCTACCAGAGGTAACAATGAGAAACAAGTCTAAGCCACAGGAGCACTGGTCTGTTTTTGACAGTGGTATTTAAGTATTTATTAAGCTCTTTTTCATCCATTTATTCAGTTGGCTGGCATCCATCTGCCACATGTAACATTTAAAAATGCACAGTTAGCAAGCTGCTAAAATAAGGAATCTGGATAGTGTTTGGTTGTATTCCTCTATTAACATTAATAGGCAACAGCTTCTAGAATTTGTCTTGCTGATATACTTAAACTCTGCCTAAAGCAAGGATGGAAAAAGGTCCCCCTGCTAGTATAAAATAGGTCAAGTACTGGAAAAAAGCCCCATACATTTTTTTAATATCATTATTTGCATAAGTAGAAAAGAAACTCCCAGTTTGTCACTGACCTCTATCAATATTCAAGCAAAGTTTTACTTTCAGTTTTAAAATACAGATGTTTAACTATTCTGCCAATGTAACAGTCTACAAACTGTAGCACAGATAATGTTGGACAGCTGATGACCAAGATCAATCCCAAAAAGCTAAAATCTTGCTAGTGACAGTGCGAGTACAAATTTGCAATTTTTAACATTTCCGTTCAGAAAACATCCATTCTTCTAAACCCCACTGATATATATCATTTATGTAAATATTTATTTATTAGATCCAGTCATCATGCTACAGTACTAGGTCAATAAACCTTCTGACTGTGAGAATACACCAGCATAAGGTAGGAACACAATGAAATCTATACAAAATTTTATAGCAGCTTTCCAGAAATATGCTTGTGACCCATCTAATTCAACTAAAGTACTGCAGATTTAAAATATTTACTTGTCTTCTTAGCATACCTAATGTTTAAGAATAGTTTCTTGTTTGATTCCCAAAAATAAATATAAGCTTTCAACTGAAAGCATTTATTTTGCTAGTTTTCCGAAGTGGAGTCTGGGGCAGGGGGCAAAATGCTTCAGGCTTGTCATCAGTCATCTTCGGTACATAAAAGCTTCTCCTGTCCCAGTATTCATCACATCCAAGAGATACTTTCTTCCAGTGAAATATGACCAGAGCACTCATTTTATTTTCAGCAATTCAGTCTGTTTCCATGGCAGCACTGCGGGATTCCTTAGCCACCATGAGTCGCATTAGCTGACTCTGGAATTTCTCGATCTTCTTTACGTCTTGCGCCTGGTCTGTTCTATACAGCAAACACTGTAAGAGAAAGTTGATTAATATCAGATTTCATTTGAACTGTTTTTGTCCTGTTTATGGTTGCAAGACATTTGTGCTTGGAACATATAAAACAAGGCAAGTACTCAAATGCTCATTTGTGGCATGTTGTTACCATGAGGCAGCACCAACACACATCTAACTTGGTTTAAAAGACACATGCATCTATGTTTACATTTAAGTTTCTCTGAATGGCTCATGCCTTCCATTTTGAAAATAACAAAGCTCATGATTTATCCTAGGTACCTTCTCTCTCAAAAAAGTGCTAAAACTTGGGTTTTAAAGCTGTCTTTAAAAGACACTTTTACTTGTGCTGTGTAAAAACAGAAGCAGATTTTAAACCTGAAATTATTTTTCTATTCTCTGTATTCTGAAAGCAAGTTTATTTTGCCTTTCACAGTCCTTAATATTACACTGCCAGTGACAAAAAAAAGAAAGCCACCAGTATTTCCCACTGAAGAGGATCCCTTCACCAAGCAAAATGTGTTTCTAAGACAATCCTACATAAGGAACTTAAAATCTGATTTATGATAAAAACTCCTTCACCTGACAAGCCTGTAAATACAAAAGGAACAAGAGTAATAGACCAGTAATTTATCATAGAAAAACTGCTTTACTTTTGCAGACTAAGTAACTTCTTACACCTGTATGGCATGAGTATGGCTGCCCAGGCTGATTTAGCAATGAATAAGCCCCAGAATACTCCATTCTTCTAGTGCTGTCAACACAACATCTTTTGCCAGCACCAAATCCCTATTTTAATTCAGAGACAAACAGTAGAAAAAATAGTTTATTTTTTCCTTCAGCTATATTAGTTCTACAGAGTTTGCAGCAAAGAAAACTTGCCCTTCCTGCCTTCAGAAAACAACCAAACAAAAAAACCCCACCAAACCAACCCCATCCTCCCACCAGTGTAACAGCTTTCCATGACTGGAAGCGGGTAAGAAAACAGTCCAAGTTCATGGATCACCTGATTCCAACCTTCCCCTACGGAATATTTCAATTTAGTTGCCCTTCACTTCCCCATTATCTGTGCCTCATACTCCACATCTCACCCAAACTTTAGCCCTATTACTCTGTCAAGAAGTGTCATTGCTGGAGTTTCACATCTCTCCCAGGTATTAGAAATACCAATGCCAGACTACTTCTCTTGGAAAGAAAAAATCTGATTTTTCCAAATCTGAAGACAGAAGGGCAGACTACTGTTGCTTACTCTGGACTGCAGAAAAATAACTTGGCTATAATGTCCCTAGTACCAAGAACCTGTCACTGGCATGCACATCAGTATGCACACGCTGACCCATTTCTACCTGCTGCCCACCATCTCACATCCCAGCTCCACACATGCTTCACTTCGTACAGCAGCCCTTGGAAGGACACTGCAGAAGTCCATGCTGCGTTAAGTACTACAACTTTTACTGAATGCATAATTGACACCCTAACAGTATCCAGAAAATGTGATTTCTTAACTGCAAATGAATGTTGTTTTTCAGTCTGATATAACTCCACTGTCTCCTAATCACAAAGGAGGAGCTGAACCTATGGTTGGAAGCTGTCACCACTCCAGGCAAATGAGAAGGATCACAGTCATGCCAGTAAACACATGTGTGCGAAGACGCTCCCGAAACACTACAGCGGGAGCTACCAATGTAGTTCCGTAAAGCATACTCAGATAGAGAGAAGGTCCAAGATATTTGTAGTGCTTGTTTCCCTTGTTGTCATATAATCCTAAAATAATTATATTGAGATCCATAAAGAACGCTGAAGTGTTAGAACTTTTCACTGACTGTGCCAAGTTGAACCACACGTCAATGTCAGTTCATAGAGCAATTAGGGAAGTTTGAGCAAAACAAGCTTTTAGGAAACTGTCAGGCACCCTCGAGGCAACGCCTAAGAGCTCCCAAGTTGACTGACAACAAAACATAAGTCCCTGAGAGGTGCAATAAGCCCTGAAAAGGGAACATGTTCTGTACTTACAGCTACATCGTCCGTTACTTTGATACAGAGGTTCCCATCACAATGTCGATACTTGAGAACAACCCGCACCTGGAACAACAAATATTTTAAGAATTAACACCTACAGCTAACAATTCTCAGAAAATATCTGAAGGAACTCTATACAATTTCAGATTACCTTTTATTATAAGTATGTACTGCTTCACATTTTTACCACCTCTGTGGTGGTCCTCAGCTCTGCTGGCTGCTAATCCCACCGTCATGATGGTCTGGAAGTTGAACCATCCCACTTCCCTCCCTAGCATGTTAAACTGATATTACAGTAGCACCTGGAAGCTTAACATTGGGCATGTTCAAAACCACTGTAAATACAGCAACTGTATATCACACTTCAGAAAAACTAAATGGAAACATGTTTATATCCATGAAACACTTAAAAGAAACAGTTCTACACGAAGAAAGGGATTAACTGAGTGGGGTACGATCACCAATACTTTTTTTCTTCTAAACTATTATGTAGAAGTCATATTTCCAGTCACTACAGTTAATTCAACAGCTGAACTGAAACCTACACACAGATTTGAAGTGGTTTGATGTTTCTGCAAGTGAAAAAGGAGGGTACAAGAATAGTAATTTTAGAGTAATTAAAAATCAGAGGACCAAAGAGAGTTCTTCTAAATGAGATTACTTTCAAGACTCAATAAGGCTAAACTTGAAGTCTGAAAGCAAGCATGCAACTACTCACTAAAACAGCTGCTACTGTAGTTACCTGCCCTGTGTTTGAACCTGTCCACAGTCCCTCGGGACTCTCTACTCACCAAAGTTCTGAAAACCACAGTGATAAAAATCAACACCCTCAGCAACTGACTGAGCATTAAATGCTTCCTCCTGAATGCAGAACTGGCCGCAGCGACTTCATATCTATTGTTTCCAGTCTCAGCTAGCACCAGTAATTAGAAACAAAGTCAGGTGTCCTTTTGAGAACATTCCGAACTCAAACTATAAATAGGTCTGGTGAACCTACTTGACTACAAAACATATTTTGAGATTCCTGCTCCGAGATGGATCTCATCACAGATTTATCCTTGTTGTTTAAGAAACTGCCCTCCTCCAACCACAGCCGTTGTGTAACACAGCACCTCTCTGGACCAAACAGGCCCAAAAACACAACAGGCTGCCACGAGCTGCAGGCATGGACTTGACAGATAACCTGCTCCTGCAAAAGGCAAGACCCCTCCTTACCTGGACCTCTCCAGCCCAGGACAAGCACACACTCATCTCCCACCATTCTTCATCCTTTGTTTTCCTGACCAGCCCCTGTTACATACAAAGGCTCCTCAGGGTAGTTCTCTGGAAAATTAAAAGAAGGGTCCTTGTATTGTGACCCTGGGGCCTATGTAAACTATTTCATAAATAGAGACGTTTGTTGCCATGGATGGGAAGAGATCACATTTGGAGGCCCCTTAAGAAAAGGGGAAGAGCTACTCCTGGCTGCAGTGACTTCCCTCCTTTCTAACTTAATTGACTATCACAGAGTATAGGAAGGTAAAACAGGGCAATTTTAGTATCAGTAGACAGAGGGCAATTGCATATGAAGTGATCACCTATGCTAATTAAAGGTAGATGTTAAACACTACTTCTGAAGGTTTCCCTGTCCTCATTTTTGGGGAAGAAAACCAGGCATTTCTTACTGAAGTCTTCTTGTGCATGAGTTTCACATTACCTTTTGTGCTGTTTTTTGGCTAAAATGCAATGCTGATTCTGAAGACTGAAATTGCTTTTAATGTTCGCACAAACTATACTCCTGGAAAAGTTGACAGAAACGAAAAAAAAGGGCGCATGCCAATCAGTTAATTTCTAGAGCAAATACCCTTTAGGAAGCTAACACCTTCCAGTCTGAAGTGCCACTGCAGGCAACAATGCAAGGTAAGTGCTAATGAATGCCTTCTTTTAATTTTTTAGGAAGACAAATTCAAATTATACAGTCTTAAATGTTGTAAGCTCATAAAATAAACCAATTCTTGATACACTCTTCATTCAACACTTCATTCCACAGAATTGTTCTAATCCCGGTTTCTAACACACGGGTACACCGCAAATGAGCACGTTGTAACACCGTCCCCTGTGTGCGCTTTTGGGATGTTAAACATGAACTTCCTTCCGTTTCGTGGAAAAGGTCGGTCAGGTGCGACAACAGCCAGTAATCCCCATCCTCGCTGCTACCTCTCGCCTCCCCCGCGCAGCCACCCGAACCGCATCGCCTCTGCGAGAGGCCGCAGCGACCCACGGCCCAGCGGGGACCCGCATCCTCCCCGCGAGGCCGCCCCGCCCGGCTCGGCAGCGGGCTGCACGACCCGGCCAGAGAACCGCGTGCCTCCCCGGGCGGCCAGAGGACACAACACGAGAGCGCCGGAGCCACCAAGCCGCCCACCACCTCACCCCACAGCCGCACCTCATCGCGGCCTACTGCGGGCAGCGGAGGCCCGCCCGTCCCGCTGCCCGCCCGCGAGGCCTCTAGACCCGGCCCCGGCCCCACCTTCATGGGGTCGGCGAGGTAGAGCTTCTCAGCAGCTCGCGTGAACTCCTCCCAGGCCTGGTAGTGCGGCATGGCGGGGCCGCGCCCGCACCGAGCTCCGCTGCGCCTGCCGCCGGCAAGATGGCGCCGTAGGCGGGCGCGGCAAAGCCGCAAAGCCGCCGCCTCCCATTGGTCATAGGGAAAAAGCCGTCCAATCGCGAAGAGCGTGATTCAGATTCCGGCCCCGCCGGCGGAGCGCGGGAGGCGCGGGCAGAGAGGAGAGCCCGGCGGGCGGGGCCGTTGCCACAGCGACCCCAGCAGGCGCGGCGGGACGCCGGCAGGCGCCTCCCCCACCCCGGAGGTGAGCGCGCCCATTGGTGGCTGCGCCGCTGCACGGGAGTGACACAGGCTGGGATTGAGGGTTCGAGCCCCGCCGCCGGCGGAGGGGCCGCCGGTCACAGAATCACAGAATGTCAGGGGTTGGAAGGGACCTCGAAAGGTCATCCAGACCAATCCCCCCACCGGAGCAGGAACACCGAGATGAGGTTACATAGGAAGGCATCCAGGCGGGTTTTGAATGTCCGCAGAGAAGGAGACTCCACAACCTCCCTGGGCAGCCTGTTCCTGTGCTCTGTTACCCTCACTGAGAAGGAGTTTCTTCTCAAATTTAAGTGGAACCTCCTGTATTCCAGTTTGGATCCGGGGCTCGGCGCTGTGCGCGGACGGCACCCGCGGGGCTCTGGCAGGCCCGGCCTGGGCTGTCTGCACCTCAGTCGCCCGGGCCCAGATCGGGGCTTTGCTGAGTTGGTTTCTACAACTGCAGCTAGTCCGGGTGTGCCCAGGCTGGAAGGGCATGTTGAACAAAAGGGATATTTAGGCGCAGCTCGCTGGCTTCTCTGAGTGGCCATAGCCATTTCAGAGGGGTGCAGAGGCTCAGCTCGCCACTGGAAATAAAGCTGCTGGTTTCAGAAAGAGACTGGAAGTTATAAAACTATAAAAATAAGGCGGAGCCCTGCTTTTCAAATATATATACGTGTGTGTAAAGTATTTACGTAAAACTGACTAAAATTAATTTCAAAAGTGAAATGAAGGAGGAAGAAAGTCCTGCAATTTCTCCTATTACATTTTCAAATCCAATTTCTTTTAGTGACTGGTGATTTTTGTTCCTTAATTGAGCAAAGTGTATAACCACAGCGCTAAGCTCTGCCTGTGTTACATGGCTTGTGTAACCACTGCAATTACTATAAACACTTAAAAATTACAGTCATGTATTTTCTGTTTCATAGGGATGCACTGAAAACCCAGAAGCTCCTGATAATGACTCACAACTTCAAGTTCGTTTTACTGAACTGAGCAAACCTCAACGGTGTGGCCAGGCAATTAAACTGGAAAGTTTAGGGCAGATCTGCATGTAAGGGGACGAATTATGCAGGCTGTTCCAGTTTCTCCTAGCAACATGTGGAAATACCAGCTGTAGGTTTTTTGACCACAAAAAGCACGATAGGCGCAAGGGAGAATGAAAAACAACATGGCATAGAAATAGAAGGCTGTATGGGAGGTAAGAGGAGAAAAACTAGAATGAATTTCCCTGAGTCAGTAAAGCAGAAAATAATTGTTACTGTGGGGATCAACTCTGAAAAAGTCTGCAGTGATCAGACTGCCAAACTTTAATAAATTGGGACTTGTGGGTGTTATGTGGTCTAAACAATTCTGCTAAAGGGCTTTGTACCAATGAGTGAGGGCTATGAATAGTGGAAAGACTTAAGACTTTTTTATTTCTTTTTTTTTCTTTCCCAGAACTGCTCACCGAGTTTGGATGCTGCTGTGTCTGAGAACTCAGCTTCAGAAACGTAAGAATTGTCTTTGAGAGAGGCTGGTAATAATCAACAGCTCTGATTAAAGGTGATAGATACATTGACAGAGGAATTACCCCAAACACAGAACCTAACCTGGAGGGAGTGCTTCTTCACTATCTTGGATTTTGGGTAGCCATTGGTAAGAGCAGAGTAGGAATTGCTTTTGGTAGTATTTTACAGACACAAAGGGGATGTAAATACATGAAAATGAAAGGTGTGGGGAGTGGAAACCCTGTAACATGTGTCATGTTTCACATGACCACTGCTCACCAAATTTGGATCCAGGTTTTCAAATGGGATGCAGATATTTTCTTTCAGAAGGAGGAGTCCCAGTTTTGGGCTGTCCATTCAGAAGCACCTTAGGGTTGCTTTTCAGAGGATTTTGATTCAAATGTTTGTAATCCTTTATGTGGTTTTTTTTTTTTACACAAGAGTCATCTTAGGAGATTGGCAACATCCAGTCATTAGCCTTGTAATTCACAATTTCTGCAGTTAAGCTAATTCAACAGAACAAGATTAGAAAACAAACCCTTTTTGGTATTTCTTTTTCCTTAACACAAATGATTTCTGTGATCCAGTTTAGGATGCAGCTTTTAAAACTATTGTATGTGTACAACTTTGGAGGTGACACACTGCAGCAGTCAGGGCAAGAAACAGCGAGAGGGATTTCATAATTTGCCTCACCTCTGAAGAAAATGTGATGTGTCACTGTGACAGTTACATACGGCCTGATACAGAATTCCGCGTAGCCTGTTCCTGGCTGCAGATCTTAAGGATTTCCTCTTCCCTGCCACCACCAGCACCTATGGCCCCATGGCTGTGCTGCCACAGCTGTTTGTAACCCTGCACCGCGGATCAAACCAGTGCTTGGATTAAAAGCAGCGCCGTTTTTAGTAACACGTTTTTTTGACTGAGATCAGTTAATTTTTCCAGTTTACTGTGTGGCCTTACCTACTGTTGTGCTGACACAGCTGTTCAAAATTTACCTTTTTTGGTGGTGAGACAGGATATGGGAATTCCTACTGTTTTTGCTGGCATGCCACCAGAAATGGGGGGGTGTATGTGAAACCACCCCCTGAAAGCAAGGCCAGTTGCTGGAATCTCGGCAATTAAAAAGAGAAGCTATTTCTGAGCCTCAGGGAATGTCTGATACCTATAGTTAGTGTGCTGCTTCGTGCTGTTGTTCTCCTCTTTCTTGGAGAACAGAACATTTTTTTGACATCTTTGAAAAGTAACTTAGACGACTGCAGTTATTCAGCTGTAAGTTGTATTTGATATATGTCCAAAACTGTATTTTTCAAGTGAGTTCCAGTGAATGCGGTAATAGTAGAAAGCTTTCAATGAGCTTTTTGTTTAGTGAAATAAAATGAACAGTTGTTTATCACTGTGTGGAGTGTTTGGTATGCAGCCAATAATAATTTAGTAGTTAGTAAGAATTCTGCTAAAACATACATACTTATCTTGCTTTCTTTTCTTGAGTTCCTGCTTTCTTCCATGCAAGAAATCATTCCAGCAGTCTTGACAGCCATTCTATCACTTGTAAGTGAACTTTAGAATGCTACAAAACCTCATTTGCCCTTTTCCCAGTGTCTCCTTGTATACTCTTGCTATATTCCCTAGACCACCATAGCACCTTAGCTAATGTCTTTTTTAGCTTGGTTTTAAGGCCATGAAAAGCTATGAAGCAATAATGTAAGTACTTGTGGGATGGAGATTTTTCATGCGGTTTTTCCTCAGGCCTTTCCCCCTCATCCAACCTGTGTGTACATGATTAATGATCTCTCTTTGATCAAGCTTCTACACGCATCGCCACTGCAAGTTCTACTTCGTATAGTTATGCTCAGGCATCTGGATCCCACATGGTAATTTCTTTAGGTTTTTATCTAGTGTCTTCCTTTGCATAAATGACAAACTGCATTATATCTTCAAATACCATCCATGGTGATCTCGAGTTCTTGCAACTCCTACAAACTTCATGGAAGTTGCAGCTGCTCAGCATCACACTGCGTTAGATATTTGGTTTCCCGTTCTTCACATCAATGCTTTTATTCAATACAAAGCAGGTGCCATATTCTTATTTGCAAATGTAGTTTTCTTCCCTGGATAAGGTATTCAGATAAGAGTATAAAATTCATTAGAATAGTTATCTGTCACCATGAGATTCTACTGATGGGTAAAACAAGTTGATCTTTCCAGCCAAAAGAAGCTTTGTGTAGAACACTGTGTGCTATCTTGCTAAATTATGGATTTGATGAGAAATAATAGGACAAACTCTGATCTCAGTGATGCTGCTGTAAATCCAGAGGAATTCCGTTTATTTCACTGGATTTTTTCTTGTATCTGTAACAGTTTAATTAAGAGCAGACTTTGGTGCTGAGATGATAATCCTGTTCTTGGACCAGGAGCAACATAAAGTCAGCACAGTTATACAGGCCTAAAAGGGTGCTAATGAGGAGTTAGTTACAAGGCAATTATTGCTGCCAGGAATGCTTAATACTTAAAGAAGGAGATACAGTAACAGCTTTCAAAATAGCTTCAACCCAGCCCTCAGTAAAGCTAAGGAGAAGGCACGGGCATGGTGATTTTACATTCCATTCTTGTGTGTGTACCGTCTAAAACAGCTTGGGATTTGTACTGATGCGAACTTTAATTACATGGTGGTTGTTGGTTTTGTTTTTTTTTTGAAGGGACATTTATGTGTGTAAGGATGCAGGTAGATCTTGAGTACAGTGTGACCTGATGTCTTTGACATCTCACTGGCTTCTGGATCTCAGTACCCACGAAAACCAGGGCTGCAGTCAGAAGCTGCTCCTGCTCCTGGATGCGTTATAACATGCCAAACCCAGCCACAGGTTTTCCCTCCACAGCTTGTGAAGGAGCACAGAACATGCTGCTCCTTTCTATGGGCGTTATGTTTTAAACAGCTTGGCCAATGATTTTGCCAGGCTTAGCCACATATACTTAATTACACCAACGCTAATTTTCTACTTCTTTTGCACACAAGCATCTTATCAAGTGATTCAGACTCATAATTACAGGGTAATTAAATATTGGTGTGACTTGATAGTTAAAATACAGTTCATGACAATTAAGACTGTATGTGGACAGCAGGATTTAGGCCTCTGTCCCAATGCCTGTTCCAGCCAAGTCACAACTTCCAGGCAGGATGAGACCCGGGTGCACACTGCTGTCGCCCCTCCTTTTCCCCAGTGTCCTTGTTCCTGTGAAAGGAAACACGTCTCAGGTTGGAGCCAGGCGGGAGCCATGGGCACACCGTGATTCACGCGTCCTTGACGTTTTGGCCATAACCTTCCTCAAGGCAGCATTGTTTCCTAGTTTGCTTTAACCATTAGAAAAAAATCCTGTCATTTAATAGGGTCTCATCTAATCTTACTGTACATTAGGGAGTTTCTATATGTGCATATCAATAGCCATTGCACTAGCAAGAGAGCTGTCCCTATGTACGGCTATATTGCCAGCCTGGCCTTAACAGAAACTGCCCTTTCATTTTTGGATGCTGTTCTGACAATGGTCTTGTTAATCTGTTTGCTTTTGGTAGCTAGAAAGATGCATCCCTTCTTGTTAAGTGGTCAGTTTAATCCCTTCAGCATAATAACGTGTTCAAATTAATGTGCTGTCATGCAAGAGACATATGTTAGAGAGCAGCCTCTATTCTGTCACAACACTGACAACTGAGATTTGAGAACAAAACAGCGGTCCTCATGATGGCCTTTGGGGAAAAGAAGAACACATCTGGTAGCCAGCTCATGGACCGGCATTTGGAGCACTCTGGAAGCAGACAGATGCTCTCAGCATTAACTGCTCATAGATTTTGTGTCACCATTAAGTGAAGTTTCTGAGCATGCTTAAGATGGGGTTAGATCATCTGCTGGCACACACTGGAGGCGCATTGATTTCTCACATTAATCTTTAAATAGAAAAGCTTTTTCTTTGATAGGCATGACTTAAGGCTGGTTTACCTGTGCTATTCATGCTGCCATGGCTGACGTAACTGAAGAGTACAAGCCACCAGAACGGGCAAGTGAGATCAGATGCCGATAGCGATACCTGCCCCATTCTCCTGGAGCTGTGTAACTGCATCTGGGGAAGAAGGGCTTTCAGTACCTATAACTAAATTGACTCCTAATTCTCAACTACATATCTCAGCCCAGATCAGATGGAAATTACCTCCTTCTCAGTTCAGCCTGTGGAAAGGAAGGCACAAGCACTTCTTAGTCTGCTGCGCTGCACCAGCTGGTGAATCCCACCGACCTCTTGCTGAAGTGATAGAGTCTTGCGCTTCCCCTTTCCACTGGGCTGCTGTGACAGCAGAAACATGCAGCTGGTGGGAAACTGTAATTTCTGCTGTTCGCAACGTAAATTCATGCGCGTCCCTAAATCTGCGCCATCTCATTCGAGTGGACTCTTGGTTTAGCTGTGTCAGCAGAAGAGGCTGGTAGTCCCAGCAACTTGTCATTGCCTTTTCCCGGGAATTAATGCCCCCTCATGATCTGTTCGCAGAGATGCTTGTGCGAGTGCCCCTTAACCCACTTCAATCAAACTGGGTTAGCAAAAACCTCCTACTTAATCCATTTAAGCTAAGTCTGGCTCGGGTTGACCAAAGTAGGTTAGGGGTGCCCACATGAGCCGCTCCGCAGGCAGATCTGAAGAGGTGGTAATTTCCACAAGAAGAAGTAGGACGGGCTGAGCAGGGGGAGCGGATCTGAATCAGCAGCTTCTCCCATCCCCTTGGCTGCAGGCAGGAGAGGACGGCGGCCACTGCCCTGCACTGCGCAGACACACGGACATGCTGGGCAGCTCAGCTGGCAGCCATGGCTTGGGAAGCCACGGCAGCGCAGCTGTTTTCCCATATACTCCTTCCCGTAGTTAAAACAGTAGAAAAACTTTGCACGGAGCAGCTGTTGCCAAGAATGCCCAGCTGACTGCAGCCTCTGCAGGCTCCTCATGCTCTCCTCCTCAAGTGTTTGTCCTTGGTCAAGAGTTGCTGCAGGCAGAGGTCCAAATTATGGGCAAATTAGTGTCAGAGTGGATTCTTGGCATTTGCATGGCCAATTCCTGAAACAACTGCAAGCATACATGTTCCTTTGATGCTTTACTTCGTGGATTGATCTGAAAGGTTAACGTGGGTATTGATCTCTTCTTCCAAGTAACAAGTGATAAGACGAGAGGAAACAGCCTCAAGTTGTGCCAGGGAGGTTCAGATTGGATATTAGGAAAAATTTCTTCCCAGAAAGGGCTGTCAGGCACTGGAACAGGCTGCCCAGGGAAGTGGTAGAGTCACCATCCCTGGAGGTGTTTAAAAGATGCGTAGATGAGGTGCTTAGGGACATGGTTTAGAGGTGGACTTCGCTGTGTTGGGTTAATGGTTGGACTCGATGATCTTAAAGGTCTTTTCCAACCCAAATAATTCTGTGATTCTATGATATAGTATGGCAGTTTTCTATAAAAGACATCTGATACAGAGCTGGTGTAGCTATCAGGCTCACAGGCCCACATAACACATGCATGAGAGCTGGGATCTGTGCTGGAATCTGGGCTTCCTCACTTCCAACGTGGTGCTGCTGTATATGATCCTTATCACAGAGGTTGCAAGTATTTATCTGGCCCTTTGGTTGACGTCAAGGAAGTTCAACAAGGTGAGGCAGTCTATCCCCTAACAATCGTCTTGAGCCTACACAGAAATTTTAACCTCAAGTCTGTACGTTTAGCTTTTAATGAGATTTGAAGTATGTTAAAAATATGAAAGGAGATGTAGGTAGTGTTTAGAAGTGGGGGTACGGCTGTGACTTTATGTTGAAGGGATAACTACCAACAAGATTTGAAATGTGTCCAAACAACTGCATTCTTGCTGAGGTGTTCTTCTCTCTTCATTAGCAACTTTTCTGATTTTGTTATTTTATTTTATGCATACAAAGCAAGTCAAAGGTTGAAGTGATCTTGCTGCTTCAGGAATAAATGACAAGAGTTACCCATTCTTTCAGATGAGGCTGAAGTTTAGAGGTCATGCAGACACCAGAAACACATATGCAAGGGATGCAGACAAAGGAGGAAATAGTTACCTCTCTCATCATTTTAAAGCCTGGAGAAAGATGCAGGGCCTTCAATCAATTCCCAGCCTGATGCCCACCCTCCTTCCTTCTCTCCCTGCCTCTTACCCACTCATGGCTGGGAGGGAGAGGAATTGGGAATGGGATCTGCGTGTTTTCTGAGGAATCTCTGTACCAGATCTCTATTTATAAGGATTCAGCCAATTTGTGTCCCCCTTATGCAGCACAAAGAGATGAGGTAGGGCAGTGTGTCTGCTCATACATATTTCAAATACCTTTTTAAAAAAATAGGGTTGTTTTCACTTTTATTTGAAAACAGGGTAAATCTGGCTGCCCTAAAGCTATCTCCTCTTCTATGTAGTTTAGTCTTGTTGATTTAAAAACAGGAATCATGAGAAAGATTTGCCAGTGTAGCGTTTGCTATGCAAAATTTACATGCAGCTGCTTTGAACTGAATTCCCAGCAGAAGTGAAAGGATTTTGAGGCTTCCAGATCTTAGCAGACTGCTGGTTTTTTGCAGACAGAAATCTGTATGATATGTACTTCTCCAGAGATCCCTCCCAGCCAGCTAGGACTGTACTATCGTTCTACACTGCCGAGACATATTATCAGCTTTTGGGAGGGGATCCTTCTGGACCTAGAAAGTTAATTAGCTTTGCTTGTGAATGTCTGTCACTAAAGTGACTGATTACTTTTTGGAGGGAACGAAAACTCTTGTCTCTAGAGTTGAAAACAGCAAAAACATGCAAATTTGTGTAAATCTTGATGCTTATATATCTTCTGTGGGGAAACACTCTTCTCCATATGTGGGGAAACTTTTCCAGCAGTTCTGTTTCAGTTTCTGGAATTGTAGGTTGAATCATAAATCTAGTCTTATAGATGGAGATCAGGAGTGTTTGAAGGCTGTTTGCAAATCAAATGCTGGTAATGTCGATTAAGACAGTCTCGCCTTGCTTGACTCCAGCCTGACCAGTTTCACAGAAGCTGAGAATCTGTTGACACTGATAGTTTTTTTTTGGGTAATGAAACCATGATCTAATCGAGGACCAGAGCAGTAAACAAGTGGTTTGCTGTTTAGACATGTAACTACCACAATGAAGTTAATGCAGGCCACTTATAGGTGAGGTAAAGATGTCTCCTGTGTTGACACAGAAACCTCCTCACTCCTTGGTGGCAATGCTAACTTCAGCATGTGGATGCTTTTCTCTTTGGGAGCAGGATCAACTTGATGCCCCATAAATCTTACAAGGTATTCTGTTCATTCCTCAGAGAAGTATCATGAGGGTTAATTATTTCTCTGCTCTGACTCAGGCAGTGATTTTGTGCCAGAGGATTCTGGCAGTGAGTATAATCCTGGTGATACCCTCAGTGAGGAAACCATTGTTAACGGTGTTGATGAGGAAGCGCTAATGGAAGCTGAACCAGAGCCTGATATAGAATTTGAGAGACCTAAGGCAAACAAAGGAAAGAGGTTGGAAACCTCACTGTTTGCTGCCTTCAGAAGCACTTCTTATGGAAAATAACTCTCTGTCTTCTTCCCCCTTCCTCCCCATCCGAACGCAGGCTGCAGAATGGCTCTCCTGAGGCCGAGCTGTGCTGGAGGGAGGGAGGGCATGCACTGCTGAAGTGCTGGTGTCGATCGTTGTTCCCCTGGGAAGCCGTGCAGCAAGGAGCAGGTTTCAAACAGAGTAAGAGTCTCTTCAACAGCAGAATGAGGCTGCCAGATGGGGGGCTGAGGCCCTCGCTCTGCCCAGGCTCCAGTGAGGCATCGCTCCAGGGCCAGTCAGCACTGTGCATTACAAATACATTGGCCCTGTTACTCTGTTTGGGACCGGTGCTGTGGAGTTAAGATGTTGCATGAATAAACTATATTTTCCATACTGTTTTCCTCTATTGGTATTTTATAAGCTCATGGGGAGAGACCAGTGATATCTACCTGCTGTGTAACTGTGCTGTGAGGGGCCAGGGGGCTCCCTGTGCCAGCACACAGAGCTCATCACAACTTAGCCCTTAAAAAGTTTCCCTTGTACCAAAAAGATTATTTTCCTCTCCTAGTCTCATATGGTTTCCAAGGCCCAGTTTAAACACATACAATGACATAGGATAGATAGCTATTTTCCATACATGGCATTGGTTGTTCAGCAGGAAGCATTTGTTGCTGTTAGACAGTACTGAAAGGGATTCTGTTCTGCACTCCAAAAGTGAAGCAGGCAGGATTATCTTGGGTCACATCCTTCTTCTATTAGTCAAATGGTGAAACCAAACATCTGAGTTGTTTCAGTCTGTGACCTTACCCCGTGCTTCCTGACAGATCTCACAGCTTTTCAGTTGTCCCTAGTTTATATGCAGGATTCTTCAGTCCCCCTGGCAATCTGCATTCTTTCTTGAGGTTTTTCCTGGTGTCTCGGGCCCTTGGGAGATCACAGCCTCGCCTTGGTTTCTATGTGGCTGCATAGCTAACCACTCCAGTAATTCACTGCCTTCATCTGGATCCCTCCGCTGAACAGGCTGAAAGGTATTCATGCCCTTCTCTAACGTTTCTTGATGCTATTCAACCTATATAGTGTTCTTTCAATTCGCATTCTCCTGGATGCCTCCAGAAGCAGAACGGCAGGCTCCAACATTTCCTGACACTGTGGCCCTTTATAGCAACCAGCAGTTTACACATTTGTCATTCAGCTCACAATCTGCTTCCCTGTTTCTGGCATCTTACAGTCGCTCTCTCATTCCCTAATGTGCTATATCCCTCTTTAGGCTCAGCAGCTGCTCCAAGAAGGTTCCTCAGGCTGGGGAGCCTTTTGCTAGAAACATTTTTGATTCCCCCTCATGCTCTCTAGCAATGATTTTTTTTTTTTTTCTATTTCATGAAATAATACAGTTTTCCTTGACATATTTCTGTTTGCTTCTTCATTTACCTTTGTTGGCCCCTGATACCAGTAGTCTGTGTTATTCCGCATAACATCTGGACACTGTGACTTTATAATTTCAAACATCCTTGTAGCTACACCCAGCGGTTGTAGCCCTTCTTGATGTGACTGCATTCAGTAACATTCCCTTTTGTTAGCTGACTGTCTTTTGCATCCCCAGCAATCCTCAGCTTTCTCTGGTTTTCATCATTATCCCGAGGCTTGCATCTCATAGCATTGTGAGGCTTTCTCAGACAGCTCTGTCATGACGATGTGTCCTCTGGTTTTCTGTGTCACCCTGGGACCTTGCTCGACAAACGTATCTTATTCAACTTCCCTCATGTCC
The DNA here is from genome assembly GCF_037038585.1 of Patagioenas fasciata. Taxonomy (NCBI): domain Eukaryota; kingdom Metazoa; phylum Chordata; class Aves; order Columbiformes; family Columbidae; genus Patagioenas; species Patagioenas fasciata. Next base: position 23,879,887 of record NC_092522.1, read on the forward strand.
CACAGCACTACACAGGCTTTTCCTACATCCTCAGCAACTTCCATGGTACTCTGATGTCCCCTGGCTGTTATCAGGCTCTCTTTGATCTTTCCCAGCTGAATCGCAGCCCTCTCTTAATATCCCTCTCTATCTCCTCTATGATCTTCACAGGCACCTCTGGCTCACTAATGGTTATTTCCACATTCTTTTTTAAGTTTGACTCAAAACATTTTTACTCCACTACAAACATTCACAATCATGCAGGCAAAAAGGACTTTCTGGTAAAGTAGAAGTTCAAGCATTCATTTTTTTTCTCTTACAACATTTTTTAAAAGAAAATATGTGGCTGTCTTAATAAATTATGAGAACAGGAGGTTGCTACAGCATTTGCAGAAATGTGTATGGGTAGTCCAAGGCTCTTTCTCCAAGTGACTAAAGTAAGGTAAGGATTATACCACAGTGAGCTTGCTCCATATGTAAGGACCCTGCAGAAAATGAGATTGGAAATGCTCTTGAAAATTTGATCCATAATAGCAGTGGCTTTGCTTCTCTTTAATAAGATGCATATCACTTTTCAATGCAAATTCATCTAGTAATATTTGTAAAGTACTTGAAATATTTGGGTGATGGGTACTGTGGAAGTTTAGACTGTTGCTATTCTTACATTAGACGCCTTTACCCATAGTGATTAATAAAAAAATCCTAAGTTGGACATGATAAAGCAAATTTTACTTGCCTGCTAGTTGGCCTCAAAAACTGTTTGAGGTCCAAAGTTTTCAAAGAGAAAAAAGAAACAGACGCTGAAGTTTACGAAGCTGTAGAATTGGCTTAATTCTGATATCACGTCTTTTGAAAGTATATGAGCATGAAATAGTAAAAGTTACATTTCTTATTAGCTATTCGTGTTGTAGCATCATCATCATCAGACTCATGCCTGCTGGTGTAATGTAAGCAAACCGCATCCACTCTATGTGGATATCATTACAGACTGAATATTTCTTCTTCATAAAAATTCCAGTTCTCAAACATGTTTGTATACTTTGACTCTCTCCTTGTCCCCAGTGCTTTGATTGCAGTAAGAATCCTAAAATAAGTTTGTTTCTGTCGTTTGTCTTGTGCAAACATGAACACCCGTTCCTGGTTTCCACTTACAAAGGTAACAAAAAAATCCACATGACATAAATCATACAGTAGTGCATTACGGTTTTATTTAGTTCCTCAGTCAACCATGCTTTTAGTTATACCCGGCAGCAGACGCCATGTTTAACCACGCAAGGGCTACGTGCTTATGTGCTTACTTTATTTCCTTTCCTGCTGAAGTTTTAAAGCAGTCAACAGCACTTTAAATACGGATTTATTACTGCTTACGTACCACTGCACTGCAGGGGAGGGAGGATAAAAATGTTACCGAGTACAGTGGGGTCAGTTTCTTTTTTCATGAAAGGACTGTTGAACAGAAGAGGAAGGAGCTGGACCTTGTGCCAGCTATTTTTGCACAAGCCAGGTCTTGCCATCAAAACTGTTGTGCTAATGTAACTCTACAGGGGGGTGAGGTTAGCTGAACCTCCCAGGTGTACTTTTCCACAGACCCCTGGTCCTTCCCTTCCTCTCTCTTCACTTCCCTCCTCACAGCCCCTTCTGGGACAAGTGCAGGAGCCAGCTTATCTAGGTGGACATTGTCAGGTAGAAGTCTGTGATGGTTGTGGCTGCTCTGGAGAACCTAATTCAGCAAGTGATCCAAGTTCAGTCATGGCCTAACTGGGTGTAAATTACTTTTTTAACATGAAAGCTGAGCTTGACCTGGCAGCTTTTAAAACCCAGAAGATTTGAGGGGCAAGGCAAGACAAAAAATACTGAATATGTTACTCTTGTGTCAGATAGAAGCTTCTTTTATTGTTTTTTCTCAGTAGGAATTTCCCTGGTGTGAAGAAATCCTCTGTGTGTACAGACTGGACACAACCACCTTCTTACCCTGTGTAGGATGCCATCATGGAGGCTGGAGCGTAACCACAGAATAATTTAGGCTCAAGTGGACCTCCAGAGGTTATTTGGTCCAACCCCATTTCCAAACAGGGCCAAGCAGGTCAGGCTGCTCGCTGATCGTCCTCCTCTGATAGACGGACCATGGTGAAAATAAAGCCTTTAAGTTTAGATTAGAAAAGCATTTCTTAAACTTCTTGTGAGCCCTCTCCAGAGTAATTTGTCTTCCCAAGATTTTCCTGAGTGCAGCACTTCTGCCCAGACTAGGGAACAGCTAACTCCTGCTGACTGATAGCAACAGCTCAAATTCCTCCAAGGTGAGGGAGTGGGAATTGATTATAATTCACTTGCTTAAAGTGTGAAGATCCATTTCTTTGCCTTGGAAAAACTGCACTGCAGTGAGCAGCGAGATGAGCTTGTGTAAGTACATGCCACCAGTTCTTATGCCCAGGCCCTGCAGGAAACGAGCAGCATCTACTAAGTAGATTAATTGCTGTTCTCCATCTTGGTTTTATACTATATTTTTTTTCTCTCTGTAGTTTACCTGTATTTATGGTTCATGCTTCTTAATTAAGAAGGAAAAGATATTTTCTCTCTCTTAAATGTTTCAGATTCCTTGTGATTCAATTTGAATGTTTTCTTATTGCTGTCTTTGGCCTAGCACTGTGTAAGTACCAAAATTGGAGAACTGCTGCTTAGCAAGCAGGTTGAACATGGGCATTGCAAAATTAAGTTTTCTATTGCTCTTGCTTTGTAGTTTGCCTCAAGATTGATGAGGTGGCATTACCTCTAGCAATGCTCATTCTCTCTTTAGCCTCTGTATTGATATTTCTCCCAATAAGTGAGAAATCTATTTTTGTGAGCATCTTGTGACAACTGGCTCAAGTGACATAAGCCACTGAACAGCTATTGAACAAATCTAGGCCAGATTCAGAATAGTAAATTAGAGGCAGAACTTTCCACATTCAAACAGTAACAACAGATTGATCTGAACCAAACTTTTGTCCTTCAGCTTCTACTTTGTGTGACAACTGTTCACTTAAAATAGTGTTCAAATGACAAAGAAAGGCAGCTGTGACAGTACTTTCAGTCCCCCTGCAGAAGGTGTTGGTTCACCCCAATACATAATGCACAGCCTCTCCAAAATACATGTCCCATCTGTTCTCAGCATCCACAATGTGATGAAGCAGTTCAGAAAAAAAGGGAAGAATAACTTCTCCAAATGCAGCTGGAGAGGAGAAGTTTGAGAGAGCCCTGGATATAATTACCTGAGCTGGAGTCCAGCCAGGAGAATGCTGAGCTAAGAAACAGTAAAGTCCTGACTCTGCAGAAGGGATCCAGACAAATTTAAAAGAAACTGCAATAGCAGAAGCGGGATTTGAGCATCTGGGAAGACGTTTGAGAGAGTGAATGAATACAAACGAAGGCCTCTGGGAGTCTGATAGGAAACAAAAGGAGCAAAATCAAGAGCGGAGGAGTGTAATGGTAATATATGTGGCACTGACTCTCTTGTATTCTGTCAGTGCTACCTGGTAGAACCGTATCTTGTACATGATCTAAGAGAACTAACTTCTCTGAATTCATTTAACCCTCTACGCAAGCCGAACTACATGAACAACGATGAAAATAAGACAAGTTATCTCTGCTGCATTTTTAAATAGCAATGAATAAGAACTGAGTCAGACCTGATAAATATGGTAAATCTTTAACGTAACACCAGGTTAATTAGCCACCACTAAAGGAAAGCTTGTGCAGGAAGAAGGATTTCTCTTTTCCCAGCTAAGGAGACCTGGTCTCAGCCTGGAAGGACTTCTACCTTTAATCTCAAATTCCTTCAAGGGTACTTACTCTAACACTTGGCCATTGTTTCTTGTCAGCACCAGTATCAAACAAGCATTTTCATTTTGCTTCACTCTTTTATACAGTCTTCACAAATCCAAAATCAGCAAACTGACATACCTAATGGAAGGATGATAAGGGGTTTGCTATTGACTACCTTTCATTTTCTGGGAGCTAAAAGCATTCTCAGGCAGCTACGGCTGATCAGACCATGCACGAAGCTTTTTGGTGCTCCTGAACTGTTCTCATTCAGGTACTCTAGACGGTTTACAAGGTTTGTCAAAGAGAATTGGTTTAAAAAGGAATGCAAATGAAAAAGCAGAGAGCTGATGGATGAGAGCAGGGAAGGTGGTCCAGAAGGCAATGTTAAAAAAATAAAAATAATAATATTTAAAAACAAACAAACAAACAAATGGAAGTGGCTGGAGGGAAGGCGGAATATGAAGAAATCCAAGTGGGGTAGCATCCGGGATTTGAAACTCTGCATTCTTCCCACTGGCAGGTTTTTTCTTACTTTCGTGTAGCTCGCTCTTTCCTTTTCCCCCAGCTCATTTGTTTTGTGCTAAGAGGCTTATTTGTCTTTCTTGGGTTATTTGTAGTGCATCTGGATGGAGGCATCCTGATAAATCAGTTCCTCTGAAGACTGTGATTTAAAAATTAATGTTGGGATGGATTTTGAGCTAATTTAAACTGGTATACATCTGACAAAGTGAAGTTTAGCCATGTAAAATTCTACTGCTGGAGCAAATGCATAAACAATGAACATTATTCATCTTCACTGTGTCAGAAAAAGAAATTGCCTGCTCCTTCCAAAGAGATTATTTTAAATTTGAAACACATACCTGTAAATGTCTGTATTCTGCAGTTTTGAAAATCTAAGCATGGAAATGTATTATGTTAACAACTATCACACTTCAAGAGATTGTCTTCCACTGAACACATTATGTCTGAGAAGCAGTAAACCTTTCATTAGTTTTATCTGCCTGAATAGATTGGTTTAATTTTGTTTTATTTGCTTCTATAATATCACGTGTATTATTGTGCTCCAGCAGACAAATGTAAGCTGGGGTCAGAGTGCAAGCTCAGACAACAGTTCACAGTTTTCAGCACCCTGCAGGATTCGGCACTTAGTATTTTTGGATTTTATTTTATCACTAAACACAGAATGAGAACACCATAGAACTGATTCATCTTGGTCACTGTTCTTATATGACTGGCTTGGAATTGAAAAAAGATATTTTAGAGACAGCTTTGCTTCTGATCTTAGGGAAAGCACTGGTGGGAATTAGTTAGGCGCTGCTACTTATAATACATATAATTAAAATCCAAATTTCAATCATGCTGCCTTTGAAAGCAAAACCAAATCAGTAATAACCTGAAATCACGTCCCTTGCCACTTTTCACTCTAGTCAGGGGATGCCCAATTCCCACTAACGCCAAGAGCGTTACTCCGCGCTGAAGAATGAGACCTGATGGATTTTGCCGCAGCAGCTACAGAAGTGGCCGCCCCAGGCGTCTCACCCCGCTGCTCCACTGCAGGTGATCGCCATCGCAGCAACGTCAGCAGAAGAGAGTACGTCACACCTCAGTTTCCTCATGGTAAGCCTGTTTGTCTACTTTCATTCACTTCAACTGGATTTTAAACTGGATTTGCACCGGTGTCCCCAGGAAGGTGGGAGCATGGGCATCCTGCTGCACACTCAGCCATTGGGTGGAAATCTCCGTCAGAAGGATGGGGCAGCTGAGAATGGTGGCTGTTGGTGCTACCATGGCGATACTCATCTCTCAGTGCTGGGGAAGTGTCAGCTCGGCAGTGTGTGATGACTGTGTAGCAACAGTAAATTAGGCAATAAAAAAAAAGTAAATTAGGGATCTCAACAGGAAAACAAACAAAATCACACATCTATAGAAATAAGAGAAGGCCAAAATGCTTTAAGATCCAAACATGAATTTGTATGGTGAGTAAAATGGTAATTTATTGGAGAGCTACAATTCCAGATCTTTTCTAACAAAGATTTTTCTCTCACTTTAGGCTACAGTCTGTGTTCTGCTGGCTTGTTTAATTAAAAAGAAAAAAAGAAAACACACACCGAAAAACCACAAACCCAAAAAACTAACAGAGAAAGCCACTGGATGAGCTGGGGGCTTGGCAGTAGGAAATGAAGACTTTGAGCTGTGTGTCAGTAGTTGCAGTGCTGTCTGGACGGGTCTTGATTGTGTTATCAGCTAACGCTGCTTAGTATCTTCTGTGAAATGGCGCAAGGATGTCTGACCAGCTCCTAGAGACGACTAATGGTGCTTTGCATCCAACCGGGTGGTCAGAACAGAAAGGGTAGAGGATGAGCAACCAGTGGACACTGAGTTATAAAATTGCTTTCAAAATGGCAAAAGATAAGTTAGATGGGAAGAAAAATGGGGATAAACAGAAAAAGATTTGTGCTTTTATTGTCATATGCGTGAGGCCGAAATGACACCACACCAGTGGTGCTTAGGATTTTTATTATCTCTGAAGATATGAGAATTACACTCAGAATAAAAGTGTGAGGACACTGTGCCTTCCACTGGATATACCACCTGCCATTAGAAAAAAACCCTATAATCAACTTCAAACATTTGGAGTTAAAAGATACTGGCATGCTAGCCTTAACTAATGGATATTAGTTCTTGTCCCTTAGTCTAACCAGAGACCCAATGATTAGACATCTAATTTCTTAATTCATTATTCACCTGAACCCTGACTATGAGCAAAATACATTTGTCCAGCAAACTGTGTGCAATCGCTCTGGGAACTGCTGAGCTCCTGCCTTTTTGGTTCGCTGCTGAAAATCAAATTATATAGCTTCAGAAACAGAACTATAATTAGGGTCGGTGAAAAACTGTGGGTAGGATAATATTGTGGATTCTGCAGTTTTTGTCATGTTGCTCCATAATATGCCAGAAGCCAGTGAGCCTCATTGCTCTGCAGTGTGTTAATGCATCCCCTGCTTACTGACGTGGAGCTGGCCCTTCTGTGAGCACATTGCCAGGGCTGGCAAAATTTACAGGGATCTGCAACTGTGCTCCTCCTGGAGTTGATGGCAAAGCTCCTGTGAAGTTCTGTTGGAGCTGGGCAGGCCTGGGCAGGGAAAACAGGGATGGACGAGGAAGACGATAGAGCAGAGCTGAGTAGAAAAGAAGGCAGGTTATCGTGTTTCATTATAATCTCTGCAGTTATCACCGGATCTCATACTGATATCACCAGGAGGTTTGTTCATAGATGAAAATTATGTTTCAACTAAAATTTAATCAGTGCTCATTTTCCTGTGCTCCATCACACTAAGAAAATCTCTCCTCTAGGCTACTGCTCCTTCTGCCTCTGGGCTCTTAAGTTCCTCCTTTTCCTCCTCAGATTTCCTTCTGCTTGTCCCTCATGCCCCCTGCACATCTTTCCTTCAGTGACTGCCAGATCTCGCCCCTTGAGGGGCTTCATTTTCTCCCCTTGCACCGTTCCAACCCCAAAATACTCAGCTGTGTGCAGCCTAATGACTGGCCGTGATGTGCCATTGCCGGTCCTTTCAGCCAGGAGAATACACCTCTTGAGATCCTTCTTTCAGGATGTCAGCAAACTCAGGCAACTGTTAAAAGACTGATATCATAGTTGGAAGGCTGCCCAGAATCCGTTTGTAACAAAAAAATAATTTAAAGAAGCAAGTTTTAACTCTCATGACTATAGAGGTGGTCTGAAGACGTAATAAACGTTCAAATACTTACAAAGATAGTGCAGGATCCAGGCTCATGTGTCATTCCTTGTGACAGAAGAAGGAAATAAAAATGAAGAAGGAAAAAAAAAGTGAGCTAATTGTGGGAAAGAAGCGTAAACAGAGAGGGTGGAGAGGGAACCAGAAATGGAGAAATATAGAATGCTCTCATCTTTACTGAAAAAGTGTGAAACAAACAAAAAATACATAAAAACCTAAGGAGTGAAGAAGAAATAGAAGGAGGAAGAGAAGGAAGACTAGTGATACAAGCTGGGAGTTGGTTGAATTAAATTTGAGCACTGCAGTGAAAAGTTCCAGCTATTGAATTACAGTCCAGATTCTTTAGATTGCAAAGTTGTCCATGAAGAGACTGGCTCTCCGCTGTGCTTACACAACAACCACCGACTTAGGGACGACTGCCACACAAATACTTACTAAAGTTAATAATAAAAGGTTGAAGTAATTCATGTGCAGCAGATGACTTGGAGGAACCTCTACATGAGGTGGCAGAAATAAAGACTGTATAAAAATATTTGCAAGTGGTCACAGCAGATGAGCAACGGTTGCAAGGTCAACATCAATTATTGTTCTTCCTATTTTCTGAGTGCACTGACACTGCAAATACCTTCCACACTAGTTTATGTGTATATATATATACACACACACACATATATAAGAATTTCTTAGCTTTTTAAGGAAGGAAAGTTATGTCCTTTCACATGTTGCTGCATTTAGTTCCCTTTGTTTCACTGGAAGGGTTGGAATTCCATATCCACAAATTGAAGCAGAGATCTGTGAACAACTCTTACTATGTAGAAGTGTATCACCCTCTGTGCGGGCTGCAAGGAGAAAAGACATTAACTTATTTTTTTAGTGGATCTCAGTAGGAAAAGTAGAAAAATACTACATGTCAGAAATGCTGGGTTCTATTCCAGATTCTGGGAGGAGCACAGCCAGGCACAGGGTCAGCTCTTAGCAAGTTCTGAAGTGTTCAGCTCCCAGCCCCTCTAGTTTTTCCTACTTACAGTCCCAGTTTCTCTGCCTTTTACCCTTACATCTCCCTGTCTCCAGCCCTGTTTCTCAGTCTTCTTTCAGCTTCACCTTTTAGTCCTCACCATTGCTGTGTTTCAGCTGTCAGGAGCCCCTTCTCCTAGTCCTTGTCCTAGGCTCCCCTGCTTCCAAGCTCCACTTCGTTCAGATTGGATATTAGGAAAAATTTCTTCATGGAAAGGGTTGCCAGGCACTGGAACAGGCTGACCTAGGAAGCGGTGGAGTCACCATCCCTGGAGGTGTTTAAAAGACCTGTAGATGAGGCTGTTAGGGACACAGTTTAGTGCTGGATTTAGGTTGCGGCTGGACTCGATGGTCTTAAGAGTCTCTTCCAATCAAAATGATTCTATGATTCTATGATTCCACGGGTCAGCCCCTGGTACTCCAGGTGCCCCTGGCACCTCGCCACGGGGCTGCTCCCCTGCTCTCCCACCCAGCAATCTGTCACTCCACACAAGGTTAATCCGAGCGTGCCCATTCTTGGCGGAACAAGTGCAAAGCAATTTTCAGAGTTTTGGCCAAATTGGGAGGCTCGTGGTATGAACAGCAAAAGGTGCCTCCTTGATGTCATCAGATGTGACCCCTTCCTCCTTCAGGGTATGAATGGGCCAGGGTAGGATGTGAATGTTTGTAAGGCAAAACAATATCCTTCTTTCTGGCCTGGGTTACTTTGGCTAGAATTATCCAAAAGTATTCAAGTGAGGTGGATACCAGCATGGTAACTTTCAGCTGTCATATTGTAATGCTGTAATTTGGGTAGAAAACAGTGACATAAATGGAGAGTGTAAAACACTCAGCTATAGGAAGCCTTATATTTATTATCCATATTGTCACAACCTACTTTGTAAAATAGCTATGTCTACTTTGAAAATTGCAACGGAAGACCTTAAAACATGTACACCTTAAAAACATTTGCAGTTTCTCATCTTCCTAGGAGGGGGAAATTGTTGCTACACAAGCAGAAATGGAGGCACAGAGGCATCAGAGGGTGGTTTTGGAGTACCACAGGGGGAACGTGAGGAAGGAACAGATCCTGCATTACTCTGAATTCCCATCATACACTAAATATCATCAATCTCTCCTGGCGGTGTCAACTGATTTACCAGATTACCAGTAAGTGAAGCATAGCATGTGCATTACAGGTGTGCCAGGACAGGCAGTCACCAGCGAGGTCTCCTTGTGCAGACACCAGACAGACACAAACAGTTATTTCCCCAAAGACGTTTCTGATTGAAGATGCTGTTTGCTGTTGTATCTGTTAATTCATACATGATGGAGCCCAACCTACTCAAAGATCCTTATGACTTGCAGGATCATGGCTTAAGAAAGGAAGTTAAAAATTACCTTATGACAGTTTTTTGCTGACTTCACCTCACCAGCTTATTTATCATTTAGCACATGACCGTGGCTGTCACTGATTTACATATGAAACATAAGAGATGTTTTTTTTTCTCAGGTCCTGATGTCCCAAGGCTATGCGTGTGCACATAAAGCATATGTAAAAGAGAGGAGCTCTGTTTTCCGAGTGTGAAAAGGAAATTGTTCTAACGCAACACATACGTCATTGGCATCCCTCTCCCTTTGTTCCCAAACATGGTCAGGAGCAATAAAGCTGTTTGTGGGCTACAATGTGACATCACATTGCACATGCACAGTTCTCATTTTTTAAATACATATATGTATATAACAATCTCACTGCGGGCATCCAAAGAATTCATGGTTATGAAATACTGAGCAACAGCAATGTATAAAAGGTAAATGACACATAGCAAAGGAATCTCCGTTCAAATCACATAGCACATGTAACCATTCTGGTCTGTGACAACTACACCACTAGATTTTTTCCATGTTTATCCAAAGTAGCTTAGTAAGCATATCATGCATGCCATTCACTAAGTCTGTGTACCAAAATACAGAGTCTGATGACCCTAAGCGATGCCTGCGATGCTTGTAAGCTTGCCTGAAAGGGGGACTGGCTGATGTTGCTGCTGCTTTGAAGTATTTATTTCAATTAATTTTTGTGAGAGAAACAACAGAAATAGCTCCCATTCTACTACAGCTATTCAACTGTTACTTTGGTGGAATTATACCTATGCAACTTTCTTATTAAAAGAGGTAGGAGTTGTGCGCATGTTCTGTAAGCTAATGGGACTTCAGAAAAGGTTGTCAAGAATGGCAAAAGGCATACCTATTATTTTCAATTCAGAACCAACTCATTTATCTTTTCTGCTTTCTAAAAAGGGCAATTTCAGGGTTTTTCTGGTGACTGGAAAAAAATGTAATGCTAGATGCAGGCTTCCTTCTGTCCCATATGTCTTAAGTGTACAAAGCTTTTTTTAGAGAATAGCTTTCTTTCAGGGCAAACCAGTTCTTACTAAAAATAATTCCTATGAGATCAGATAAAATGAGAGGAATGTTGCTGGCAGATCCTGGTGCCTGATTTGCAAGAAAATAAGGCTAAATCAGCCTAAGCCAGGCCTATGCTACAAGAAGAGAGCTGAAGGACCTTCCCTTGTTCCCTAGGGCTGTGGTTGATGGCTTGAGAGCTGTTTTGGTGGTTGCGGTTGGAGGATGCAAAGGGCTGGTACAGATGCCTCCCCCAGTCTGCCCCAGTCCCTGGGACTGGCCCACAGAGGGGAGCACAGCCATATGCTGGGGTTTTTGAAAAGGCACAGGGACAATCTGGGGACCTGCAACCACAAAGCACGAAAGCATCTCTTAGGTTAGTAGGACCTACCTAGATATTCATCTGTTTAACCTAAAAAATTCAGGTCTAGGTGCGACAGAGTTAGAAATGTGGTGAGGACTGTCTGCATGCACTGAGGGGGATTCTCCTTGCAGAAGGTCTTGGGTTGTATCCAGTATGATGCATGGACATCATGGTTGGACTTGATGATCTTAAGAGTCTCTTCCAACCAAAATGATTCTATGAAAGTAAAACTTGAATGGCATTTAAGTGTTAATGTCCTCTTGACTTCGAACTTTACAGTTCTGTCTCCTCTTTCTTCATACGAATGTCTTCTCTCAAACCTTTAGCATTGAGCACTGCCAGGCCTGCCCCCCGCCTCTCCCCCAATTCTGGTGTTGTGTATTATTTTCAAACTTTTTAGCTCATTATTGAGGTAGACTGCAAGCCTCTGAGGCAGAGGCTTGCGTCATGTAATTTAAAAAAATGCTTAGTAATTATTTATGATTCATTTGTGGGACGGGATTGCAGCATTTGCATTCATTATTTAATAACAGATATGGACCACAACTGTTCAGCAGACAGAAAGATCCATATTGTCAGGGACACTGAAGGTGATGCTGCTGATTGCACGTGTTGTCAAATACCTACATGAATAGGCAGATTTACTGCACATGTATAATACATTTGAATCAAGCCAAAGCACACTGGACACCTTTTAGTTGCTTAAATATTTGTTCACACGAAGCATTGTGAATTGCCTATCCACATAGTTACTCGAATTGCATCAAGCTAGATCACATGTACTTTGCGGTCTGGTTTTGCATTTAGTTTCCTTTACTCCTCATTTAAGAGGAAAACTGAAAGGTCTGAGAGTGGTTTGGGTCTTTTTCTCCAAATAATGTATTTCCTTAAAAAGAATTCCTTAACTTACTGTGTTAAAAAACTGTCCCTCGATCAGATTAATTTTATTTTCAAACTCAAAGAAGAACCCCGGGATCCAGTTGTTCATTTATAATTCAGCACTAAGCTGAAGAAACGAGCAGAAAATGTGTGGTTGTAAATCACGCTAACAGCCCCAGAACAACATAATGCTGAGCAGCCATTTTAGGTCTTTGGTTGCTTTATACCCTTTCCACATAGTGAAATCTGTTAAATGAATCCTTGTGGGAATCATTCAAGAGGTTTGCGTTTTGTACATGAAATTTCAAGTACAAGATTAATTTTGCTAAGTAAAGGGTCTATATTCTGTAAAAATTAGTTCAAGGTACTTTTTTTTTGGAAAGGCTTCTTGCCCTCTAAGTGTAACAATAGTATTATCCTTTTAATAAAATATAAACCCATTCTCTCTGAAAAAAACAAACAAACAAACAAAAAAGGGAATGGAGTTCAGTGGGATTATCTGAGTCAGAAGAAGTAAATGTGGCAAATGCAACTCCTCATTTATTTTCTTCAGAAGGATTCCTAGATAGTCTATAGCTCCATACATGGGTGGGATCCTACCTTCTTCTCTATTACAGAAATGTCTGAAAGAAACAAACCGTTGCTGTTTCATTTCAGTCTTCAAAGTGAAGCTCTAACCTGTGTAACCCTAGTCCACTTTTTTTCCTAATGCTTTGTTGACAAAATTACCACTCTCTCTCTTCCCAAAATTTGCTTGTGGATAGGTGTATTATTTTCCTCCGTGAGAAATAATCCAGGTGTCTAATCAACCCAAAGGCTGTGCATTCATTATTTCTATTTAAGTCAATTAGAATGGTGCAGATGCCTCTTCTATTTGATGATTTGCTTCCAGAGAAAGATTAGAGAATTAATTAAAATACACAATCTAATTGAACTGAAATGATAAGATTTTGTTTCTAGGAAACAACTTATGAGTACAGATGAATCTGAAGTTATGCATTTATATCTAAGTATAGAATGTACCATTTCAAGCTGCTCCACCAAAGTTTGAGGCTGAGGTTAGTTTTCAGACTGCGAGTCTAATTTAGTTTCAGGATGGAGAGTACAGCTTAAGATTCCCAACACCCAGAGACCTGGGTGGGGGCGTAGGGGGGGAAACATGTGATTTTGGTTTCAGTTAATTTTAGTTTTATTTCTGTTTATGAGATCAGTTGTCTATTTCTAAAAGTGTTTTCATTTTGTCAGACTCCTCAAATGAAGGGCTTATTTCGAGACGTTTCCTGTTGAGTAACTGATGTTGCTGCTGCTGAGAGGTAAAAGAAGACATATACAATGATGAAGGGAACGTATGGTAGTTTCATGGTAATGACAGGCATGAAACCAAAGACTGCCAAGATCTTTCCTTCCATCACAGAGGAGCTTAACAGGCAGCACAGAGGGAGAACACAGTATGTAGCATTATCAGATCTATCCCTCCAGCCTTTTGGGTGAGTTCTATTAGCCATGTATTCTGAACACGGATTTATGATTTGTTTTTCATGTGATCACAGCTTCTAAGCCTTCCCTCTTCTTGTACAGAGAACCCCAGTCAGCTTTGCAAATGATCGGGTTTTGGGGAGCACAAGGATTCTTCATCATTTATTTCCGTTGTGCTAAAGATACTATAAAACAGCAAAGCGGAATTCTATATGATACTCCCACTTGGACAAAGACATGGTAAAGTGAAATAGCAGGAAAATTTCTGTCTTTTGAGGTGAACATTGAGAAATCTTGGCACTTTGATTAATTCTAGAAGACCACTGTTCCCAACTAAGCATTCCTTTCTGTCTTCCCATACTAATGACCACCACTGTGCAATTACCATGTAGTTTATGTACCCATCTAAAATTCTTATTCAGTTTCACAGCTTAATAGTAAATTTAACATTAAACAAAGTGTTTCTTAATGTAATAACAGGAGAAGAGACAATGAGGACGCAATGCTAGACAGTTAAGATGAATCTTTTTTTAATTGCCTTGTCAATGCTCTCCTCTTACATGTAAGTTCTTTGAATACGCTTAGACAAACCTTTCTCTGGTTCTTGCAGTCAGTCAGAACTCCTTTGTATAGTTGCTGTAAAAATGCAGTAGCTGGATAGGAATCATTAAATGAGCGAGGTCAGCATCTCAGGAGAGTATGTCTGCAGAACTTGATAGGTATAAACGAGGTTATGGAAAGTTCTTCGCTTTTGAGGAAAACCTGTTGTAAAGGATTTAGCAAATGTACATAGTAGGAACAGAAACACATTTGTGGCTGCTTGAGAGCCCTCACAGAAACCAGTAAGATATGCAAAAGGTAAAAGTCAGAGAATTTGAGGGAGAAATGCTTATGAAGATGAGCAAGTTTGTGAATAGCAGCTAACTTCACAAAATTCTTAGTGAAGGAACAAAAACTGCAAGGCAGTCTCTTGTGTGCTTATCTAATGTAATTAACTAATGCATTTTGAACCATTTTTTCTATGCAAAGGGATCTTAATTATAGCATAAAATTCAGATGTAATTGATGTGAAAGATCTTCATGTAAATGAAAATATGAGTTGCTATGTTTGAAGCTGAAGGGAAGAGGAAATACCCTGTTGTAAGGTGCCAGCTCATGTGGGTCAGAGTCTCATCTGATTTGTATGTGCTAAAGGTCAAACTCAAACAGAAAGCCACATGTTCAGACATTAATACTCATGTAGCATAGAAACCAGCTTTATGTCGTCATGGGTCGGAATGTAATGCAGAGGTAACGAGGATAATTTTCTTATGAGTTATAAGATTCATTCCAAAATTTTCCTGAAAATAGTACAAATGAAGAGCTTTGTGGAGTCAGTTCTGTGTGTCTGAGACCTTCCTGCAGTATGTACCAGGCTGATCTTCCTGAAAAAAATAAACTGCTTCAGGCTTTCCTCGGGGTTCCATATGTAAGTGGAGGCCAGGACACCTCTTTCCTCATTAACACATGAGTGCTCCCAGTAGTATTTGTTTACTGGGGTGAATATTCCTACGTTTTTCTACAAGTCACAGGCAAGGATTCCAACGCAACGCTTTCAAGTCTCATTTTGTTCAGGTTTGAAGTTATCACTTCTAGTGAATGTTCTTTGACTCAATATGATCTGATTTGTATGTAAATCCCCCTAAGGCTCCTTGGACTAGTTCTTCTGGGCTTCAGCCAGCTCATCTCCCTTCCCAGGCGTGGCTTTCAGCACCTTCTGGGCTCCTCTGAGGTACCACATGCACAGTTGAGCTGCAAGGACCATGATGAAGGAGGAATCCCTGCACTTTGGCGGGATGGGGAGCACATCTCCCCTTTCAGCTGTCCTCCAAACACACCATCTGTCCCAGATCATGGAGAAGCACATGAAGAGAATTATGAATTTTGTCAAATTAACCGTGTAATGTGTCTTTTTTTAAATACTTCTTTTGAGCTTCCATGAGGAAGTTAAGAGACGGAAGGGTGATGCATAGCAACTTTATCAGAATAAATAGCCAGCCTTCTTTGGTTTTAAAACTGAAACTAAAATGACAAATGCAAAGCCCACCTCTACAATGGCAGACTGACTTTGGTATTTTAATTTCTCTGAGATCAGACTTTAAACATTATTATAGGTTATTTCTTAAAAAAAAAAAAATCCCTGCCTTTGTAGATCTATATATTGTTCTTTTCTCAGAATAAAATGCTGATTAATTCCTACAGAGTTTTATTGTGGGTTTTTTTTGTTGTTGTTGTTGGTTTTTTTAGCATTATAACCTCACCACCTTTTGCTAAAATAACACTTCTTTTCCTGCTCTTGTTCTCAGCCATTGCTTCAAAGGAGCACACAAAGATTTCCTTTGCTGCTGGGTTTTAGCAACAAGCTTGCAAATCTTGCATTGCTTTTCATTCAGTTCTGCATTTTTCACGCTGTCAGTCACCTCTTGTGGAAAGGGACAGGCTTCTCATCTTTCTAGCATTTTTTTGTCTGGGTGTGTTCTCTTACCATCGCATCAGCTCATGTTGCTGATGATTTTATGAATATACCAACCCTATTGGATGCTAATGGTTATGGTTGCTACTAGCTTAGGTTGGTTCTAAACCATGAACAGGTAAGAGATGGAAGGCTTTTTATTTCTTTGCAGATATGCCAATATTCCAGTTGTACGGTTGTTTTAATAATAATAATTTCAAACATTACAAGGCTGGCACTTCCCCTCCACCCACTGGTGTAGTCACAGAGGAATGAATGGTTCATTGTTGTAAGAGTCATTTCGCTGCACAAGGCAACCTCAATTCACAATTAGAAGGTTAGAAGTGTTCAAATGTTCAGCCAGCCATGACAATTAAATAAAATTATTGTCTGAGCATCCCTTAGGGTTATAAGTCAGCCTGTCTTCACACAGTTGGTGCTACCTGTTTTTTATTATAAATCCACAGAATCTTTTAGAGTGACAACAACCCTAGTGGAAATAGTGCCATGAAATGTGATTTCTGTTTCCATGTTCAGAAGCAAAGAGCAGTTTGCTGCACCTTGAATAAAGGCACTAGTTTTGCGCACTCAGGTCTGAAAATATTGGAGGGAACTTAGAGCGAAGCCACAAAATGACACGGGAGGCTTTTGAGAAACTGAGCTATGGGAACATTGAAAAATCTTGTTTAGCGATATAAAGCAGTTGATGTTTTAGGGGTAGGTGACGTCTGAAGAAGCCCATGATAAAATTTACAGCTATTTAGAAGAGAAAAATACAGGGAATGTAGAATTTATCTAAGCATAGTAAGCCTGAGAGAAACAAGGAAAGTTTTGCAAAGAAGAACTTCCAGCGTGAAATGTATAGAAGGTTGTTTTTTTAAAAAACTCTAGAAACAGTCTCCTGAGGAATGGTTTTTGGTTGGTTGGTTGGTTTTTAATTGGTCTTTTCCTACCTCTATTTATTTACGATTTCCAGAAGAGCAATGCTTTTTTACTCGCCAGTTAGAAACCCCAGCATTCATCGAGCGTTTGAGAAAAACCGTGTTCCTGTGAAGACCTTTATTTGTTGAATGTAGACTCTCTGGAAGTAGTTTTTAGTGAGAGGTTTGCTTGGAAAGCAGTCGGTTGGCCATAGTACCTAAATTCCTGACTGCACCGTGCCAGTCAGTGACAAACAATCGGTAGGATTTGTTTAGAAAAAAAACCCTGTGAAATAGGAAATAGGGTACAAGACGGTTGCGTTCTGTCTGAGGCTGGAAGGAGCAGGAGAAAATCCCTCACTGTTTATGTGGTTGTATTTGTGAAACATGGGAGCTGAACTAAGAGAGGAAATTGAGAATAAATACTCGGCAGAGAGAGTGCTTATTGTTGAAACACAGATCTCTAGTCCTGGAAACATGACTTAGGGCCAATTGCAGGAATTCCTTCTCATTGATTTTATAGAGTATCTCTTAATTTTGAAATTGTTGCTGACTAGTTATAATAATAATAATGGCATGTGTTAGTGTTGTAATCTCCTAAGAGCTCATTTCTTCGCGTCTTTTTATAGAAACATTAATTCATTTGGCAAACATTTTTGTGATGTTCTTTCTAAAATACTGAAGAAGAATATTTTTGCAACTGCTGCTTTGTGTATTTTGGGTCTCATGCATGATTTATCACTTACTAAATTTGAAATCCAAATTATGGAGTTGGCTATAGCTACTGCCAGAAAGCAAAATCTGCATTGCTGGAAGGGACTAAAGAGGTTATCATCATCTTACCAAGCCTCTACCTTTCTCGGAACAATATTTGTATTGTAAGTTACTTCCAGCTTTGCAGTCCACAGGTGCTCACTCACAATAGCAAAAGTGTTGTCATTCATCTATAATCGGGACATTATTTTTATTGCAAGTTATTCCAGCTTTGCAGTCAGTGGAAACTAACCAGTTATAGTAAAAGTGTTGTCATTCATCTATAACTGGGACTGCACTTTCATCGTAAGTTATTCCAACTTTGCAGTGAATGGAAATTAACCAGCAATAGTAAGCATGTTGTCAGTCATCTAAAATAGAAGGGAGGAGAAAGGAAAAAGATGGTCAAAAGACAGAACATATTTGCAATGGAGTCAGAGAAGAATATTCCCAGGGTTTCATAGTATCTTTTGCAATTGTTTGGGATGCCTTTTTTATTTGATCAGTTAAAGATAGATCGCAAAGTGCACGGTAGTTTTAGATTGGTAAAATTTGGTACAGGCTTCCAGCTGAAAGGCTACACCACCTCCTTTAGAATCCCTCTACCTAAACTCGGACACAGTGAAGGGGTACGGTGCATTGAACGCGCTCTGGTAAAGTCAAACCTCTGCTGGTGTTTGGGGCAAGAAGTGAGATAAGCAGCTGCTTGCAGAGCTCAATGCAGTTTCAGCTGGAATGTACCAGGTAACTGAG
Source organism: Patagioenas fasciata (assembly GCF_037038585.1). NCBI lineage: Eukaryota > Metazoa > Chordata > Aves > Columbiformes > Columbidae > Patagioenas > Patagioenas fasciata. Next base: position 23,898,454 of record NC_092522.1, read on the forward strand.
TGCAGTATTTTAAAGCTAGCTCAGATACGTGAGACTGCAGTATAGATGTCTCCTCAGAGTAATAGCTCTTTTAGGTCCTTTATTTATGCTACAAGTGCACTGTAGGCACTTAACAATTATTAATAATAACTAATTAATAATGGCCCAAATCCTTGGCTGCAGTTGAGGAACTTAAAACATAACTCATATGGAGTTGTAAGAAAAGATGGCTCAGAACAATCTTAACCAAATCCTGGGCCAGCTTCGTGCCTGGACTTTGCTCCAGCATAAGATAAAGCAGCAGAGTACAATTTGTTCTAAGACATTAGCAAGGGAGAGCAAAGAACATAATGAATACATTTTATTGGTAATGCGTAAGAAGAATGCAGACTGGTGGCAAATAAGACCATTAGGGGATAGGAGTATAAAATTAGATGGAAAGTACGAGATGAGATTGGTCTATCGCAGTGGTCCTAAATCAACATGTTATCTCAGAAACCACAAAAGTCAGCGAGTGGAGGTGAATGAAAGACAAGGGTCAAAACAACAATCATAATTTAGCCGAGTGTCAGAAAAGCATTTTTACACTTAGTACACAATGCATTGATTTACACTTGATAGACAGTAGCTACACAAAAAGAGACTTCAGCCCTCATTGAATAGCCTGCAGCACAATACGAATTCTTTTCATGATAATCCAGGGGAAAAAAACAATCTCTTCTTATTCATGGAAATTTCACTTAAATATTTGAGTCTTCTGGGAACAGGCTGCAAGACACATACCATACTCCAGACTCACGTCTACAGAGGCTTGTGGTTGGATTTGCTGATGCAGTTTGACAGTACAAGGGGCACTAGTAGCAACCATGGTGGAAAGAGGCGCAGTGGAAGACTTCAGCTCTTGTTTTCATTCCTCTCTGGAGGTGCTTGATGGAAGATCTATGAATTGTTTACCAGTGTAACAGGGAGCATGTTATGCTAATAGGAAGATGGAGAGTCACGTTCAGGAGTCAAAGCACTGTGTTTGATAGCAAAAGATTTGCTTCCTTTTCTGGTGATGTTGTTTTGCCTTTTTTACAATGAAACAAAAATATTATTCCATTAAGAAAAGACCTTGCTGGCTACTGTTGTCCTTATCTGCTGAGTCATGCCAACAGTTGTTTATTTTAGCATTCCTAAAGAATTTTAGAGATAGTTTACTCCCCCTTCCCCAGAAGACCATTGAGAAATACTGCAGAATTTCATAAATAAAATAAAGCTAAAGAGGTTTTAGTTGAAAGCATTGCCTTTAATGGTCTGCTATGCAACACTTCAGCAGTCAGCTGACTCATGGAGACCTGAAATTGAAAATGACTTAGGGGTGAGGGATAGAAAGAAGAGGCCAGGAAGAATTATACTAGACAATATATTTTAACTATCTATGTGCTAGTCTGATCCTCATCTTGTTCAACTAACCATGACCTTGTGGAATTGGTTCAGGCGTCAGCTCTGTGTCTGGTCCAGAGCACAAGATGTATTTATAAATTAGATTAACATAATCAGTGAAGAGAATAATATATTAAATTACTTAATTCACTTCTGGTTTGATAATCTTAGATGCTAACAGGAGCATACTGTCAGAGCCATCTTCTTCTAGCCCACCATTTTTGGAAAGCCCTTCACTGTCACCAGAGAAAGCTCATGCTTTGTTGTTGCGATTCTCTCACTTCTATTATATAGTAAATTGCATTTCCTTTCTATACTAGTTCTATGGAAAATAATCCAAACAAGTGAAATAAAAAAATCTCCTCCTACATATTTGAAAACCAAACGATAGACACATTAAGTAAAAAGAGCAATAACCTCAAAAAAACCAAAGCCATCAGAAAAACCCATTTCCCCCCCCTCCAGAAACCTCTCCGGCTGTGTATCCTACATTATGCTATTTACAGATCATTAAAGAAGGCCAAAGTGATCTTGCATAAGCACTGCTGTCCTAGGACACTGATTGTGGTAAGACATGAAGATCTCAGCTACATCTTCCTCCTAAATACAAACAAACTTTCCAAAGAAACAAAGACTGCAAACTGGGAGATTGTTTCAGAGAAGACTGGGGGAACCTCACTGTGAGAGGAAGGATTACTTTACTTTTTAAAGCTTTTGGATTCCCCTGGATGTCTCCCGAACATTAGTCACGCATCCTCCTCATGACCCTGTGCTAAAAGTCATCGATGCTGATGAGACGTGGCGGATTCGGCTGGGTTTGCTCAGGAGCAGCCTGCCAAGCCTCTTGCATCTGGCTGATGCTAAACAGAAACACATTCTCTTCTGTTTTATGCCTGGGTGAGCATTCAAAAAGCATTCTTTAGCATTCAAAAAGCCTTCATTAGTCGAGTTGTTTGGAGAGGAGGCACAGTGTACTGCTCAACCTGAGCTGGCTTCACCTTTGGAAACATCTGAATTCCAGACCTTGGTTGCAGTTGAGTGGCAGAAAATGCAAGAGGGAGGCATGTGAAGTGGCTTTGGGGCGTTCTGGGCTGCTTGGATCAAAAGGAAGGAGGGTATGAACATGGTCCTTGGATCCAGCTCTGGAGCCCTCAGTACAGGAGAGACACAGACCTATTGGAGAGGTCCTGGGGAGGCCACCAAGATGATCAGAGGGCTGGAACAGCTCTGCTGTGAGGACAGGCTGAGAGAGTTGGGGTTGTTCAGCCTGGAGAAGAGAAGGAAGGCCCTGGGGGGACCTTATTGCGGCCTTGCAGTACTTAAGTACTTTCAGTCTATAAGAAAGATGAGTCAGACTTTTTAGCAGGGTCTGTTGCGATAGGACAAGGGGTGATGGTTTTAAACTAAAAGACTCAGACTAGACATGAGGAAGAAATTTTTTACAATGAGGGTGGTGAAACACCGGCCCAGGTTGCCCAGAGAGGCGGTAGATGTCCCATCCCTGGAGACATTCCGGGCCAGGCTGGATGGGGCTCTGAGCAACCTGATCTGGTTGAAGATGTCCCTGCTCATTGCAGGGGGTTGGACTGGATGAGATTTGAAAGTCCCTTCCAACACGAACTATGCTATGATTCTATGATACAGATTAGAAGAGCCGTTACGTGGCAGTGCCTCATGAGTTGTCAGGGGCCTCAGTTTATTAGCGTGACACCACCAGCTATGAAGGCTTTCTGCCATGTTTTTGTCATTGCCAGAAGGGAGAGTGGTGGGGGTGATACGGAGGGCACTGACATCCATGCTGTGCCACTGGGGGATCCCATCAGCGAGAAGGATAACAGCAGAATCACACAAAGTGACTTGGACACTTTGAATGATTACAGCTTGAGAACACGTGGACCCACTACAAGAGATTACAGATTTCTCAATGCATAATTCAGTATCAAAAACATGTACACAACACTAACTCATTCTTCTGCTAGACTACTTTAATTTCTTGACAATAACATCGCTAAATTGACCTGGAAAGAAAGAGGCACTCAACATCTATAATTGATTTCTGCCCTATATCATTTCGGCTCTCCTCCTTCTCATGTAACTGCTAATATGTGTTACTGCAGATTTAGTATTTTGTTACAGATTAATTCAATGGGATTTTTGACTAAGCTGGCGTCCAGAATGACTTTGCACTTGGTGACATCTGCGATGCCAGCATGCAAAATGATTCTCCTGGCATTTTTACAAATTCTATTGTACCACAGAGTATGTCTTGAGAAATCCAGCTAGGACCATATCTGATTTGGCTAAGAACACCAAGTAATACAACATAAATAGCGATAATAGTTACTTTGCAGGAGTAACAGCTTCTGGCTATTTTCATTGCCTCTCAGGCAGACTTGTAGCCCAGGCATACTTTCAGTGGCTTTTATATACCTGTCACAGGCATGCTTCTTTTAGATTTGACTAATACGACCAAACAGTTATATCAGAACACTTTATGATCCTGATTTTTTCTGGCACAGAACTGGGATCTTAGAACAAAATCCCTTTTCCAACTGTCTCTACCAGTTATGCTACTGATATATCTGCTGAAGCCCATATATCAATATGGATATGTATATATCAGTTAGACATAGATCTTAACATTTATATTTGTCTGCCTTCAAGATACTTTTCATTGTCAGAAAGGTTTTCTTTTCAAACCTTTTATTTGGAGGATGTTCTGGCGATAGGAAGCCCAGATCTTAGAAAATTCACAATTCCTAAAGAACTGAGGTCCACTGTCAGTCATTAGAGTCCTCAGTATTTCCCAGAAGCAATTAAGGTAAATTTATTTACCAGATTCAATTGTGTTCCCTTTTTCAGACTGCATTTAAATTGTTGTCAAAGGTACCCACTTAATTTTGAAGTGCCGCTGCTTTTCTTCTGATTACTCATCTGCATTTTGTGATTCACCTCTACTGCAACATTTTCATTGACATCATCCCTATGCCAGTAAAAACATGTTAATTGTCTTACTAAACTGTTATTCATTAGCTTCCATTTCAGAGCCTGTCCTTTTCCCTGAATTAGTACTTTCTAACAATTGACCACCTTTTTCATTGACTAGCTCCTCTCTTACTGCGTTACTGACACCATTAATTGACAGTGGGTGACTCTGCCTCAGATACCATACTGATTGAGGAGCTTGTATGCATAGTGTGAAATAACTGAGATTCATGGTAAAAAAACCTGAAATGTGTGAAATTTAGATCAGAAATATATAAAGAAGATATATATATATATTTCTAAAATTCTTTACCTTTTTATATCTAAAAGTCTAGACATTTCTCAAGACTGGGAGGTGTTTAAAAGGCGCATAGATGAGGTTCTCAGGAATATGGTTTAGTGCCAGAGTTAGGTTACGGCTGGACTCGATGATCTTGAGGGTTTCTTCCAACTGAAATGACTCAATGATTCTATAAAGAAAACATATACATGTTTATTTCTCATGTACAACAAATTTTTACTAACTAAACTGTAGAAAGCATTGGTATTTGTTAGGGAACAATGAAATCAGAGTTGCAAAAGCACCAAGATGCCTTATCCTCACTGGAAATTGCAAAGATACTTGCTCATCACTTCTCCTAACGGAGATGAAAGAGATCGGGTATTTGGCGCTTGACAGAAGCAAACGGAACACGAGCTGGGTTAAAGTTACACATTCCATGTGCTGGATGCGCCGGGACTGCTAAAAGCAAACCGTAAATCTGTATTTAGCGCAGACGCGGGGTCAGCGAGAGATGCGAAGCTGAAACACAGCCCCGGAGTCCTGAAAAACGTGTCTTAGGCCACACGCTGCTGAGGGCACAGAGAGGCAACCTCAGAGACCCGCGGTGATTTACCTGCCGGGCTCCAGCTGCCAGGGTTTGTGTTCCCTACACGGGCTCCAGGGTTGCCGCGGCGCCGGTGGCCCCGGCGGACAGAGCCCGGCGCAGGGAGCACAGGGCCCGGCGGACGGAGGGGAAGGATCTGCTGACGGTGATCCCAAAGCCCCAGGACGCATCGAGCTCCGCCGGCCGGGTCGCGGCTCCGGGGTCACGGCACGGGCCCCTCCGCCGCCACCCCCGGTTCCGCTTCCCCCGGCCCGAGAGGTCTCTCCGCGGTGCCGGCCCCGCCTTGTCCCCCGGCCCCGCACGGGGCGGCCGGGCTGAGGAGCGTCCCCGGGGAGCCTCTGCCTCACCTGAGGACGGTCCCTCCTCCCCCGCGCGGGGCCGCCGAGCCCCACTCACCCCACGGGTGGCCGGTGGGCGCGGCCTCCGCGACCCGCCCCCCTGCGCGGCGCCGCGCCCGCTGCTCCCTCAGCCCCGCCGGTGTCTCCGGCCTCCCCCGCGCTCCCCCCGCCCGCCCATTCTCCTCCTCCTCCCCCCCCCGCCCTTCCCGCCCGTTGGTTCGCTCCTCCCCGCCCCTTTCCCCCACCTCTCTCGTCCCCTCCCACCCCCCGGCTCCCCGCGGTGGTCTGGCCCGGCCCGGCGGAGCGGAGGGAGCGGCGGAGACGGGCGGGGAGGCGCTGGCGGCCGGGGGTCTCGCTCTCTGTTGACGCGCCGGCCCCTGCGGAGCGGCGAGGAACGGGGCGGGGAACAGAGCGGAGCGAGCGAGCGAGGCAGCGGGAGCGGCTCCCCGACCCCGGGCAGCACCATGAGGTGAGAGGCCGGCCCCGGAGCGGGCGGGCCGGCGGAGCACGGAGGGGAACGGGGGGGCGCTCCGTGCTCCCCGCCTCTAACGGTTCGCAGCCGGGGGGCACCCGCGCTGGGCCGGCGGAGGGGGCGGGCGGCGGGCTGAGGGGAGCCCCGCGGTGGGGGAGGGGCCCATTGTTAGTGGCGGGTGGGGGAGGGGCGGCCCCGCCGTCCCCGTCCCCCGCGGCGGCGAAGTTGCGCTCGGGGGTCGGCAGCGGGGCCCGGGCCAGGGCGAGGCGGCTCCGCTCCGCTGCCTCCCCCGGGCTGGCCGCGGCGGTGCGAGCCGGCACGGCGTGAGCCCCGCTCGCCCGGCTCCTTTCTTTCTCTCCCGGTGTGTTTTTTTTTTCCTCTCCTCCGCCTTAACCGGCGCGTGTTGCATTGCAGCAGCAGCTGGGCTTTTCCCTCTGTAATCAATAAAGAGGCGTCGGAGGAGGGGGGGATCCCCCTCTCGGCAGCCGAGAAAGTGTCGCGTTGGGAGGTTTGGGATGTAAACAGTGAGGGGGACGCGGCTGGGCCCGGGGAGGAGGGCGGTGGGTGCTGCCCGCCCGCCCGCACGCCGGGGACTCCCGCTCCCCGCCGGCTCATTCATTTGAAGGCGATTTTCTACCTCCCTGGCCCGTCCCCCCCGCCCGCCCGTCCGGCCCTCTCCGCCTCCCCCCCGGCTCTTTTTTAGTGCCTGTTCTGTTTCTATAATCTTCTTTCTGGATTGGTGCAGGACCCGGTGGGAAATGCGGTTCGGTAGCCCGAGAACTGGTCTGTCTCTCCGGGGACCTTGTGCTCCCTGTGGGCCTGTCCCTCAGTTAAACAACTGGGGAACCGAGTTGCTTTGGTTTGGTTTTGTTTTGTTTTGTTTTTTTCCCCTGGAAGATACTGCCTGGCTTGCGATTGGATTTGAACCTTCTTTGTCTTAAAGATGACTGTAAATCCTATACTCCTTTGGAGTATAGCTCGTCAGGATTTGGGTAATGAAAATAAGCAAATTCCTCTGCGGCATAAAACTGATGAGCCATTAGAATTGTCTGCAAATTACAGTGAAATCCTAATTACATGTTTTTTTTTTAACGTGAAGGGTTTCCCCCTGCCCCCATGTGTGTACATCTTCAATGGAAAGGGCAGCACTGCAGCGGGAAGCATGGGAACAATCTCCCTGCTGTTTTGTTTAGAATTGTGTTCCTGTATTTCCATCTAGTTTTCTTTGTTAACTGCAGGTATTTATATCCCGCGTTATTTTAAGCTTTGTTTGGCTTGTGGTAATTTATTTTCACTTATTCATATTGCTCATGTAGAAGTCAGATGCCCTGCAAATAAAAAACTGCAACTTATAAAACTTACAGTTCGTATCTAGATCCTTTAAACAGAGATTTAAAAAAAAAAATTATTATCTTGACAGTATTCAACACAATGAGTGCTGTTAATGTAGAGAAAGTTGGCGTAAATATTTTGAGAAGCCCTGTATAAAGTTGCTTTTTGTACTGGCAAAAATAATAGTGCGGGTGATGCTGAGTGAAGTAAGGTATATACCAGTAAGACTGCTCTTTCGCTGATGTAACTGTGTGTGTGCTAGGACTTCTGCCAGCTTGGAGGGAGCACAAATATTTCTCTTAACCAGTGTAGCTGGAAAGTGTCTAGGTGGAACCTACCCTTAGGTTGCTGATTTAGGTGTTTGAATAGTTGACTTGAAGCAGTGAGTAAATATAGGCATATGAATATATCATAGGTCTGAAACTTTGTACCTGCTTTTAAGTACAGAGCGTTGGGCTGGTAAGAGGGAAGCGGAGTTGCGAGTTGGATGGTCGCTCTGAGTGGTCATCTGGTATTTCAAAGAAATCTGACTTCAAGAAGGCTGAGTTCCAAGCCTCTCGAAAAAAGAAGCAAACTGTACCAATTAAACTACACAGACTAAGAAAATGATGTGGTTAAAGAAGTATTTTCTCTCTATAGAGGCACTATTAAATTGACTCAGTTTTGTTTAATTGGGCCAACTCCAGGACAATGGCAAGCTTTCACTGCACGCTCTCTCTTTGGACTTGTTTAGACTAGGGTTGGCGGTATATTTCTGAAACATGTTTAAACAATATCTTCATGCTGTAATTTGTTGGGGCAGTGTCTTTTAATGCGTATTTGCTGGTCAAGGCAAGTTTGCGATGGGGGAGGAGCAACAAGGTGGATGAGACAAGTGACCAGCATTTTGTATATATAGCTCCTCTGTTTGCAGGTGGTGTTAAATCTTAGTGGTTAATATTAAAAACATACTTTTAATGCAGTATTGATGGAATGCATAAACCACATTCTGCGATTACTGTTCTGCAGGTAAGTATGCAGTCAGTACTCCAAAGAACAGGAGAAGAAATAAATACCAGAAGTTGTACTGAGACGAGTGGGGGGGGGGAATAAAAAGCCCTCAGTTTCTGTTCTCTCCTTTGGCACACAGTTGTGTGAGAGCCTCGTCTTCAGCCGGCACGAGCCTGATTCTGGGGATTTCAGGTTAAGATCTCGTATTATGTCTGGGTGGTTAGCTGGTCAGTTACTGAAGAGCAAACTGGCTTTCCTTATGTTAAATAAAACTTCACATTGTGGTGAAGAGCATTTTCATATTATAAAATAACCAGCAATTCAGTAAGATGCAAACATCAGCTGTACAAATTGACCACAAGAATTAGTTCTGATAGAAGTCTGTTTTGTATTCAAGTGGAAATTATATGCTATTTGAGTAGCATCTGTTAGGAGTTTTAGGTTGCTGATGAACTTGGAATATTAAATATCCCAGTTAAATGGTCTAGCCTAAGTATGAAGTTACTGGTTCAGGAGCCAGCTTGAATAGGGCTTGTGTGTATCTCCCCTGTTTTAGGTAAACAGTTGGTTCCCATGAACACCTGTTGCTCTGGCTGTGTTGTGGTGAGCTGACTAAGTGCTGCTCCTAATAGAGTTTTCTGAATGCACTTATGTCATAATAGGGATCCAGGAATAGGCATATTCAGTGAGTTTTCCATTGACTGGGATGCAGTGTGGGGGAAAGGTGGTTAAAATCTAGGTAGCAGCACAATCTGATGCCCTGGTTCTAGTAATAGTGTAACTTCCCATCGTATTTCGTACAAGAAGAACATGTGTGAACAGACTTTTATTGAAGCATATGTTGAAAACAGTATTACGGAAGCTGACAAACGTAACTCTGCTGCTAGAGCTGGGATTCTGCAGTGAAGGTTAACTGAATTATCTTTTTTTTTTTTTTTTTTTTTTTTAATCTAGCTAATTTTGTATGCTAACTCCAATAAAAATAAATGGGCTTTCCAAGATACTGACTTTTTAAAAATCAAACTGTACAGCCTTCTCTTGGGATTACTACATCCATTTCTTTGTGTGGGAAAGAATTGTTTTTCATTAGTTTGCTAGTCAGAAATCAGGCTGCTTAGTCTGGTTTCGTTATCCACGTTGCAGGAACTGAGAAAGAAAGAGTATTTTTTAGAATTTTAAATTCTAGTGTTTTCAGAGCACAATATATTTATTTGTGTTTATGACAGGCTACTCTGCATATCATATGTGTGGATGTTCTTTCTGTGTTTAGATAGGTCAAGCAGCTAAATTATTATAGATTTTGCCTTTTAAGAAAATTATGTTTTCAAGGTAAAAAGATAGCTAAACTTTTGGTCTACAAACCATATTAAAATTTCTACTTAATTACATTTGGCAGCTTTTCTGCTCAAGTAGGTTGCTTTAGAATGTAATTCATGTTATCTTTTAAAAGTCAGTGTATTTTGCACCTGGGTTAGTAAGCCTTCATTATATTCTAAATTTTGTGCTAAGAAATCCAATACCATATTCATTGGTTTTTTTATGTCTTTAATACATGAGTGAAAGCCAGCAGCAAAAGTAACAAAACATATACCTTCATTAGGACTACAAATTCTTGAAGGAACCCACACGTGTTTTTAGAGTTTCCAGAAAAATGGGTGTACGAGACCATTGTGTTATTGATGACAGCAGTGTAGTTCAGTCTACTGCAATAACTGCAATTGTTTAAGAAAGTAAAATACCAGGGTAGCAAAGTCATTAATTTCAAGGGTGGCTTTAAGTTATTGTGTACATCAATATGTAGGGTAACACTTTGGAATCGTGCCTTTAGTTTTAATACTTGCGCAAATAGCGTGTTTGAAGTAGAAAGTGTAATTTCGTTGAGAAATACTTGACAAAATGTTGGAAGTGCAAACAGGCAGTTAAATTAGACTGGATACGCATAACGGCAACCAATACAGTTCCTAAAATTGCTCATATCTCAAGAGTAAAATTGACGGTGTAGGCAGTTTTTTTTCAGGTGGATACAAGAATTCAGGTTACTTTCCTTCTAACAGATGGACTGAGTCATCTGTCTGATAGAAGTGCGGTCTTTAGTTAGCACTTCATTTGTGACAGTTGCAAGTAATTTTTGGATGGGTTGTTTCTGCCCACCTGATAAGGAATTTGACAACTGTTTTGCCCTCAAGGTCTCTGGATAGTTTAGTGACTTATTTTGATAGTAAAAATACAAGTCTTTAAAAGATAACTGTGTAAATGGAGGGCTCAGGAATCAGAATACTTTTTTTTTAAGAAAAAGCTGTTTATGACCATCTTAGCGATTATGTTGTCAACCTCTAAAACTTAGAAACGCTCTGGGATGCTATCTGGAAGGGTACATGCAAGTTTTTTCTTGACTCTGATTCAGGGCTTCATACTGTGTTGTTTGAGGCCGGAAAACGAGACCGAGTTAGTGAGCATCCTACTTCAGACTGCTATAGCATGAAAACGTTTTTTTCTACGCTTCCATAAAAAAGGAGAGGAATTACTGTTCCTGCACCTGTTGCAGCGGATGCTTTGCGGGCACATGAGTGCCCCGAGTGTGACGTTTCCCAGCGCTGCCTGCGGCGTGTGATGGGAAATGCTTTGCTGTGAGCCCCGCTTCTCACCGTGCCAGTGCATTTCATGCACAACTATTACAGAAGTAGGTTATTGAACCACTGAATAGAGTAATTTGCTTTCATTACTAGAGAGCAAATGTAGTTTGTGAAAGAGATACTATTCCCTTCTGTACTTTGACCTTTCATCTAGAATAACTCTTGACAGTTCATGCCTGCTTCCACTCATCAGTGTGGAAATACATGTGCCAACTCTCTAAACATCCAGACATGTTTAGATTTTAAGAGTGCTGTAGTGCTGAGAGAAAGCAGAAGATGTGTGCTTTTTGCGTTTGATTCAAAAAAATTGACTTTTAGTAGTACCCAAAATAAATGTAGCAGAGAGAGAAGCCACACAAGCCTTGTTGAACAGCTTCAATATATTTAATTTTTGGTGGTGCTTACCTCGCTTCTCCACCCCACTCTTGGCTTTACCTGTCAGTCCTTGTGAATTGTATAAAGCTAACTTGTGTTCTTGGGCTGTTGGTATTTCTCTTGGGATTAATATGGGAGCAAAACCACTTTTGTATCTGTTGGTATTTAAACCGGCTGGATGAAAAGCCAGTCCCTCCCTACCATAACTTACCATGTGTTCTCACAAACCTGGAAAAGAATTAGGTTTGTCTACAGCTTTTTTTTTTTTTAATAACATACAGAATCTTTTCCCTTTAAAAAATGACTGCACTACCTTATTCTAATTTTCAAACTTAAGAAATAAAACCATGTCTAAGTAACTAAGTAACTGAGTAGTTTTGCCTTGTTTTGAAATGCTCTGTACCAATACAGCTTTTAGAAGAAAACAGTGAGTTTTATTTCAGATACTCCTTATTAATTGTTCTTATAACTGGTAAGCCTCTCCCCTGCTATCACTTATGACTAAGTCTCCTTCACTGTAGCTTTTCCATGACTAATGTTTAAAAAGTTCCAAAAAATAATGTGAAAATCATGCTTACCACCTTTTGGTAGTGTGGGGTGTGTACTGCTCCTACTGTTATAGTTCTGTAGACACTTAAGGGCAGCTTATGGAGCTACTCCTTGGGAAGATGGTGTGACATATTCCTGGGTTTATTGCCCAAGTGCTGGTGACAGCCCGGTGGAGAGAACGGGACAGTTCAATGTGAATTGTCAGTCTACTTTGGATTGCTCTTCCTGGTTGAGCTCCTGGTGATAAGCACATATTTTGGGAATCAGTGCACAAATTAATGTGAGGAGTGGAAGCAAGATTGTCTTACTCTCTGTGAGTAATCTTCAGGCAGGGCTTATTAAAAGAAAATACAGTCAATATTCAAGCAAAAAAGGTATCTGCTCTTAGTTTTCGTATATTGAAAATTCTCCAGGCGAAGCTGGCTTACATAAAGGAAGAACAACAAAACTGTTTCAATTTAGTCCAAAACTAGCATGCTTCTCTGTTAGGCCTTGTAAGTTAGTGTTGTGGTTTTCTTTTTTTGTTTTTAAATTATGGTAAAAAAAGATGCTGGCACCTAGTGAAGTACAGGGAAGAGAAGTGGAAAGTGATGCCCTCCAGAGGGTGGTACAAAAATGCTGCTTTGCTGGACTCGTGTGCTGCCAGAAATAATTCTCTGAACTCCTGGTTTGTGGCACAAATAAGATTGGAAGGATTTTGTTTCAAATGTTCTCTCATTGTTTTGTTATTCTTCACAAATTTGAAACTTCAGTTTCCTGAATTACAAAGCAATCTATACTTATTGCAAATTCCATAAAGGAGGCCAGGTGAGGTTGTTGTGTGTTCTGAGCATACCAGCTGCCCAGCTTAAAAAAGACAAAGTTTTTAAACTTGGAACTTAGCAGAATAGTGAAACAACAAGAGTAATCGCTGGTATAGGTAAAGTCTGTTATGCCTTATTTGCAATTTTATAGCAACTAGAAAAGTATTTTAATTTTCTTTCTGGAGGAACTAGATTTCTATGTATGTGTCATTCTCTTTAAAGCAACTTCCTAAAATATAGTTTATTGCTTAAATTTTTGTTTAGGCCACTGACTTGCTGTCACTTTATTGCAGGTTACAGTGCAGTGATGCCAGATTTTTAACTGCAATGCTTTGAAGGGCATGTAGTTAGGGGAACGTTGTACTGTGATCTTGTCTGGCTGCTGGTAAATGCTTTTATATTTCAGTTGCATAGACCAGTATACGTCTCCATATGTGGTCATATCTGCTAAAATTGTATATTTTGTGGAGAATACCATTGAAGTTACATTTTTCTCTTATCATAGGGGATTGAAAGTGATGCTAAAAGGGAAGATGATTAGGATTCTCTTGTAGTTTATTTCCGACAAAACTTTCAGTATCGCTGCATTAATGGTATCTTTAGGTTCCATTCAGCTTTCTGGTTGGCTTTGCAAATCTGACTTAAGCACATGCTCTGACTAAATCTGGGCCTTGAACCTGGTAGTGTTGATGCTGAGAATCGTGAACTCTTAAAATAGCTTTTGTTATTATAAATGTTTTTCGCGTACCAAGCTTCCAACTCTAGGCTAGCAAGAATTATTCTTTTCTAGCTGCTGTAGATGTTTATGTCAATGATGAGTTGCAATGAACAATATACGCTGCTACTTGTTTTGAGCTCGTTTTCTGTGGATGCTTTCCTCTTCTATAAAAATCTCTTTTGCTTCTTTGTTTTCTTTTAAAAGATTGGAGTCTTTTATAAACAGTGCATAGTGATGTATACATATTTTGTTTCTTTTCCTGTGTTGAGCTCTTGTTGATATTTGAGGAAAGTATATGATCCCTTTGGCAAACCTTAGTCCATTAAACAATGCTGACTCTTCTATAAAAGTACTCGGTCTAAGTTAACAGAACAGTGTGGTGGTGTTTTTTTTTTTTTTTAAACTTGTTGGATTTGTACTTTAATTTTAACACAGTGACACTTTCTTAGTAAACTTGTACTGTGTTCTTGAACACATTTACAAAGCTCATTTTTAGAAAACTGCAGTTGGTTACTGTGGATTAAGTTAAATGGACTTTACAACTTGAGAATAAACATTGTTATCTATTGCCTGAAGTAGATGGTGTGGTCGGACTGACAAAACAGTGAAGCCTAATACAAATGAGCCTAATTATGGAAAGATGATAAATCAAAGTAGTGAATGACAGCATTATTATAAAAACAATGAGTACTGAAGCTCAGCATTTATATGTATAAGTCTAATCACTGAACTTATTACTTAAGAACCATCAGAGTTTGGGTGTAGTTACATACATAACTACGTAAAAAATACTGTTTTTTTTTTGTAAATTAGGTTTAGAGGTACTTGTTTTCTTAGTTCAGGGTACTTCTGCTTTGATGGGAATCTCTGAATGTAGTCAGAACTCAATAAGCTATTATTATATTTTAATTTATTGTTATCGTACACTGAGATATTTAGTTGAATCACTTCAGTGTGAGTAGAGCAGGGGGATGGTGCAGGAAGTAGCTGATACTTTGTATCTCCATTCAGTGTATGTGTATATATGAAATAAACCTATTTTAAACACAGACCTGCCTTACCAGTCAGATATGAACCATCTGGGCTGAAAAGAGAGTATGGGGACAGCAGTCACTGTATGTAGTGGTCACGACTTTTCTCTGGAGTAGATCCTACTGTTTGAGGAGTGAGTGAAGACGTGGAAGACCTGTCCAGTTCAATGTTGTTCTGACCAAGAGAAGACTGAAGAGATAGGTTAATCATAGAAAACGAGCAGGGAATCCATGTCTAATGAAGAGAAGGAAGAGCAGATGAATGGCCAGAGCACTCAAGTAGAAAATCATTGGTAATAAACTTGAATCCAGTACTTCAGCTGCTTCTTCAGTGTTGCATGTTTTGGAGAGTAATTGAGAACTGATGTTGAGGTTTCCTAGCATTGCAGCAGTCTTGGGTTTTTAGCTACTAAGTGGAAATGCAGTACTGGGTTTCGGACGAAAATTTCAATGTGAGATTGAGGGAGAAGACCAAAGCATCAAATACATAAAAGAAGTAAATTAAACAAATTTTCAACCCTAAAGATCTTGTGTTGTAATCTCCAGGATTCTGGTAGTGCCATTTTTCTAGTTTCCACAGAATGGTGTGATGAGTCCAGCAGCTTTTAGTTTAGTGGTCAGCTCACATCTGAATTATTCTCAAAATTATTACTTCTGAACTTTACATGTGGCCTTACAACTAAGTTGTCAGGTGATTAAATCTGGGCTGCTGGGTTCAGAGACTTCATTTTATATTTTGGCAATATCTTGAAGTAATCTTTCATAAAGTTTGGAAGAATAGCGCATCTAGGGCTTGTTGGTTTGGCACTCTATAAAGGCAACTTTAAAACCAGTGGGTATTCCTGTATATTTTTTATTTGCTGTACCTTTCTTATTCACTGATAGAACAGCTCTGTGTTCCTGTAATTGCCACCGTTTCCAACAGTAGCTAAATCTGTGAGTAGATGGCAGTAAGATAAACACAAAGGTTGTCTTGCAGGTTATGGATGCTGTTGCTGTAGCTGTGTTGCTCAAAGGATATAAACAAGACAAAGGTTTTATAAGGAGAGGCAATATCTTTTATTAGATCAGCTGCTGCAGTGGTGGGAAACAGGACACAGACAAGCTTTCAGATGTTCAAGTGCTGAGTTCTTGAGAAAGTTATTCAATTCTTTGGAGACACCATGTGGAGATTTTGTACTGTGTGGATTTTTGCAGGCGTGTTGCACATGCAGGTAAATGCTGCTGTGTGTGTTATTTTTATAGGTAACTCATAGTTTCAGTGTCTGACCTAGTAGCAATATTTGGTATAATTCTTATTTCAAAGAATAAGGAGTTAGGTGCTTAGTAAGGTGCTTAGATAAGCAGCTGTAGGATACTATTTAATTTGCCATTTGTTTTTGCATTACTCTGCAAGTATGATGTCTGCATAAAGGAAGAAGAGACTGCATTGCAGAGAAAAGTGTCAAAAAGTAAAACTCTGAAAATACTTTTTCAAATGTTACTGTTCCTGTGTAGAGGATGAAGGTGTATTTTCCTTTGAAGCATCTGACTACTGGGCATCACTGGAAAAAATCCTTGGGAGTGCCTTGTCGGAGGAGCCCATCCATGTTATTTTTGTGGAGACAGGGTCTTGGTCACTAGTGCGACTTGTGTATGGTAAATCTGTGAGATGCAGATAAAAGTGGATTGCATTGCAAGGGTTGCATCTTTAGACGTGACTAATGCTCAATAATAGTTAATAGTAGGATTTTATTTTTGCCCTGTTGAAGTCCCTAGTTAGTCATCACAGAATAGAGAAGTATACAGTTAAGCCAGTTCTGAATATCTTGCTTTCAGTTCATGTGTATCATTCTCTTAAGGCAGATGGATGCAAAACAAACAACCTCTCCTCATGCCTGCCCCAACCACAAAAAGAAAACACAGTTCCTGATACATACTGTTCACCTGTGTGCTACCTGTGCATGAAGGTGTTCCCTTGTATAGGATTCCCAATATTTGATGTGCAATCTTCACCTGCGATCAGGTATCTGATTTCTTTCTGCTCAGTTCTGTGGCTCCCCAGTTGTGAACAAAGAGCAAGAGAAGTGACTATGGCGTGAGAAAGCTGTAGCTGGTTTGAGCTGGGAAGTGTTTGTAAACTTGTTCATTAATTAGGCCTTATTCTTGTTCATTATCTAGGCCTTATGTAGTAAGGCTGTCATAACTTTTTCCCTTAACTTATTCTTCTAAGTAAATTGCACGTATTTTGTAAGTGATGTTAGGATGAAGACTGAGCTGTTAGTGTAACTTCTAGGAGTGCTTTCAGGTTTGGTAATTTATATAGTGGTAATCTTGGTATCCAGAGTCCATATATTTGAAGTCTCACATTTTTTCCTTCTAAATTGAACTGAGCTCCCTGTCTTCAAGTGTGTCTGTGTTTGTAGTGGGTGTAGGGAGTGGATTAGCCCCAAAGCCCAGTTAATTGATATCTTGGTTGTAGTTCTCAGGGAGCTTATTGTGGTCTTGTCTGGGAATAGGGAAGGTGTTTAAAAAATGCAAAGAAACAAAAAAATGGAGAGGAATCTCCTTAATTTGGTGTTGCATATTTTCATATAACTTATCATGTATTAATGTATCGATTTTTCCCCATCAGTTGAGTGATTATAATTTTCCTGTTCTTTGGGGAAGGGGGAGAGATTTTACCTTGTTTCCCTGAAAATAAGACAATTTTTGCTTCAGAAGATGTTTATTTTTTTACATGTACAGCTTCCTGGACACTATTAAATTGACTTTTTAATGGTCTATAGCTAGGGCTTATTTTTGGAGTGGGGCTTATATTTTGAGCATCCTCAAAAATCCTGAAAAATCATACTAGGGCTTATTTTCAGGTTAGGTCTTATTTTTGGGGCAACAGGGTATGCAATTCATACTGCCTTAAAAAAACCTTTGTTTTCCGTGAAGAGGAACACACTTTAGATGTCCACACATAGTTTAGCTTAAATTTAAAACAGATCTTGAATCCAAAATAGTTTGGATTGATGTAATTTTTATATTTTCATAAAACAAAACCAGCCACCCCCAAACAAACACACACAACACAAGCAGAACAAAGCAAAACTATTTCAAAATAAAGCCATAGGCTTCTACAATTTAAGAGCTTTCTTTTTTTTTTTTTTTTTTTCATAGCATGACAAAAATCTGGTATAAAATGATGAAATTACTCAAGAATGGAAATTTTATAAATCTGAGAACTTTTTCTTGGACATTAGTTTAGAATGAAAACATTGCTGCTCATATGCACTATAGCAATGAATTTTCTCTCAGCAGCAACATGCCCTACAACCATTTAAATGTGCAGAATCGCTTTATTGTAAAACAGAGTAAGTGTTGGACATACTATCTTTGGTTAGATTGCTGACAAGGGCTATGTTTATGCCTTGGATGTTCAGTTTTTCAGGAAGACTGGGGTTAATTGTAGCTTGGCAAGTGGAAAAAAAAAGTTCCATATTGTTTTGTGCAGTAGATTCCTGTTGCTATGCAACAAACAGAATGTCACTTAGTACAGGATATATTGAATTTGTATTCCCGGCACATATCTCCGCACGTTCATTTTCTACTTTAACAGGAGGGTCTGGTTCTGACTTCCTGCAGGACTGTGGTATGAAGCCTATATTTGAGTTTCTATTCTGGTGCTTGCTGTAGCCGCGGTGATGTCAGGGTCCTTGCAGAGCCTCTCTTTGTTTTCGGATGGATGGGACACCTGTGCAACACCACTGGGTTTCCAACCAGCTGAAAAGGGGGGTTGTTGATCTTCCCCAAGGTGGGATGGCATCACCAAGCAATGTGTTATGACTTCAAAAGGGAGAAATTTCTTGCGTGGAAAAAAATCGTTAGGCTGGGAGTTCTGAAAACCTTTAAATGTGATACAGAGAATGTTAATGCAGATGGCACTATATGAATCTTTAAACCAAAAGATCCAGTTAATTTTTAATGATTAGAATTAACTTCGACATTTGAATATGTCAACACCCCTCTCCCTACCTCTCCATTTCCCCCTTATGCTAAAACCAACCAATCCCAGCATCCAAACTCTTTACATTTGCTCTAGATGGATTCTGGAATACATGTCTAGGGTGTCTCTGGGGAAAATTACCTTCTATAGCTCTGGAAACAGTAATTAAGTAATGGACAAATGACAACATCTGGTAAGGCATTATTTTATAATCTAGTTAGACTTCCATAGCAGAAAAGAAGGCAAAAATAGTATTTGAAAGCTCTGAGGATGGTAATTGGATGTTTGCTGCAAAGACTGTTGTGCAATGTAGGTGACTGAAATACTGAAACTTGAAAGCTGTGGATTTTTAATGCTGTGCTTTTAAGAATAAAATGCACGCATCATGTCATATGTGTTATGATGTTTATCCTATATAATAATCCATTTTATTTTAAGCAGTTCTCTGAATTTTGTTGCAGAGTTTGAAAGCCAGCTTACCAAATCTAAGCTGAAATTAAGTTACATACTAAAATTAGCAGGTCAATTTCTGTCACGTTTTCTGCTCTTAAAACTGAAATGTGCCCTTGTCTAATGTCTCTTTAAATTGTCAGTCTAAAGCAGATTTCTAAGTAACTGGGTTTTTTTATGTTATTGTAAACTTACTTGCGTGTGGCTTCTTAATAAAGCAGAAGTCAAAAGGAAGAGTCAAAATGAAGTTAGGAAAGGCTCAAAACATCTCTCAGTACTGTTCTCTTGCTCGTTTTACCAAGCTGGTGCCTCTAATACCTAATGTATCATTAAAAGAGCAAGAAGCCATCAATAATACTACTTTCTTTCTTGTAGTCTGCTGCTTAATTCTGAGCTCAGTACCAGCGTGTTGCATGCCTTTTCCCAGGCAGACCCCATAAAAACCATTTCTGTGTGTACACAAAGAGAACCTGATGGAACCTGAAGAAATTCTGATGGCATTCTGTATTGGGCGAGATCAAGCATGAGCTCTGTTACAGAGAAATGATTTAAAGACATGGACAGGGATGCTTGGGGGCCTTTTGCATTCTGTTTTGGAAAGATGAATCCTTGCTTCTGTTACAGAACCGTTCGGTGAGAATGAAAATACTGCCCGTGGCTTTCAATGCTATGATGACTTGTTTTAATGGTTAAACAGTAGGAATTTGTAAAACTGCCTCTTCTCTTGAGGAGAGGGACAGAAAGTAATTTAATTGTGAAGCTAACAGTTTTATTTGTAACTTTAATGAAATTATTTTTATGTGTAGAATGGAGAAGTTTCAGAATATGCACAAGAAACTGGGAAATTTGAGATTACTATAAGTAGTGTGTTGGTAGGCTACTTAGGTAAACCTCAAAGGAACTCAAAGCAGAAAATATATGTTCTAAAAACACTCTGTAGGACAAGAACATTCAAAAGTTAAATGCTTGAAAATACTTACCAATTTATTTTTATCTTCAGGTGTCGAAACTACTCACCCCTCCACTTATATCTGATTGGACCCTAAATACAACTGTAGAGGTGTTGGAGTAATCTCTTAATTTCTGTCATCATGTAGCCCACTCTTCCTTTTTCCTCCAAGTCTGGTAACACTATGGTTTTTCTGACAGCATCCAGGGCTAAAGAAAATCTCCACAGAAATTTTCCAAGTATAATTTGGGATGGAGATGCAAATGATTGAGAGCAAAAATTAACACCTAGGAACAAACGCTGTTTAAGATATTTTTGTCCTTTTGTTTCTTCCAATATTTTCTTCCCTTTTTTTTAATGTTGAAGGGTTTGTACTGTCATACTTCATAGTATAATGGAGTAGCAATCCAAAATGAGCAAGAAGATGCAGTGGGTAAAGCAACAATTCCATGTTAATGGTTGCCAGATGAAAAGTAATCAGTGTATGGGTAGCGCATACTATTTTGATATTTTTTTTAAACTCAGGTGCTATGCTGCTATAAAATAGGGCTATTACAAAATAGTCACCTTTTCATATCCATTGTCTTCCTCCCACAAAGTGAAATTAAATTAGGGAAATCCTGTAGATTTGATACAAGAGGTCCAAAGTTCTGTTTGGCTGTTGAAAAGAAGTGATTATATTCTTTATGTATGTGTGCTCAGTCACACTACCCTACTAGCTCTTTGTCATTAATAACTGTATGCATACACCATATGCAGAATTATGTATACAAGAATGTGGAAGCATGTGAATGATTACATGCCTTTTTTCCTCACCTACAATAGAGACTGGATTCTGGTTTACAGAAAGAATTTGATTGTGAAGGCTGGGTTTTGTGTTTGTTTTTTTTAAATTTTTCCCCCTAGGTTGTGTTTCTCAGTTGCAGAGGTAGGAAAGTCTCTAACGAATGAGGTAGGGAACTACTTGAAGAGAAGATGATTTCATGGTCTCAGCTCACTGGTTTCTGCAAGAACTGACTGCTTTTTATTTTTCAAAGAGTTTCTGGCCTTTGCTGGTTGAGTTGTTCGGAGTTGTGAGAGATGTTCATTAGCTGCGTCCTACTTATTTTCTTATTGACTAACTTAAGACTGCGGGCCTGATCTCTCAAAACATTTTTCAGCATATACCTTGATGCTTCAAAGCACAGAGAACATTGCATGGTCACTGGAGACCAAGGGCCCTAGATCATCTTGAATTAAATGATCAACATCAGAAGACTTGGTGCACCAGTTTTTGTGCTTCAACTCTGCAATGGAGGAAACAACTTCCCATCTGTTTCTCCTTTAATTTCTAACTGTTGCTAATTTCTTAAAAACAAGTGTGCTCAAGTTTGAAGCTATCAAATGCTGTATTTTATTACACTGTGCTAAACTGCAAATAACTTCTGATTTTTATTCAGAACAAGTTTTGATTAACCTGCAAAAAATGTCACTACACATTGAATAATGAAGAAACCTACTAGCTATTCATTTGTTCCTCAGTCCATCTATCCTAAGTCAGAGGTGGTTTAAGAAAAAAAGGAGAGAAGTAAGTGTGTAACTAAGACTTTTTAATGGTTTTACAACCATAAGTCACTCCTTCTCTTATACAAGCAACCAGAACTTCTAGTTGTTCTTAACTCTTGTACTATTTTTTTTTTAACTCTGCAGGTTATATTTTTAACCGAATTACAGTTTAATTTATCAGGTTCTCTACAAATTGAAATACTAAGCCAAACATAATGTGCCATGATATTTGAAATATGTATAGATTTGGAACAACTGGATTCTCGGCCTCACGTGCTACCTGATATCGGTGTAAGTCATGGTCGTTCTTGTCCTGCTGGTAGAGCATGCACGTGAGGGAAACTGAAACTGTGATCACAACAGCATGTGCTTACCAGAGAGGAACTCTGTAACTTCAGGTATCTATGTTCTGCTCATACTGTGCTTAATCAAGAGTCATAAGCTTCAACCAAACTAAGATTCATCAATATTTATTTGTCAGTTTTTATGACAGGACTAGGAAGAACCTTGACACTTGGCTCTTTGTTCTAGTGTCTAGTGTGGGTTAGACAATGTGGCTTTTTCTGGTGATGCTTTGAACTGGTCTATCTTGATCTGTCCTTTACCATATAGCTAAAAGGCAGTTAGTGTTCACCTGTCTTATATAATGGGACAGTGCACTTAGGTGACTCCTTTTAGATACTTGGAGGTGCAACTGCTCCCTAATGAATGGTGGAATTGGTCACTTTTGTGTGTTTTGGCTACATGGCAGATGCAGGCCTGATTATTAGGGAGGGAGGTGGTGTGGTACCCTCGGAGCAGAAAGGAGCAGGTTTTCAAGGTAACTGTATATGCTCTCTGTCTCCGTCTTGATGATGCCAGGGGGCGATCTGGGCAGGCTGATTTTTCTTGCAGACTCTGGTCTGCAGACTGCAGTTTGGGCACCTCAGTTAAATATATCTTAATCTGAGATGGTATTGCCTTTATCAGGAAACTTACTCCCATTCTGAATTATGTTTGGAGTTTTTGTCTCACTACGCAGTTTATATCTTTCTTTCTATATATCAAGGCTTCCATACTAACTGTGAACAGCAGAGAACAGTTTATTCTCCTCTTGAAGCTACCTCTAGTGTATGTGTGGGTTTATGTTTCTCCTAAGTCTCCTCCAGACTAACATCACCAGTTTCATTAACCTTTCATTGTGGGCTTTTTTTCAGACCCCTTGCCAGTTGTTACTCTCGGTCTGCAGCATTTGGAAGCCAAGGCTGATTGCTGTCTAGTTTGTCATACACTGATTTACATCTGCTGACTGGAATATATCCAAATGTAGACCTGAACTTTTTTTTCTCCAGTCCGTTTTCCATTATGACAGTATTATTTGGAGTTCTTACGTATCTTCCTTTCTGCTTGGATCTTCTTCCCGGCCTCTATCCTCTCTAATGATAAGAAACATACTCTTCCATTTCTTTATGGTTCTGCTGCAGCACAGGCGTTTTGAAGCTGCACTTGAGTGTAGCATAGCTGCTATCTGAATATGGTTTTTGAAACTCCTTTCTCCTCTCCTTACAGAAATTTTTGTGTGTATCTTATGAAAATACCCTGTAAATTCTGTCAAGAACCAAGTCATGCTACAGCAGCTGCTCCTTCATGATAATTAGCCTAAGACTGCAGAAGTCTTGGAGGAAATTAAAGTTGTTTGATATTATTAGTACTTAAGTAACGTTGAAGATGTATTTTTTAATCTGTTAGTGGGTTTTTACTAGTAGCTTGTGCTGCTGTTTTTCTTAGGATTGACGTTTAATGCAGGGTCTTTATAAACCGGTGGGCTTGCTTTCTTCCTGGTTCAGAACCTTGTGTCTCATCTGAGAGGTAACCGCTACGCCACAGGCTTCTGCACATCTGATCGATGTCCTTCCATGGTTTGAGGTTCAGAACACTAGCTGACAATACAGTAGTAGTACTTGTAGGGAAAATTTTGCTGAGTCTTCTCAGCTTGAAATGGAATCTGTTCAGTCTAAGCCCAAAAACTGCAGTCTTCTGAAAACTGAAGTGTAGCACTGTGACATGCAGGGTTTTCTCATGGGGGGAAAAAAGTCCACATTAAATGCAGACACAAAGTATACAAAGAAGTCATCTGTCCTTGTTGAAGTTTGCAACTTTTTATGCACTTGGAAACATGAGCTTTGTAAAAAGCAGTGTGGGGCAATCTGCTGCTAGCATTGCTAGTAGTATTGCACAGAAGAGACTACACTGTAGAGAGTGAAAATAGTATGAGATTCTTTGGTAATGTTTGAGGTGTCACGTTGAGAGTCATAGAATCATTTTGGCTGGAACAGACCCTCAAGATCGAGTCCAGCTGTTAACCCAACACTGGCACTAAACCATGTCCCTAAGAACGTCATCTACAAGTCTGTTAAACCCCTCCAGGAATGGATACTCCACCACTTCCCTGGGCAGCCTGTTCCAGTGCCCAACAACGTTTTCCATGAAGAAATTTTTCCTAATATCTAATCTCAACCTCCCCTGATACAACTCGATGCCATTTCCCCTTTGAAAATCTTGAGGGACTACCCTCTTGGGATCTAAGTAGGGTGAAATAGTTTATGGGGAAAGCTGTTGGGCTACAGTTTACTGATAATAACCTAAAAGCAGGGAGAAGGTTGGTTTTGCAGGAATAATCTTTTTACCATAAACTCTAGCCTTGCTATAGTTGCACAACTGCAGTATGCTTCAGATTTTGTTCCCTTAGTCATGTGTCATAGATGCCTGATTAAAATCCTTTCTGTTTGACCCAGGCTGTTGTTTGCTGCAGTGAATTGTAGCTGAGTTCTATATGGAATCTGAAATGCTTGAACTTGCTTTGACTTTCAGGAGAAACTCTGGGTTTTCATCAGAATGAGGTATATTGTCGCAACAGGAATCTACATAGTTTAAAAACATTCAAAGAAGTGTGGTACATTAGAGATTATTTTATGACTTATAGTCAGTATGTTCTTCTGCTACAGTATAAGCTAATTGTTTTTAGAGCAAAATGGTTTACTTGAAAATAAATCTCTGGTTGAAGCTGTTTTGGTTTGTACCATGAGAGTTAATTTTGCTGAGATGTTATTAGCAGTAGTTGTAGCTTCTGCATTTGGCAGAAATACTACCTGAAAAGTGCAGTTTGTCAGCTTTGTACGTGGTTTATTTGTATTTCACAGGAGCCTGAAAGTGTTGGAACTATGGCTACACAGTGTTATCACATACTAATTTTCTGCATAACGTGTTGGTGCACTAAAGGGATAGGCTCTTAAACTGGTAATCATGGATTACTTCAAGAAACTAGCTGAATTTTCATTAAAAATTGTCAATATGACAACTTCTGTCTGCAAAATAGCTCAAAAATGTGGAAACCTTTCATTTTGCTTTCCTTTTGTGTTGCAACAAGCTACTATTTGTAGTTATGGTCTTTTCATGGAGTTCCTTCAATTTACTGTACACTGCTGAGTATCTTTAGGTTTGAGTAACTTCGTGCTACTTGTCTCCATTTTGGATGTTAGTATTAAAACAGTTCATAGATAATATGGAAGAACAGATCAAAAAGGGCACAGGAGTGGGGAGAGTGTCCGGTCTTTTAATCCTGCTCTAATGAGTGCACATACTGAAATAATTTAACTTACTGGGCTAAGTAAAATGCAGAGATGCAAGGTAAGTGACCATTTTTTCTTAGCAGTAGCATCACGTTCCTTTCAAAAAGTGAATGCTACTTTTCAGTCCGCCTGTACATCTTAACTAGCGAGGCCAGCAAAGGCACAAATGACAACCTGAAATAGATATCTGGATTTTAAACCTCTGTTGGTGGAGCTCTTAAGGAAACAGATGCTTTCTCCGTTCACTTGGCACTTAATGCCTTTCTGTTGGCTCAACCTGCCAAGTGCGATTTCTAAATGATGCCTGTAGGGTTACAGACGCTCCATTTCTGGTGGCACTTCTGAGTAGATTCATAGAATAGAATAATGGACTTTCAAGGCCAGGCTGGACGGGGCTCTGAGCAACCTGGTCTGGTTGAAGATGTCCCTGCTCATTGCAGGGGGTTGGACTGGATGACTTTTGAAGGTCCCTTCCAACCCAAACTATTCCATTATTCTATTCTATACAGATACCTGTAGATGAGATGATCAGGAGAACATCCTCAAGGCAATCTTATAGTTTGGGTTTGTAGCTCAGAGGTCCTGAAGTTGCTACTAAAACATTTAATAGGATCAAGAAGACTTGATTGGTAGGGGAATTTTCAAACTTGTGTCAATCTGTATAGCTGTCCTCCTTGTTTTCTGTGTTTTACCTCAGTAACTGAGTGCAGTTCAGGGTTTTGGAATTTATTATGCTCTGTCAAAATAAATGTTGTTTATGAAGCTTATCTGATCTGTGCTTTATCTAAGCTTCAGTAAATGCTGATGAGCAATGTCTAGCACTTGCTAAAATTGTAATTAACTGTGAGCTTTGTGGAAATTAGAAGCAGAATAATATTTTTTGTCTAAAACTGTATCTCTGCTTTTTTGCCATTATTCTTGTCTTACAAGTTTTGAAATCTATTGAACATTATTATTATTGAGCGTTATTTTTTTGTAATGGAAATTAAAGATTTTTTTCTTGATTGTTGTTTTTTTTCTCCTGTGATTTGGATTAACTGGACAAACTTCAGCTGAATGATCAATCCTAAACTTAGTTTGCATTTTAATTTTTTTTAAATGTCTTGTTTGCAAAACAGATTCTTGTTTAAAATTGGGGCTTTTGTTTCCTAGCATTAGAGTGTCTTGATCTACAGTCTAGGCAAGGCTTGTTCAGCTCAGATAACTTCAGAACCTAAGTGCTTACACTTGCCTTCAGAGACTATAATTTAAAAAGCCATTTTAAAAAAGTGACTGCAGGCTAGAGAAACCCCAAGACTTCCCCCAGTATTTCCCCAGTTTGGGGAGAAGCTCAGTGACACAGCCTGTGTACTCTGCGTGACCGTGGCGAAAAACGCTGGGATTATTTGCAGCTCTATTTGATCTGTGGAATGCACAGCGCCTATTGTTAGCTCTCCAGCTGAAGCAAGGGCAGGAGTTGTTTTTCTCTTCTGATGTTGTCTGGCCAGACCTGCCGCTCTGCTGTACCGCTCTGGAGTAGTTACAGGTGATAGCACTGGCAGGTTTCCCATCCTTTTAGTACCTGTGGGGGAGCTGAGATGTGGGAGACCATAACTTACGTGGTTGGGTTTGCTTTTAAATTCTGAAGGCTGCAGGCAGTATATCTCTAGAAGCCTGTAAAGTTCACTGTGTTCAGCTTTCCCGTTCTGTTTGGAGTCTCTTGCAAGTATAAACGCTCTTACCATGGAGATTAAACACCCTTGTGTTTGTGTGCGCGATACTAATGAGGACAAGATTGTTCACATCTAGCTTGTAAATACAACAGTGTCACTAACCCGCATATGCGTCCTTTGCTGTTGCAGAACATAATCGTTTTTTTTCTTTCGATGTAAAATTTAGACACTGAATGCTTTGCATTCTCATTGTGGAGCACACACAGATCTGTTTTCTAAAATTCAGTCTGTATTGTACTTCAGCATGTTGTTGTTTTAAATTTCTGACATCTGATAACATGCTACTACAGGGACATGTAGCAATGCTTTTTTGATGTTGCTTGATAACTAGAGAACAGGGCTTTTGGGGACTTGATTTAGGTTGGGCTTCGTTGTGAAATATTAGATAAGAGTATATCCAGTGTAGTGTAGTAATTGATTGCCTATGAAATCATGCAAATATGTTTGAAAGCTGTTATATCTAAAGTTAATGTCAGATTAAAAAATCAAAGCTTGCAAAGATTTCCCTGGCGTTGATCTCTGGGCAGTGTGGCTGTTTTTTTAAACTGGGACTTCCTTCTGACTGCTTAGAACAATAGAAAATGACTCTTAATCTAAAAGACTTTGCTTCCTATCTTAGATGTAACCCCCTTGATAACAAAGAGAACAGGATGTATAATTCAAGGCAAATTTCAGAGTTCTAGGGTTCCCTGCCCATGGAAGGAGTTACATTTTACGTGAACTAGGGAGATTCTGATGTCAGAGTAGCATTGCAAATGAGAGCAGTGTCCTGTTGGGGCAGCCCAGTGGCCTATCCAGTCCCATGCTCTGTCCTGGAGAGTGGCAATAGGAGAAACACCTTGGAAGAAATGACCTGCAGCCACTGAGTGATCCCTTGTCCTCTCCCTCTGCCAGCACCCTGGAAACCCGTCTGATTTGAGATGTGCCTGTTGATTATTATTATTTTTTAAGAACCTGTTACCCATGAACTCTTCAGTTCCCTTTTTAGCTTGCTGATCTTATCTGCCTCTGTGACTTCCTGGAGCAACAAAGTCCAGAAGTTCACTGTCTTTGTATGTAACTTTTTAACCTTGAGGGTGGTAGGGCTTGTTGTTAAGTCAAATTGAAAGTTCAAATTCAGCAGCTGGCTTCACTTTCCCCACCTCATTGTGAGTTCTGTTTCAGTTAAGCAGTCTGGTTTATGGTAAATAGTACAGTATAGTGAACACATTTCTTTGCGAGAATGAAAAGGAGGAGCAATCGTGTTACTTGTGCTACTCTAAGGCCATAAGGGCATTGTTTCTTTCTCTTGCTGTGGATTAAGTGGATATGCAGATGAAGTAGTTTAAACTATCCAAGTAGCACCTTCCAATTTATTTCTTTTTATCAAATAAAGGTCTGCACTAGTAAGGAAAGATTTTTCTAAACGTTTTGACAATTTTTTGACAGGTTACTTCAGTGATTGCTCTAGCAGTTTGGAATATTTTTATGAAACCGTTTCTATAAAAGTGTTCTTGATGTACGTAGCAGAGAGGCAGTACATGTTGCATAATTGTTATGGCTGGAGGGAAGAGCTTGAAACTTGTACAGCTCCTGTGTGTGATTTACACTATGCAAGAGCAGGGCTTCCCTGCAGCTATTTCTTCAGGTCACTGTCCTGCTCCTGCACCTCCCACCTTACTCATATTACAGCTCTGTGGAGTTCTGCTTGTTTCTATTTTTTTTTAAATATATATATATATATTTAACTATACCTTGGTAGTGTGTAGAGAGCAAACCACAGAAAACTGAAGCAGAAATCCTGTGATGTAGAGGGATATTACATTAGCAAGTGTAGACCTGCAGTCCAGAAATGTTAGTAGTAAGTCTTCTTAGACTTTAAATTCATAGATGCCTTGTAGGTCAGGAGAAAAGTCAGTAGATTTTTAATGTTGCAGTAGTATCATTTGACTCACCCACATTCCTTTCCTCTATGTCCTTGTTATGAGGATTGTAAAACCAAACTGGAGAAAACACAGTGACCTCGGAAGACAGTTATGGGGTCAGCACTCTATAGAGTGTGACTTTGATAGAAGTGTTTTACTTGCCACTTGAGGTTTTCAGTGTAAGTATTTATTGCCTGGAAAAGACCCTGCCATCTATAATATCACACCGGAAATCTAGTTCAATGCTTAAATTTACTCCTCTTCTAAGTTGTATGCTGGCTATTACGTTCTTGTTGCTCATATTTGTGGGTTGGTATAGTTTGTGTATCATGAATGTTAGGACTGCTCTGGGAATTTTAACATAAATTTCTAGATGTTGTCAGACTTAATCTGACACTGATGAAGGTTTTGGGCTCGATTTGTCTCATTGTCCATTATCATGAACAGGAATAGTACTTCAGTGGTGGCAAGTGGCAATTTTGTGGGCTTTGGGTATTGAAGAGGTTTGTAGTCTAATGCCGAAGTACAGGCAAGAAACTTCCTCCTCTCTTCTGTGGAATCTGAAATGCTACTTTAAAAAGTTCATATCTAGTGTATACACAGGAGCTGTATTTATACCAATATTTTTTTTTTTTGTCTGACAGTTGCTAGCTGTAAAGAATGAACGTAGCTGTACATAAGAAAGGTTGTATTCTACTTCATTCAAAATTCAATTAAGTTTCCATGTCAGGACCAAAAGCTGTCTTTATTTACACTTGTAAAGCTCCCGCTAAAAGCAGCACAGTTATGTAATTTAAATTTAGGCCAAACTAGGTTCTTTTGGATGTTTTTGAACAGTGAATAATGCAGAAAAGGCCTTACTTGTCTTGTTTGTCAGAATTACGAAGAGGTAACACCTAATGAGAACATATGCTGACCACAATGAGAAGCCTTTATAAATGACTTGGGTAGAACTCCATTTTAAGGTGGATAACTTTTTAAATACATAAAATCTCTGCCTTTTCTTTTTACTTTAAAAACCGTTGTGAACCTAACAAATTATCTCTTTAATCTGACTAAGATGCCAAAATTTGCATTTAACTGTTTTGTTTCTCTGCAGTATTTCTGCAGACAGCTAGCTGCAAAAAATTAGAGCCTGCTTAGGTGTTTTGAATGTAAATTCTTTTCATGTGCTTTCTTTTGTCCTGAAAAATCAAACTTCTTGACCAAAAAGGTGTTACAGGTCTGGCGTGTGGTGTTTTTGTGTTTTGTTTGTTTCTTTCTTTTTAATAAATGAGTGTACTATAAATGTTTGTTTTGATATTGTTTTCACAGGCACATACAACACCATTACCTAGATTAAAATACAAAAAATAATGCAATAAATTGTAATCCCTACTAAAATTGTAGTGACAACAGATAGGAAATGAAATTCTGTTTGTAGCAACTTCCTGTTACAATTGAATATTTTGGTTTTACTTTTATCACTGGAATACCCCAAACTGAATATTGAGGAAGGGTGGATGTGATACTGGCTGGTGTTGCCGCAGAAGTCTTGCAGAGAACACATTTTTCAGCTGTTCTGATTCTACATTGGTGTACAGAAAGCAAACTGAACAAGAAGTGTCAAGTAAGAAGAAATAGTCTTCCAATAAATATCAAAGTGATGGGATTGTTAGTTAAATGTAAGTATAGGTATTTCAGGTGATTTAAACCTGGACTACATCGGGTAAACTAAACCTAGACTACAGTGCTAATCATTACAGTATGTATTAATTTTCTGCCATGGCTTTCTCTTAGGAGAGAGAAAGTGGGAGAAGTTTAAGTGGATTCTGCAATAACTCACTGTTGAAGTAGATACCACTTAAAACTGTGTGAAACATGGTACGATGACAGAAGTCAGCGTTGGGCTTCTGATCATAAACAAGCTTCAGATGCATCAGAAACTGAGTGCAACTCTGATTAATGTGTAGGACTTTATGGAAAGTTGTTTTAAATAGCCTCAGAATCAAGAATATGGGGCTTTGTAGGGCAGCTTTTTCTTGCCAAAGTTGTACAGTTTTTAAGAGTGGAAACTGCTTTAGAATAACAAGTGATGTTACAGCATCAAAAAGCATTTGAAGTACTTCCGAAAATTTTGGGAGAGAGAATTTTCTTGAAATTAAGGAAATATTTTTCCATTACAGCTGTGGCCGTGCAAACTTAGTCAGTATATTCACCGATTCAAGCTAAAAGCTGTTATGTGAAAAATGAGGACCTGTTGTCTTTCAGGTTGCACTTCGATTCAAATGACACACACAGAGCTGGAGTCTGAGCAGACATTCTGCAACAGGCCTTATGTTCCTTCTGACTGTTTTTATTTAATTCAATTTGTTAAAAATGTAACCTTTCCATATATGCTGCGGTTAAAACTTTCATAAACATAAATTTGCTGTAAGTATCTTGCTGATACATGTAAGTTTTAAGTCTAAGCTTCCATTAGCCAGCATTTTTAAGAACATGACTTTGTATACAAAAGGAGAACATGGATACAACCAACCTGATTCTGGGACAAAGAATATTTGTGCAAACTTTTCTGTGTAGTTTTCTTCTCTATTTTCTTGCAGACAGATTGAGACTGATCTATAACAAAAGCAGAAGAGAAGGTTCTGCATTTCCTTTTCATCCTTCATACATATTTATGTGCTTGGCATTGAAGGTCATTTGCAGTGGCTGGAGCTTTGGAGGGCAAACAGCAGATTTCAGCAGCAACACCTAATACCACACACTCAAAAATGCTCAATTTTTTTTTTTAGGAAGAGCGAATTAATAGTTATTCAACCTTTAGCAGTTAATTGTTTGAATCTAATTATCCGAGTTGTCCCGAGGTGTTAAAAATGATCAGAATGCTGTAGGATTTCAGAAGAGAGCTGGTGCCTGGTTTCTCAGAGGCACTGGTAAGATTGATTGCTCAAGCATTTGTTGTTCCTTATTGCTGTGGCAGTGGTAGCAGCTAGAGGATAGACATCTGAAGTTATTGATAACTGAAGTTAACTTAAATGTGGGCTGCAGCATCTGAGGAGCGAATGCTGGTGTGGTTCTGCAGCTGTGCTGCGGGGATGGCGTAACCTCGGGTGGGTGGTGAGCAGATACTCGATTGCCATAGCTG
This sequence comes from Patagioenas fasciata, assembly GCF_037038585.1. Taxonomy (NCBI): domain Eukaryota; kingdom Metazoa; phylum Chordata; class Aves; order Columbiformes; family Columbidae; genus Patagioenas; species Patagioenas fasciata. The sequence goes on from NC_092522.1 coordinate 23,930,239, forward strand.
CAATTGCCAGCCACCTGCAGATGTTTTTGCTGGGTTTCTAGAACAACTCGAGTACAACAGAGAGCATTTTGATAGCAAAATTGACAGCGTGCTACATGTGAAGAGAAGCTGTACATGCTCAGGAGTGTTGGAACCACCTGTACCCCAAAGCTTTGAAAAAAGCGGCTAGAGATCCAGACTGTTTGAGGGAAATACTTGAATTGTCTAATCAGCTGGAACAAACACAATTTGAGTAACCACCGTGGAATGAGTTTCACCAAGCACCTTTATAATCTGAAACAACTGAAACTTAAGTATAATAATACTAAAACACAAATGATCTGTTTTACTACATTAAAAATTGTTGGGAACTGCAACTAAGAATCCGTTCGTGGACTGTTTCAGGTATTGGTTGTTTCATTTTAAGGAAAAATATTGCCGAAGACTAATGGGTTCTAGAAATTATGAAGACAGATAACACTTGATTTTGATTATTAATCCTCACTCTTCTCCTTTTCCAATTTTCCATCATTTGTGAGGGGCCATAAGGATATACTATAGTGATACATGGAATATCTCCTGATTCTCAGAACAGTACTGTGAATGCCTCCTGTGAATGTAAAGGAAGGATTTCTGTTTTGTTTCTTCCCACAAAGTAGTTATTTCTATGTGTGCTACTAAATGTAATATTTGAAAATTGGAATGAGAACATTTGTCTCTGATAACTTGTCTGAAATCTTTAGGACAAATGCTGCTTTTTGACCTTGAAAACATAATTTGGTCTCTCCATCAGCATATGGGAAACACTTAATTAGAACTGTTATTACACAAGTTGTGCCCTCTTTTGGGGTGAGGGAGAAATGGTTTATTTGTTAGCAGCCCTGAAAATCTTCAATGTATCTTGTGGAAGAACATTCTGCTTTAACCATAAAGAGCTCATTCTGTAATCTGTTGTGCTGGGACTCAGAATAAATGAGGTGCCAACTCATAACCTGCCAGGAACATTTCTGGACACGACTGCATTTGAGGGACTGTTTATCCCCAGCAGATAAGGCAAATACAAATCAATTGGAGAAGGGTGAGAGAAAACAGTAATAACATTTCTAAGGATATAAAGCTGTATCTTGCTTGTGTTGATGAGGTATTCTGAATTCAGTGAATGTTTTTCAAGAAGTCTCTCTTCCTTTTCCTAAGCTACTGATATAAGCATGAGTGTGTAGATCCTTGCTCAGCTGGTTTCTCATATTTGTCTTTCGAATGTTAAAGGAGCTTGGGATCTTCTGGGTGTCTCTTTTTTTTTTGCTGCCTCAGATATTGAGGGCTATGATGCAGAGGCTCAAATGACACAGCACGGTGTTTTTGGGCCACCAGCTGGTGCTGTAATTGCAAATTAGTTCAGCTGCAGGCTCAGCTCCTAACGAAGTTACATGTGCTCCTTGGGTGTTTCTTAGGTGTGGGACCTGAGCCATGGTCTGGGAACACCTGAGCCATGGTCTGGGAACACCTGAGCCATGTTCATTTGGCTGATGGGTTCTGACTCCGTGCCTTCTGGAAAGGCAGCCTGCTGATCTGAAAACGATAAAACCCGCACCTGCTGAGTGCTGCAGTGCATTTACAACTGCCTGATCTTGACCTTGCTTTGCACAGAGCTGGTGTCCGTCTCTTTTGTGGCAGGGTCCCCACAACTGGGGTCTGTCCTGACTCCTTTTCAGGATATTCTGTGAGGTTTCACAAGATTTCTAAATAGTCCCTTCTAGTACTTAATTGCTGTTACCGTTAGGGGAATTTTGCTGTTACTAATTTTTGCTTATGGAGGGTGTTGTTGGTACATTCCCAGGTTTTTTCCTCTGCATTGCATGCTTTGCTTTTTTTATTTTGCAAGCCCCATGTCTTTTCTTGATGTGCTCTGCCTTCCCCAGTGTTTTCCCAATTTCTATGTCTGCTATAGTCCAAAGCACGCTACTTTGTGCTCCTGTTTTTGGAAAGCTTATCCTTTAGATTTTGCATCTGCCTCCATTTTACTGATTATTTATATGGTAATTTTTAAATATCAAAACCATACAAAATCATGTACTTTGTGTGCAGTGCCTTTTTCTTTTTGTATTCCAGAGTAAATTGGGTAATGATGAAAAGTAGCGCCTATCTCTTTCATGTGTGATCTCTTGTCCTCATTGGTAGCAAGGTGGTACTTTGCATATAGTCTTGTCTGTGCCTATGTTACCTGAACCAGATTATTACCAACAGCTCCCAGATGACCACTAGAAATTACAACTTTCTTTTTTGCATGCCCTGTTTCATGACAAGCTCCTCATCAATAGTTTAGTCACAGAAAAGGTTATGAAGTGCTGAATCTTACATTCCACGGCTAACTGGGAATCTAGGTTTTTATAAACATGTTTTTCATACTTCAGGGTAGACTTGCCTTTTGGTAGGAAGTTCTTGCTCAGTTGGCAGTAACGCTACTATTTGAATTATTTCAGCCAAGCCATTGTTAACATCTCTAGATTTTACAGCATGAATGCTGGTTACTTAATGGAATGAAATAAATTGTTTTATACATCTGCTTTTTTATACTTTTTTTTTTTAAGTTTGTATAAAGGCATTCCCTGTTGGGTTATGCTGCTGCATAAAAGACTTGATTTGTGTTTTCATGACTCTGCTCCATAAACTTTACGTGATTCAACAGTATTTCTGGGTAGTTCAGGATGCTGTTTCACCCCTGTGAAGGCTTTTCTAACTCGTTCTTTAACTGGTGAGGTGAAGGAAACACTGGTGGTCGTGGTGGGTTCCACTGTATGATGTGTTTTGTGAGGAATTGTGAGTAGTATTTGGTCCAGGCCCAGATTTTACCAGTTGCTTTGAAGGCTCACTTAAAATGTGTTGACTAATTTTCTTTTCTACCATTGCTGGGCAGGAGGAGGCAAGACTGCATGCCGATGCTTGTTCCTTTGTTTTCTCATTTAGGCATTTTCTTTAATGTGACTATCAAAGTCTTGAGCTTTTTGTGTTGGTTTTGGGAATTTTTAGAAAATTCTTGCTCCTTTGAACATCTGTGTGGGTTTACTTAATTTAACAGATATTAGTTTGTAAAGAACACTGCCCGATATCCCTGCCAGTGGAGGGAACTGTGGTGCCATATCTAGATTGAAGTAAACTTTGTGTCCTGCTTTGAGTACAGATGATGCTGTTGATCTGACCAAACGGCATAAGAAAAACAGCTACTGACATTCAAACTACTGGTTTTAACAAGGCCTGGATTTGATTAGTCTGCCTAGGTCACTGGCAGCCTTTGCTGGAATAAAAGCTGAAGTAACTGGTTTCTAAACCAAACCAGAACTTTGGATTATTCAGTCGATTGTGCTGACGGGGTAGCCAGCCAGTTTACTGGGGCTTCTTTTCTCCTCTGGTCTGAAACAGCCTTTCAGTAGCTTTCTGCTTTGCTCACTGCTGGCAATCAGAACCTTGAGTCCCCCCTGCCTGTTTTTGCTTTGCGTGAGTCCATTTGTCTTCAGTTTAATTTTGTAAAAAGCTGCAGAGCACTTCTGAAGCAACTTGTGTGAGGATGCAGGAGCAGAAGAGCCGCGTGGAGCAGCATGTGCCTCTCATCGTTCATGCTGACATTATCCTCACCGGCATGCTGGTAGATGGATTCAGAAGTAGCGTGCAGTCTGACAAAATATGATTAGTCTGCACTTATTGGTACACACAGTGTCTGGGAAACCCTGATGTAAGTCTTGAAAGGCTTTATCTGAACAGTCTTGCGTGATAGCCTCTGGGAGCTTTTTTCCAAAACAAGTGACTCACAGCGCTTGGGTACTTCATAGATGCAGTGAATGCTGTTCTTTGCACATGGGAGGAGGGGGAACAAGCAGTTTACCTTTTTGCTTTTAAAGAAAATGATAAACTTTAAAAGACCCCAAACAAAAAAAAAAACCCAAAACAAACAACCCCCCCAAAAACTTCACAACTAATATGCTGATATAGGGAAGAAAAAAGTTCCTAATGGAAACAAGTTTAAAGGATATAATTTTCTGAAGTGTATAACAAGCTGCTTAGTGTTTTCTGGAACATTACATTTTCGTTTTCTGCATACAGAAGTGTAAACGAAGTTCTTTTCACGTTGGTTCATGTTACATTAACCAAATTTTACTGTTACATTTCATCACCTGCTTTTTGAAAAGTGGATTTGGACAGCTGAATGTGCATAAATGGGAAATGGATTATGCTATGTCATGGAGCAACTAACTGAACTGTGGTTGTAATGGTGCTCACGTGTAGCATAAAATTAATAATAATACTTTTCTGTGTCTCTCTCCACAAAATATATCTTTATAGTTGCTACTGCAGTCTGCCTGGTTTAGTTTGCTTGTGTTAAGTTTGCAGTTGATCACATAATATATTCCAGAATATGAGTATTTAGCTAATCTGAAAATGGAATATAGTGTTAAGCCCCTTGTCTTGTGCATTGCTGACCTAAACAAGTGCTGTTGTGGGGCAGGCAACAGCTGAACATAACTGAGTCTTGTTAAGTGTGTAGCTGGTGTTACCAAAATGATGTGTGTGCTACAGCATGTATATGACTATAGCTTGAGTTAAAAACAAAAAAAAAAATCACCAACCCAAACAAAAAAGAACTAACTAAATGAAAAACCCCAAACTGCCTCACAACTCTTTGTTTGCAAGGCCCTGGTTAGAGAGTAGGATTCCCAGAGCTGCTGTGAATAGGGAAGATGCCAGACGTTCTCTGTGTGGTTTAAAGATTAAACTTGTGAGTGTACCTGTTAGAAGGGTGTCATGACATGGGAAAAACCCAGCCTGGCAGTAAATGCTGTGAATAGCAGAACTTTGCCCTGTGTCATGGAGCTCAAGATACCTTAGCACTTAAATGACTATTGCAGGGAGTAACATAATACATTAAAATCCTGATTAAAATAGAGCAAGATTGCCTGGAAAAGGTGGTTTCTAAAATGAAGTTATAGCTGGAGAGAAAAGATAATATGACGGTTGCACTGTTGATCTACAGTAATGAAAGCCACATTAAATTTCCAGCTCCATACCAGCCATCTTGTACAATGAGAGAGGCCCATGGGATGCCCACTGGATTGTGCTGCTTTTATACTTTAAAATAGCATTTTGCAATAATTACAGATGGATTAGCTGAGCTTCTGAAAATCCATGTTCAGATAAAGCTTTTTGGCACTTCCAGCTAGCACAAACCTAAACAATGGTATGCTGATACGGAGTCTAAATTTTCCAGTGTGATCAAAATCGTTCTTCACCTCACCTTTGTGTTATAGTTACTTCACAAAAAAAATCGGTAAATACATAATCACGATTTTAATTTTATTTTTCCAGTTCAAACTTATGAATGACTGGGTTTGTTGTTTTTATTTTTTTTTCATATAGATCTCTAGCTTTTTGCTCCTCTGCTCTATTTTTAATAGTTTTAATATTAAAACAACAGACTAAAAGCCTTAATTGGCTAGAGCTGCTTCCTTTTTTGGGCTCTTTATATTGGTGCTTTCTGGACTGAGCTTATATTTTCAATTTAATGAGAAATACTTGCTTATGTAATGATTCACTGGAGTAACTTAGGTAAGAAAAGGTTAGCAGAAAAATTTAAGTACACGGTAGTAGTAGCTATGCTCTACTTTGGGTTTAAATACTGGGCTTTCAATGTGAGCTAGAGAGTTACATTCCTTAAAGAGGAGGAGACAGAATAACTGACATCTGATTATAACTAATACTAGCTAAAGTGTCTAAACATCTCTTCCAGTTTTGATAGTAGTGTGATAAATGCATTCTTTTTAGATCAGTTATTTTTTTATATTACTGGTGTTTTGAAAACTTTATTTTCCTGTTTTTCTAGTAAAGGAAGCTGGTGACTACTTTTCACTCTGCCCTAAAAGGAAAAAATATTTTTGTTATAACTTTAAGGAACTTCCCGATTAGTGCTGATAATACCATTGTGTAGAAAAGATTTATACAATGGAATTTTTTAATGTAATGCGTTATATATCCAGTATAATACATGACATTTTTTCATCGGAGTAATGTTGTCTACAGATTTAGCCCACTCTGCAGTCAAATCTTGTGCCTAAATACAAATAGAACTTAATAATTATTGGTACATGTTTATGCAGATATAGTTAAGAAAGGTATAAATTGTCCTTTAAGTCGAGAGGTCTTTTGGGAAATACAGTCTCCTTTTGCTGCTGTCACCAGTCGATGTGATGCTGTTTTCTGACAACCAATGGTAAGACAAGGGGCAATGGGTACAAACTGGAACACAAGAGGTTCCACTTAAATTTGAGAAGAAACTCCTTCTCAGTGAGGGTGCCAGAGCACTGGAATAGGCTGCCCAGGGGGGTTGTGGAGTCTTCTCTGCAGACATTCAAAACCCGCCTGGACACCTTCCTGTGTAACCTCATCTGGGTGTTCCTGCTCCAGCGGGGGGATTGGACTGGATGATCTTTTGAGGTCCCTGCCAATCCCTGACATTCTGTGATTCTTCTAAAACTTGAGGGTAGAGGTAGGTGGTATTCTAATGGAACAGGAGTTCTTCAGGTGAACATGGATATGCCCCTATTACTCTAGAGCTTAGAGTTTAACTGCTTTGCATATTTAAGATTAAACTTACTGTGAAGTGGAGTTGATTTTCCAGTCCTAAAATTCAGGTGCGTGGTGTTTTTTTTTTTTTTCTTTCTCGAAACATTAACATTTGCAAAGTGGAGAGAACAACAGGAGGAGGCAGCTGAATTGCCCAGAAATTGAGACCAGGAAACAACAGCAAACAGTTTCTCACTGTTTAACTTGGTAACTGGTTTTTTTTCTGATGTGAAGGTAGATCTCAAAAACTATATTTAAGAAGCTAACAAACAAAACATCCTATGATGAGGGGAAATAAAGTGTTGCAATCTTAGACAATAATTACTTTGCTGGAGGTTTGAAATACTAGAACAGCTGGTCTCTGGGAAAACAGTGCGCGGTGATAAAGGCGTTGATCAATTTTATAACTTGTGTGAACTTGCCTCATATTTTAGTAATTTCTTATACGTGTGTGTTTTCTGCTGTGGAGTAAGACTGTTCTTTCCTATTTTTCACAGGGTAGCCATTTTTGTAGTTTTAATAAAAAACCAATTTAGGAGAGACAAGATAGGTTGAAAAATAGTTTTGCTCATTGAGATGGCACTTAATGTCCTCTTATTCTATCTTCCCTTCAAGCAAGTGTTGAGAGGACCCACCTGCATTGATCTGCTTCTGTCCAAGGGCTGTGTGATTGATTACTGCCACTTCACTTTGGCTGCTTCATCTTTATTGCAAGAGATGAGTGAAATAACCAGCATTGTGAGAAACTCACAATGGAACTCGATGGTTCATGGTACATCCAGATCATCCCTTTTTCTAAGACATAACGTTAGATGTAATGAAAGCACAAACATTAATGTTAATTATTAACTAGGTTGAATTAGCTACTGCAATAGTTGGTTGGCGTTCAAAGTTAAAAGTGGGTCACTGAGAATCAAATTACTATTGCAATGAATTCTGGTGTTGATTTTTGTATTTCTGCTTATGCTGTTCTTTGGGTGGTGTTTGGAGAGGAAGAGTAGAACGCTTCAAGCCTCATTAATGGAAAAATAACCTGTCACTTCTGTTAGAATTATTGTAGCACATACATTACAATACTGAATAATTTGAATTCCTCCACCAGCTCCTGAAAAATTATTCTATTTTAAAATCAGGTATGACTGCCATAAAACAGTAGTAGAGTTTTTAGATCAAATCACCTTTACTACCTTGTTATCAAAATCATTAAATGATGAAGCCAAACTTCAGGCTTTGGGAAATGAGAAAAAAATTAAATATTATTAACATGTTAAATAACATTGTATGAAGAATACTCAGAGAAAAAGATTATCATAGGTCTAAATTATTATAGGTTAATTTCAGCTGCATTCAATAGAAGAGTGCATGAAAGTGGGTTTATATCTAGTGGACTAGATTTTAAAAATATGAGCCTTAGTATCTTAATGGAAGTGTACTAATAAAAATTTCTGGAAGAAGTGAGGGATTGAGGTGTATGCAGGGTAAAATCAGGTCTTTTTTCAAGTTAGAGGCTGAAGCCTGACTGACTTTGAGTCAAACTTGCAAGAAGGGCTTCTGAAGTGGCTGTGTGAGTAACCATTTGAAGAACGATACTACTAATAAATAGGGTACAGGAGGAGTGAAATAATGATGACTCGTTTAAGAAGTGATATTTAGAGCTTAAGTGGTGAGGGAAAGAAATCCGAGGTATTCAAAATAAGGCTGAATTAGACTTGCCAAAAAGTAATTTGGATCAAAGAAGTGAAGTGTGAAAGAAAAATGTGCTATTCAGTGAGTAAATGCAGTAGTTTGGCATGAAAGTTGAATTCATATTTTAATATAGGTGATAACTTCGACTGTGTTCAAAGGCAAATGTAAATAAACCATAATTGGAAGCAAAATGCTTCCAGATTGCGGCAACTTGATGATGATAATCTCTCCTTGAGTTGTGGTGGAATTTGTATGGGGAAACCCAAGCTTTACTGTAGATTGGTGTGTAAGCAGAAATTTAGCATTTCTTTGTTTTACAGATGATCATAAATGTCTATGCTGAATACACAACATGAAAATGCTCCTTAGATGTTCCTGTGGAAGGAAGCAGTTGTAACTAGAGTAATTTTTACAGATGAGTCTTTATTTACTACGCCATGACTGGTTGCGAGTTGTTTAAGTGTTAACTTGTTTAGAGTTGCTTGAATAAGGCCTGTAACTTTGCTGTATCTTGGAGCCCTCAGAAATAAGGACAAGATCGTCATGAGGTGTTTGAAGTATTTTGTAATACAGGCTTGTTAAGAGACTTCAGAAATTCCTGAATCGATCTTATGTGCTTTGTTGGGAGGAGAATCTGCAATAAGCAAGGCTTGTTGCACAAAAGACATTTTTTGTCTTACTGACAAACCATATGTACTTTTGCCACAATGTTTTTCACTTTTTATTGACTCAGAAGTAATTACTGAAAATTGTAGGATTCTGTTCAACATGAATTCAGGTTTTTTTTAAGATATTTTTACAACATGTTAATTTAGTATTGTCAGTTATTTCTAGTATTTCTGTTTTTTTAGAGGTGATTTTTGTGTATAATTGATGTAAAATCTAAAAATGTGATGTATGTGTATGCACGTGTGTATGCATACATGTGTGTGAGAGACAACAAACTGGCATGAACACTAGAAGAGTTTACTAAGCTGCTGTGGTAATGTGCCAGGTTAGGAAATTTATTTGTGTTAAGTCTTTCCAGTAGAGAAAATTGGTGCCTCTTGCATATGCTTTAAAATACATGTACTGCTTTCTAAAGAAGAATAAGAAGGAGTAGAAAAAAAATGGCACAAGACTAAGGTTTTAGCAGTACATCTGTTTTAGTGAACAGAAAGTATTTCAAGATTGACTTGAGAAAATTGAGTTGTTGCTTTGTCTTTGCTGTTCTTTGTGAAGAGCAGAAAAGAGCTTTGTGCAAAGTACAGGATACATTTTCAGGATATTAAGACTACTAACATGATGGGTATTTCTCTGGTTTGGTAGTTGCCTATAGAAATGATACTGAACTTTTTGTTTCAGTAACTTGAAACTAACCTGATAGTTTTTCTTCTAATTTTATAATGGTTTTAGAAAATACTAGTAGTCTTTAGGAAGAATTGTCACTGTTGTAAGCAGATTTATAATGTTTAGTGTAAATGTCATCCAGCATCATTGCTTGGAAGTTAAATCGCTTGAGTAGGATACTCTCTACTTTTGAGGTGTGCCCTGGGCTGGTTGGTAAGGTGATAGAAAGCAGACAAGGGTGCCTATCAGACACAGCTGCTCACACTAAAAACTGAGTTTAGTATATTTACTGGAAGGCGGCCTGGTAGGTGAGCAAGGTGTGGCTGTGCTGACTTGGCAGGCATGATATTTATGAGTACTGAGGTGTTTAGTTGCACAAGGTCATGGTGTGATGCAAGGGGGTTTAGTTGGAGTTGCAGGGGTTTTTTTCTTTGTTAAAAATAAAACTAAAACTTCAGTATCTCAGTGTTGTAAAAAGGTGTGTTGACGCATTTCTTCTGCAATATTTGGTAAATATCTACTGCTATGTCAAATAAACTGCTGTTTATGAGGCTAGTGTAAGTTTGTTCTAAGTTGAATTCTTCCATGTCAACTTAATGGTAAATTAACTCTTCTTGTCAACTTAATGATAAATTCTGTGCCCTGTGAGATACTTCCCTGTGAAAACACAGACTAGTCACCAGATTTTACAGTTCTTTTTCTGGCAGACCATAAATCAGGCGGGCATTTGAATCATACGGAAAAAGAACACTGTTTTATGAAACGGGCCTTTTCTTGTCCGGCAGTTCTAAATTGGGGAGAGGCATCTCTCCAGTGAACATGTCCAGGCAAACAAGGTGCAGGTCTCCATGGGATCTGTGCCTCTGAGGCCTGTTGCCAGTTCAGAAGAGCAGTTTAGATGCAGGCTCATTTTATTACTAGTTTGTAATAGGGGTAATATATGATGAGATGGAGACTGGTGAGACTGGGAAGCAACGAGGAGTGGGAGGTTCTCCTCCCCCTTTGCTCTGCCCTGGTGAGGCTGCATCTGCAGTACTGTGTCCAGTTCTGGGCTCCCCAGTTTAAGAACGACAAGGAATTACTGGAGGGAGTCCAGCAGAGGACTATGAAGACAATGGGGGGCCTAGAGCACCTTTCCTATGAGCAGAGACTGAGAGAGCTGGGTCTGTTCAGCCTGGAGAAGAGAAGGCTGAGAGGGGATCTCATCAATGTTTATAAATATCTCAAGGGTGGGTGTCAAGAGAATGGGACCAGACTCCTTTCAGTGGTGCCCAACAACAGAATGAGAGGCAACAGGCACAGACTGAAGCACAGGAGGTTCCATCTGAACATGAGGAGAAACTTCTTTACTCTGAGGGTGCCAGAGCACTGGAACAGGCTGCCCAGAGAGGTTGTGGAGTCTCCTTCTCTGTAGACATTCAAAACCCACCTGGACACATTCCTGTGCGATCTGCTCTGGGTGAACCTGCTTTAGCAGGTGGGTTGGACTGGATGATCTCCAGAGGTCCCTTCCAACACCAACCATTCTGTGATTCCGTGAATTATTGTTGGGCTTGGTTGTGGGGAGAGGTGGTCTCACCTGGAGCAGTGAGAAGGGCACCTGTCTGGGATTAGAGGATTTGAGGAGCTGGTCACATTAACCCAGGGCTGTAGAGTGTGTGGAGTGAGGGTGATGGCTGGGGCAAGGAAGCAGAAAGGACAGGAGGGAGGAGGTGGAGGAGCAGGGCGGTTGCTGCACAGCAGGCATGAAAAGGGAAAACGTTGCCTGAGGACAGAAGGAAGGGAAGGTTGCGAAGAGCTCTGGCGTATAGGAAATCTGGACTGACCTAATCAATTGGTGTTCTCTTTGAGGAAGAAGGTAATAATGTGATCAGCCTTGACAGGTATCTTGTCTAATCTTTTCTGAAAAGGAATCTCAAATTAAAGGGGATTCTGGCAACTCCTTTTGTTAGCTGTCCTGGAACATTGCTACAGTTATAATGAAGTTCTTCTCATACTTGATCGAAATCTATTCTTAAAGCTTCGTTCTTCTTTCTATTCATGTGCGTGGTAAACAACTTATCACCTACTTTTTTTTAAGACCATGCTTTACTTTTTCTGCGTTGCGCCAGTGGGAGTACTGGTTTTGATTCCTGTCTGTACATCTGCTGTGTGCTTTAAAAAGGGGGCTGAAGGGGTCACATTAGGATTGTAGAAGTATTGCATAGAAGGTGTTTGAAGTAATGCTTCCACTTTACTCTGAGTACTGTCTCAATTGAAGTAATGTGCTCAAATTCTTCTACCTCACTTCATTATACCTTTAATAGTTTCATTGGGTATTTTACTTTTCTTAAAGGTAGAAAGCATTACGAGAAGTTTAGGAAGACCTACAAATTGGTGAAGACCGAAAACTATGTTGATTTGACACAGAGAGGAAGATACTCAGGGGTCTGATTTCTCTTGGATCTTTACTTTCCAAATCCCTGAGTTTGGTGGGTTTTGTTTTGCTCTTGCATGTTCCATCCAGAGTTGCGAACTGTAGCATTTTGTTTCCTTTTCACAATCAAATTCAGGGAGTTACTCTGCTAATCATAATGATTTTAAATAGCATAGTAAAATGCTATTTTAAATATTCAGACACTTATTCTGTAGTACAGGTCAGTGATATAAATACCACACAGTTTATTTAAACCTCTCTTAGACATTGAGCGTTAGAACATTCCAATAAAACGAGGTGCTAGAGGTTATTGTCATAAGTAAGGTACTTATGTCTGCAAATCAGTGGGACCTTCTGAAAGGAATTCTGTTTCTTCTAGAACCATAGAATGACTTAGTCAAGGTGGGAGTTCTCTGAGCTCATTTACTCCTGTCCCCTGCCATCCTCTTAAGTTAGGTTGGGATGCTTGGGGCTTTGTCCACTTGAATTTTGAAGTCTTCAAGGGTGGAGATTCCCCAGCTCCTCTGGGCAGCCTGTCCCAGTGTGTAACTGCTCTCTTGGTGCAACTTTTTGTTACCGGCTTGAAAGCTCCTTTTCTGCAACTTTTGACCATTACCTCTCATCCTTCTGTTGTGCGCTTTTGAGAAGATTCTGACTCCGTATTCTCTGTAATGACCTCTTGAGTAGTTGAGAAGGGTGGTTACGTTCCTGCCTTAGCTGAAGACTGAACAAACACACTGCTGTCTCAGCCTCTCCTGCATCTTTTTCTCCGGGTCCCTCCATGGTTTTCTGTTTGATTTGCTACAATTTTTCAAAGTCTTTCCTTCTACTGGGGAGCCCCAAACTGGGCACAATGTACCAGATATGATCTGAATAGAGGGGAATAATCACCTTCTACAGCCTGGTGGTTATTTTGTCTCAGCTGCGAGTTTTTGCTGAGACTCCTCTGAACAATAGCTCTACTGTCCAGCATATCAGTCTATCCCAATTTAGGGAAGACCATCTATAGTCTTGCTGAAGTTGCATTCCATCCTGTTTTCCTGGTCATTAACAAGGACATAAAACAGTATCAGAGCTGGTATTGACCCCTGAGAATTGAGCAGTGATAGCTTACCAGTTTGACGTCGAACTGCTACTGCAGCTCTTGGAGCCTCTGGATCCCTGAGCCTCGGTTCTTGCACTGCTGGAGGATGGTCACATTTCCCTGTTTCCAGCTGCCAGGAACTTCCGTTGATCACCTTTAAACGTGTTGGAATGGCCTCATAATGTCACCACCTAGATGCCTCCACCTTTGTTGGGTGCATACTGTTCACTTCGATAGACTTTCTGTACCCCTTTTTATCTAACTGGGGCTCCTAACTTAATTTTTTTTCTGCTGCAGTGCTCATGCAGAGCTGGGAAGTCTAAGAACGGAATTTGCCAGCAGAGACCAAGGCAAATACATGTAGCCTTTTGTGTCCTCTGCTCCTGTCTCATTTCTGGAGTGGACACACATTTTCCTTGATTAATTAATGCTAATGTCAACTCGGTGTTTAAAATAAAGTGCTCTATTAACATACAATTTTTACTTTTATATTTTTAGGTGAAATTAGAAAGACACTTCATACAAGAATCTTTCTTGTGATAAACTATGAATTGTGTATTCATATATTAACATGGAGGCTAGAATGTCTCAATCAAAGATCAGCCACGTTCCCTTTACACAGCTCTCTACATCAGAGGCAGACATTGTGTTAAATAGGTAATGTAAAAATGCTCCTGGCTCTCTATTCCAGGAGGAGCTGGGCATTCTTTATCTGAAAGTAAAATGAGTTACCTGATCCGCAGCAATGGCGATGTAGTGACGGATTCTGTTGCAGTGTGTGTTTTGGAACTCAGATTGCCTGGGGAATCTGGACTCTGAGAGCTGTGATTTCTACCATGTGTTGCAAGCTTAAGAAATAACATAATAAGGTCACTTTTTGTTGAAATATGTATAGAAGATAGGAAATGTATGTTAAGTGTTTTTCACAGGAAATCGTCAACTGTCAGTCTAGTTGCTGAAGATGATGTTTTTCATGCCCACTTAAAACAACTTTCTACAATATGACTGGGCTCAGATTCATGGAATTGTAGCAAGAAAACAACAAACCATCAGAAATAGACTATTAGTAGGCAAGAAGCTAGCCTTTAGTCCTGTCTTTAAGACCTTTAAGCTAAAAGATTTGAACTTTTAAATCTGTCATGATCCTATTCAGTAAAGGTATTGATTTTATGGCTGTTAGCTTTGTTCAGGTACAGCGTATCTTCGTGCTTACAAATTGATTCATTTCCAGATTGTGCTCTAGAGCTTGTTTTCCATTAGCTTTGTCAAAAAGTAGACAGAGAAGCTGATTTTTGATAAAAATCTGTCTTGAAATGGGTGAAAGATCATGGTAGGAATCTTCTGCTCCTGGTTTACTGTGAGTAAAATTGCTATCCAGGCAGTTTTAACCTTACTGTGGCAAAACCGTTGGCTTTCAATGCCGCTGTGTCGAATCTGCATTTAGGAAACCTAATCTATTTAAATTACTGCATAGATTCTGCATAACCGTTTAGTATAAATAAAATAGTAAATGCCCTTGAGAAACCTGTTTGAAGAATCAGTGGAAAAGTGGATCTGATTCTAACAATGCAGTATTTTCAGGAAAAATATCTGGATAAATTACCAAGAATGCCATGTCTCAGAGGACACCCCGTGTTAAGAGGATAAAATTAAAAAAATAATAAGAGTGAGTGCATGGAGGAAGCGTAAACTGAATCATCTTGTTCTGTGGAGTATAAATGCAAAACTGTGTTTTACCAGTATAAAAAAATTGGCTAGTAAGATTCCCCTCTGCTCCAGTGCAAATGTGTTACAATGAAGTACCCAGCTACTGTGTAATTCTGATTTCTGCCCCTCCCCCACCCTCATTTATTGCGGGGGGGTGTGTGTGTGTGTGTGTGTGTGAAGCTTTGTGATTCTTTATAGGATGAAAAAAATCCAGAAAATTCTAGAAAAAAACTGGGAGAATATTGCTTTTGTCACTTGCACGTTTCTTAATTTACAATCTCGTCTCAAAACTAAATAATAAAGGCTTTTGTATTTTCATGAAGTTATCACTAGGTTTGAGTACAAGGCAAGGACCAAATATCATGTAAAAATTTCAGTATATCTAAGCTCTTCTCCATCTCATAACTTGGATTTTTAAGTAAACCTAGTAAAGTTTGGACAAACTTTGTAAAGTCTGAGCAGTCAAAGTAAATTCTTCACTGAGATTTAAAACCTCACACTTGGTTTTAAGCATCCAGAATATCATCTGTACCGAGGCTGAGCATGCTCTTCGGACATGGAGAACATTCTAGTGCTGCGTTCTGTTCTTCTAAATGCAAATCAGTTATAAGGAAAACCTTGAACCCTAAGTGCAAGCTGTGAAAAACTGTTCTCTTAGCAAACATAAAGGATAAATATGTGGATAGTACAGTAATACAAAGAAGTAAAGGAAAAAAAAAAATCAAGCTTATCAAGTAACCTGTGGAAAATTAAGTGATGGAGATGAAGTTCTGAGTTGGATCATGTATTTTAGATAAGTTTTGAGTATCTCTGGGTTTGTAGAAGGCAATGTGTACTATGAATTATAAGTTAAGAATTTTATTCTTTTTGAAAAAAAAAGGATGGCAAATGGTCATTCCTTTTGTCTGCTGAAGTAGTTGCTTTAAAAACATCCCTTCCTTCATATATCAAATTACTTTAATTTCTGTTCCTGTTTGTAAACCGATACCTGGTTTTGAGTAATCTTGCAATCTCTTTGAGGTTTGGAAAGCGACTTCTTGTACTGGTTAAATAGCTCCTTCCATGAAACATTTCATTGATACGACCTGCTTAAGTCACTTCAGAAACCTTTTTTGGTTTTAAATTTTGCTTAATCTGCCTGTAGTGGTAACAACAGTCATTTTTGATTTAATGTTATCGTCGGTTTGAGATGAGAATTGGAAAGTTGACTTCGGAAAGTATTTATGAATCCAAGTTGGGGATGGAGATTGTAACTAAATATAATTAGTTATATATGCACAAGAATATATAATAGATATTAATATGTTATAGCACATTATGTAATTGCATATCATATATATAGTTAGCCATCTTTAATATAACTAATTTCATGTTATTCAAAATCAATAGTTTTCAGTCTGCTATTTAATTCCCGTCAATCCTTTTTTTTTATTAAGAGTGGTCTCACCAAGACAACAACACATTTGTTGTTGTAATTTCTTAGGTGTCCATTCCAGATTGTTTCAGCTTGTGTGCCTTCTTTAAGTGTTGTTGTCCATTTAAAAAACAAACAAACAAACAAAAATCCTAACAAAACCAAACCCAGAAATTTTAAGATGAGTATTTTTAGAATACTGTTCCAGACTGTGAGCTTTTGAGTCTGACTCCAGCATGCATTTTCAAACTGAAGTAGAATTTCTTGAAGAAAAGAATAGCTGAATTTTAATGTGAATCAGTATATGACAAACCTAGAGACAGTACTGAATTGCAAACTCAAAACAACTTTGTCTGTTGCATGAAATAATCTTATGTTAAATATGGCATGTGAAACAATGTAGAAAAAAAATTCCTGGGATTATAGATTGGTAAGCCTATGCGAAAAGTGGACTTTCATTTCGCATCAGGCTTTTGTTCTGAATATTTCTCTTTCTGCCTGAGTGTCCTGCAATGATTTCCTTCACCTGTTTGATATTCACCTGCTGTTGTGGAACAAGCTACAACTGCAGAATTGTGAAGGAACAGATTTATAGCAACAAGAGAAATTTATTCTGTGAATTGCACTTGTTCCAAGAGCAGATTGCTCTTAAATTAATGTTTAATGCTTTTATACCTGAGATAAAAAACAATTTTATTTCAGTGTAAGGTGCTCATTGAGCAAAGAAAGTTTTGCTTCAATAAACTGTGTACCAGCTAAGGCTGTGGAATGGAGCATTGCAAAATTCTGTGTCAAAAGCAAAGCACCTTTGTCTCTGCCAGCTGTTAATCCCAGGGTTTAGATTCAGTTTCCCCTGTTCCTTAGCAGTAGTAGTTCTGTTTGCAGTTGAGACTTTCCCATACAGAATTTCCTTCTGGTTTCTGACGTTGCAGCTAATCTGTATTCTGAGTAGTTCGTGAGAAGAAAAAGTGGGAGAGATGAATGAATCTCTCGGTTATCAGAGACAAAAAATGTGGGAGAGATGAATGAATCTCTCGGTTATCAATCAAAAGTTTTCTAGGCACAGACACAAGTACTCACTTGTTAGCAGGAGAGCTGTTGATGAAGCAATCTGGAGCTGCTCCCTCCGCGTTCACCGCCTGTTTGAAGAGCGACTCTTCTTTGAGTTGGACCTGCTGGAAGAAATCAGCAACCACACTTGTCCTCAGGGGCGTTACAGTGTCAGAAGAAGAATCTGCAGTGCAAACCTGTCAGATAAATCAGCTGGTCTCAATTTAGTCATATTCTAAAAGCCAAAGAGCAACTCAATTTTATACTAGTTATAGAATAATAGAATCATTTAGGTTGGCAGAGACCTTTACGATCATGAACTCCAACCACTACCTAGTACTGCCAAATCCACCACTAAACCATGTCACAAAGCACCACATCTAGATGTCTTGTATAGAATCATAGAGTCATTTTGCTTGGAAGAGACCCTTAAGATCATGAAGTCCAACCATAACCTAAATCCACCTCTAAGCCATATCCCTAAGAGCCTCATCTATGCATCTTTTAAACCCCTCCAGGGATGGTGACTCCACCACTGCCCTGGACAGCCTGTTCCAGTGCTTCACAACCCTTTCTGTGAAGAATTTTTTCCTAATACCCAATCTAAACCTCCCCTGAAGCAACTTGAGGCCATTTCCCTCTCATCCAATCACTTGCTACTTGGGAGAAGAGCCCAACACCCTCCATGCTACAACCTCCTTTCAGGTAGTTGTAGACAGTGATAAGGTCTCCGCTCAGCCTCCTTTTCTCCAGGCTGAATGGCCCTGATTCCCTCAGCTGCTTCTCAGTTGGGGTGGACAAGCCACATCATTGGAAGCTGGATGGAAGCAGCACAGCATGGCATAGTTCCTTCTGCTATAGCAAGCACGTAACATGTCCCTGCAGCAGCACATTCAGCTGGGTTTTAGTAATGCAGAAAAAGTTGAGCTTCTTACCTGTCAACTGAAGATGAGTTGCAGAGAAAATTAATTAACCCTTGCTTGGCCCAAATGGATTATATTTTCTCATGATGTCCTGTTGATGGTATGGATGCTGGTTTAGTTGGCAGGAGGAGATAGTAATTGTTGTGCTCGGCTTCCTCTGAGATTTGCTTTTGGCTCAAGTGTCAAAGTTCAAAAAATGAGTAAAAATAAAGCAGTGGATTGCGAGCTAAAAACTTCAGTGCCCCAAAGTTTTTCCTCTCTACCCACTTACGTCCCACCCCCCCCAAACAAATCCATCCCCTACTCCACAAAATAAATATTAATCTATGTGGTTGATTTCAGTCTGGTTCTCAGTAGACCATAATATGAGGAGCATATTTGAAGGCATTGGGAATATTTTTATCTTAACTGTAAGATAATGAGTAGCTTAAGTGTTGAGTTAAACCAAATGAGCAACTTAGAATACATGAGAACTGTGTCTACGAAGTGTCTATTTTAGTTAATAGGAGGTAATGGTACAGGATGTTGTGGTTTGTTGTTTGGGGTTGTTTTTGGTTGTTGTTTTGTTTTAATAGTGAAGTGGAGAACACACTTTTTCACTGTGATGTGCCAGTTGGGGTTCAGGAAAAAGCAGGGAAAATCATCCTATGAAACACCACCACCACCAAGGTATAAAACTTGATATCCGGACCAGCATTTAGCTGCTTTTTGAAAATGTGTATTTTAAGATGTTAGTATTGGAAATGTTTGGAGTTTGTTTCTAGCTTTGTACCACATGGTTTGAAAATCCAAACCAGGCGTTTGATGAATCAGCGTCTCTTTCCATTTCTTCTGCCCCACAAAGACTGCACATTTAAGAACATGTTGTTATGTTTCTGTAAATTGAGAACATAGCAAAAAAACCCCTGAATCACCAGAAGAAGTGGTAGCGGGATATGATTTTCAAAAAACCTCATTGTTACATCACTGACAAAAATAGAATCAGAGCAATCATAGCTTTTCCTTGCTTTTGTTAGTAAGTTTAAATAATCTTTTCTGTGGCTGCAGTCGTGCTGTTTTCATTTAAGTCTGTTTATCCTTTTTAGTTATTGAAGGAGGAAAATGAAACCTTCACTTCTCGGGAAGAGGAAAAAAACCCCAGGCTTAGGTCAGCAGACTGTGCATTGGTGTCACGGTGCATTTTGCTTAAGAACTTGGGATGTGAAAGAATGAGCACATTCCATCTGGGTGAAGGGATGATGTCTGTTAGGGTTCAGTTTGCTATGGTTTTTGAGCTTTCCATATGATCTCATCACTGGAGGAGGAAAGTATATTCTCTCATAAGAATAATCTTATGATTCATTACTACTGTGTTGGGTTTTTTTATGAACCTTTTGAGTGCCAGACCTCCCCCCACTCTTCCACCCCAAATAAAAAACAACCACCCTGTCTTTGACTTTATATGGTATTGCTGTAGGTGGACTTATCCAGAATAATGGTTGGCTTGAACAATTAGAGCTTTACATCTTTGTCTAGAGAAGAACTCCTCCTAACATATATTTATCCAGCTATTTGTCAAGCTTTACATTCTGGGAAGGGAGCTTGTACACTTTGTTTCCTACAGTTTGGCAAGCCCTATTGTGCATGAATTTTCCTTTTTCTGAAATTTCCCTTTTCTGAGAATAATTTTGTAGACTTAGTGTGGTAAGTTTACATGGGAACAGACAGTTTCTTTATTTTCTTAGTTAGCATTCAGATTGTAGCTTTAGTTCTCCAACCCACTGCCCTAGTAAGTCAGCAATCAGTTCTGTGAGCAGCTGTGCATTTTGGCAGGAGCATTTGAAGCTGGAGATTGATCCCTTCGCTCATTCTCTTGCATCCACTAATGAGCTGTCATGTTGGGAAGGTGCAGGCTAATCCAAGTGTGATGGTTTCTGGAACCAGTACAGCATATCAGAAAAAGGAAAATTTGTAGATAGACAACCATAGGATCCTTTTGAAGGGCTAACGATGTGGCAAATAGATGAAAGCCTGTTTCCTTTTCTCTTGCAACATGATTGTAGACAATTTGTTTATTTTCTGCTAGTGCTAAAGTAATCTGGAAAAAAAAAGGTGTGTGTGGGGGGGTGTTTGAGATGAGACCAAAGTGATTCTGGTGCAGGGAACCGAGTACGTCATCTTTGAGCATCTTAGTGTCAGTTCCTGGAGTTTAAGGGGACACGTGTGTTGCAGAAAACCGTGTGGGCTGTGAAGAGTTCCTGTTCAAATACTGAGGTCATTGAAGACCTGTCTCCTGTCAAAAGTACAGCAGGAAAGTGTAATAAGATTGAAGAGCAAGAAGTATGATGAATGGCACTGTTCTGATTCACTTGGCTCCTGCTCCTTAGAGCTGAAATTTAAGCTCACATATAGTAGAGGAATACAAAGCGCACTGGCTCAGGTTCTAGTAACAGTCTGTATGATACACTCAGCATTTTCATAGCAAAAGGTTCATCACTGAAAGGAAACGTAACCTTATATTTCATTGGACCTGTCAAAGATCATCATGAGCTAACAGCATGGATTTTTGATTTGGTGTATCCCTTTGAGTTTAGTGAAGATGTGCATGTTATTTTTAAAAAATGACTTTTTGAGACTTACGGTATCTAGTTGCGGTAATATACCATGTTCAAATATTAAACTATCAAATGGTCACTGCAGAGCAGACTTGAAGATTCTTCTGTGCTGAATCTCTCACCACCATGCTTTTCTTCAAAACAAAAAATAATCACTTTAGAGTGCAGAACTTTTTGCTAAGAGAAAGAAATTAATTGAATTAATCTGTCCTACATGTAGTAATGTACAATTATTGAACCCTGGCAAAAGTGCACTGTGAGGGTTTAATTTGTTTCTGATAGCGATAGCTTCATTTTTCCATCTTACTGCTGCAGTCTGATAAACAAAGTGATGGGTGGTGGGAGCTGTTGGCAGGAGGGGAGTATGTCACCTTCAAATTGGTACCTGGATATGAAAATTATAGATGTGGAACATGAAAATTTTAGTTATAGAATTTGTGTGAAATGAAGGCAGGAGGCTTATTGTGTAATGATTGAATAGGTCAACTGGAAATTGGTTTTGTTTGTCATTTTTTAAAGTATGTGAATCATCTTATAACTTTATATGGTTAAGAATAATCCCCTGCTATTAAGAAAATTCTTTTCTTTTAAATGGAGCATGAAATATTTGAGACCTAGACTTGAGTAATATTTCCAGTTAGAAGGCATAGCCTGAGAAGTGTAACTAAAAATAGTGTAACAGTTGTTAAAGAAAAGCTAGAAATTCTACTCAAGGTCATCTTACTTGCACTTACAAATTGTGCCACTTGAATACCAAATAGTTGTAAGATGAGTAGGGTTTTTTCCTTGTTACGTTAAAAGAAAAAAAAAACCGCTTTTGTAAAATGCAGGCCTGTGGCAGGACCATGGCAGGGCAAAGAAAGAGAATAAGAATAAGAATGTCAGAACTTGATGGTCTGTCCTGCTAATTAAATCTTCTGATCGCTGTACCATTACTCAATCACTCTCTGCTTCTTTCTTTGTAATTGGAACATATTAGCTTATACTCACAGTCTCAATTTTTAATAGAATCTAAATGATTTTTTTTTTTAATCTGTCTGACACATGATTGAGATGAAGTTACTTTTTGGCAAGAACTTTACAAACCACATGGCTCTGCTTCCAAATCAGTATCTAGATCCTGTCACCTATGGTTTATCATGCCTGTGATAGATCCAAATTCAAATGTAGGAAAAATCTGGTTTGGGTTCAGAGATTTTCCAAGTTTTCTGTAATAACTGTTATGCATTTTAGAAAACCACTCCTGTTTGTCCTGTACTTTGTGAACAGTGCCGAATACTGCTGGGTTTGAACTTTTAAGATAGTTGTGTGTCAAAATAATATAAAAATATGGAAATCTAGTAGGTTCTTGCATTGTCCTCTCAGGTGAGGCAACCTTCTTCTTTACCTGTGGCAGGACTGTGGAACACCTGAAACTTTTAACTAATGTTAATTTTCTTTGCCGTTAATCTTTCTTCTTGGATCAGGTGTGATCCTTTTGGTCTAAATTGTAAACGATGAGATGAACTATGCTGAGAAGAGAAGCACTACACATAGATATATGTATGTGTGTATATATATGTATATTATAGTCTTAGTATCCCTATACTGAATACATTTCTGACTAGAAAAAGGGAGGTCTAATTATAGGTTGTTTTCCCATTCTGATCTAGTTGCTGAATAGGTGATGAGACTAGAACATGTGTGTTTTTAAAAATAAGAAAATAAGAATGAATTTTCTCATCTGATCTCAAATCTCTCGCAAGCATACCGGCCATGATCTCGGTATTCTCTCTTCTCCCCGAGCCTTGAAAAGCATCCCAGTGTTGAGTGCTTTTCTAATTGTTGGAGTGCCATGGAAAGTGTGATATTAATTGATGGTATGTTTCCTCGAAAATGTCGGTATTGAAATTTAAGAAAACAGCTGGATACACTGCTGAATTGTCATGTGCCAGGAGATGGAAATAAGATGTTGGGGAAATTCAGCATGATCTCTTAAAAGAAACCCCAACAAACAAATACTCACCCTCCCTGAACCAACCAACCAAACCATAAAAACCCACCAAAAACTCAAGAAAGACTTGGGGGGAGTCGTGTTCTCTGTCATTCATAAAATTTGAAGAAACATTTCATGACTTTCCTTTTATAATTTATGAAGAATGCGTGTCTCTTCAGCCTTCGGAGTTTTCCAGACAGGAGGCCGCATTCCTTGCAAGCCGGGCATTGTGTGCTTTTGGTAACAGTGGATGTGCTGGAGGGGCGTGCTCAGAGAATTTGACTTACTGATAAGAATAAATAATTCCTTTCTGGTTTTATTTCCTGTCTGTGTCTGGGCATTTCCCATAAAGACAACTTGTGTAGTGTCACCCACTCTTCTACTAATAAATTGTGTGTTTATGGTATGTTTCACTTTCTTGTGTTTCTGATATGACGACAGTCAGGATCTGCTCCCTTTTAACTTTAGGCTTCTAGGTGACTACCATAATCAGGATTAGCTACTGATAGCAATCTCCTAATAGATTTGCATTTTTCAGTAATCAATAGAAGCTTTTCACAGGGAGAAATGTTACATCTAGGTGTCGACTGTTGCAAAATACATCAAAACCAAAAAGCATTTCATTTATGAGCAGGTGAACTTTTTTGTGCTGAACTTTATCTGGAGTGGGGGCTGTTTTCTTCTATGTATATTAAAAGAAGCAAGGACCTTCCAATTCTTGTTTCTTGTGGAAGTGTTATAATTGCCCATGGAAAATGTAAACTATATGAAGCTAGTGAAACTCCAGATTCTTTGTTCTTCAGTCTTTGCAGAAAACATTGCATATGGTTTGAGCATTTAATTAAAATTCATGGTTGGTGGTGAGGAGAAGGGAGGGTGGGGAAAAAGACTGTGGGTAGGAAAGTGAAGGAACAAAAAGAAAAAGTCTCTTCTTGGTCTCTTTCATTCGTAGTTACGCCTGTTAGTCTTACCAAAGCTTTTCAGAATGAACATTTTTAAGCAGAATGTCAAAGTGCAGTAGTTTTGTATTAACGAAAGGTGGGTGTTTCAGCAACTTGCAAGGAGTATTACTTCAACATTTTAAGTGAAAAAAATAATCACAAAAAACCAGTGATTTGCCATAAGTAATTTTATGTTCTAATCTAAAATAATTGTATTTTAACAGTGAACAGAGTATCTGCCAAGCACGAGCTGCTGTAATGGTCTATGATGATGCCAATAAGAAATGGGTACCAGCTGGTGGATCAACTGGGTTCAGCAGAGTTCACATATATCATCACACGGGCAACAACACATTCAGAGTAGTGGGCAGGAAGATTCAGGATCATCAGGTAAGCCGATCTCTGAAAATTTGGAATAAGAATCTTAAGCTATTTTTGGGATTGCTTCTAACATGAAGCAATTGGTCTTCAGTAAAATTATGAGAACCACAAATAAGTTTTCTTTTTAATTGAAGTAGCAAAACTATATTATGGCTTTTTCCCCATAAACATAAAAAATAGTCCTTGTGTGCTCTTTATCATTCGTTCCTACAGACAAATATAAAGGCTAGGGAGGAAGGATAATGGTACACACAGAAATCATCTGATTCTCTTTAAAACAAAGTGTCAGCCTAAGAACTTTTCTTCTTCCCTCCTCTCTGCTGTAGCTGCAGCCTGCGTAGGTACCAACAGTTCTCCTGTAGCTCTTCCTGTATTATGAGAAGTTATATGCATGACTTCTTATCTGATCAGTTCATTCAAAAAACCTTCTGACATTTGGTAATGCTGATTATCTACCTCTTTGAAAGGTTGAGAAGGGAGCAACAAGGATTACATCTTAATTTCCGTAATGAAGTTATTACATCTTGATTAAATGGCAAACTTAGCACTCCATCTTGAAATATGCTCTACCTCGTGATACTTGGGGGGTTAAAGATCTTTTTGTTTGAGGAAAGCTTATATATCTTTTTCCCTCTCTCACTGCATTTAGTAAAATTCTTTTGGTCTGTTCTTGGTCATTTATCACACACTTGAAGCATAGGCTGATAGTATCCTCTGTGATTTGTGATTAAACACTTATTCCAAGTAATAAATGGTCTCTGTGCATTCATCCGAGAACAAATATGGGTGTTTTTCTCCCATTATTCAGTGGAAAAAGGTGAGAGGATATAGTTATCCAAGTGCATTGAGATGTTCTTAGTGAATGGCTTGTAATAAATGGTTTTCCTGCTACCTAGAATTTAACACCTTGTGTGTGAGCCATGATGATCTTGTGAAATGCTACCTTGTGATGCATGGTAGAAGTCCATATAAACTGCCATTAAAAGCACTGCAAGCTAAGAGGTGCAGCAGCCGCAGTGAGCAGGTGATAACTTGGTTAAAAAAATAATTCTGACAAGTACTCTGTGAAGTTAATGGAAAACTGAGTTTCAGAAATCCAAGTGCACATTCCCATCAAGTACACTGCTACTAAAAGTCAGAACTGTTGCTATTACTGCATTGCTGTTATGAAACATCCCCACATCATCTGAAATGAGAACGGTTCGGTCACAAAAATTGATAAAAAACATCACATTAGTCCCCTCGTGTATTCTCATCAATGATTTCGTGCAGCATTGGAATTAAAATTGAAATGGATATGTGCTTCAATGTGGAGATCTTGTGGATTGTGGAATTAACCCTGGGATAAAATCTACATGAAGCTGAATCTTGTCATGGAACAGCAATTTTAAACATAAATAATTTTCTTTTTTAAATGATTATAGGTGGTAATAAATTGTGCCATTCCGAAAGGGCTGAAGTACAATCAGGCTACACAGACCTTCCACCAGTGGCGTGATGCTAGGCAGGTGTACGGTCTGAATTTTGGCAGCAAAGAAGATGCCAATGTCTTCGCAAGTGCCATGATGCATGCCTTAGAAGTATTAAATTCACAGGAAGCTGGTAAGAGCCTCTTAATTTTTTTTTTTTTAAGATTGTCCAAATATAGAGATGGAAGAAATTCGAATGTTTATGCGTAAAAGTCAATAAGTCTTGTTTCTGATAATGATTCAGCCTCTAGCCATTTTAATTATTTGGATGTTTTTGTCTGCCTATGCTGCTCCTTACTAGTGATTCTCAACTTTACTTGACATCCATGTAAATGCAATTCCTAACAAGTAAACCTGTTTTCAAGTTATCTATTACATATGTTATAGAAACTTGCTTACTTTACTTATTTTTTTGTTTTAGGAAACAAAAAAAAAAAATGCTTAACCAAGAAATATGCAGCTCTTAATAAGGGCATTTTTTCAGGATTTCTAGAGGCATTCGGTGTTCTAATGTGTATTTGTATTTTTCCTTCTGCTTGAGTACTGGTTTATTATAAAAACATAAGGGTGTTTTTTTTTTCTTACTCTGAACTTTGGAATTTAGGCCATCCTCTTTGGCAGTTCATACTCTACAGAGTTTTCTAGCTTGGAGAAGTTGGATCCGGGGGTAACACTCAGATGGGCACGTATAATTTAGACAAGTGATCATTAATTGAATTTGTTTGGAGCACAGGATGACATAGAGGGTTTAAAACAGTGGTGGAAAACTTCAGCAGGTGTCTGTAATGTATTCTGGGTAGGCTCTACAGCAAATTGGTCATTGTAACACTGTGACACACACGGAGGGAGTTTTTATTTTAAGACTTTAAGAGACTTTTGTGTTCTTGTAAGCAAATAGAATTCTTTTGTCCTCATTAAACTTTAAAGATTGCCCATGTAACAAGAGATAGTACCTCTGTGCCAGTTTTCTTTCTCCTGAACAGAGACAGGCTGTAGATAACCTTACTATGTCTGTCTCAACCACAGCAAAAAAGGGTGACTTTATCAAGCTGCTTTTCATACTGATTGTTCTTTCAAGACTTACCTTTTGAAACTAAGCTATCTAGACCAAGAAAGATGATACATTCTGCAGTGCTTATGCTGTTCTGCAGCATCCAAGGCCAAAAAATAAAGGCTAGCTGGAGGTATAAGGTGTCTTTTCGCCAGCTAAAATAATCCAGTTGTGGATCCCAAAATCCTGCCTCTCAGTTGGATATTTTTTCCTCTAAATCCCTCAGTTCTACTTTCTCCAAGGGTTACTTGGTTGTAAACATCTCATGCATTCTGACTGTTCTACAATCTACCTCCCAACCAACATTTGGGAACACATAAAGTGTTGGGTTTTGCTCATTTGATGTGAAGTTTGAAAAGGCCTGATTTGTGGTATTTACCACAAGTCTGAGTGTTTTATGTTGTTTCCCATTACCTTTACTTGAAGCGTTTGGTACAACATGTTTCAAATAAGTATGTATGTGTATATATACACATAGATATATTTTCATAATTCAATTTAACTCTTCCTCTTAACACTAAAACTGAGCTACTAGATTGGCTGAAATGACATAGGCAGGCATGACATGCTCATTTTTAAATTGGTCAGTGCATCTGTATTATAATTTCGTGGATTGTTGTGATTTGTCTAATGACTAGTTCACTTGCTTCTTTATGCAACGTACATGTGTGCTAACAACTTCATTATTATATTCTTCAGTAGTACAAATTATATTGAACTAAGATGCCCCTTCAGTTTGTAAAGACTTGGATAAAACTGAAAGTGTTTTTAGTGGTGTCTTTAAATGTAAGTTTAGTAATACAAAATGTCATTGAAACAGTACCCAAAAATTAGTGTAATTCCACAGGAGGAAACATCTCAATGAAAATAACTCTTCTTCCTGTTGCATCAATTTAGTAATTTCTTAAATGGTGGGGGGGAGGAGTAGGAGAACTGGGCTTTGGAATGAGTCTGAAAGTCACTGTACTTGGAATTCAGTTATCTGCTCATCCCAAATCATGAATTCTTCCAAATCATTCTGCCAGTAGTCGTCTTCTCTGAAGTTGCCCTTCAGTTCGAGTCTGTCTGCTTCATTCAATATAATAACAATTAATCCCTGATGATTGGGAGGTAGTTTTGTTTTCGGGTGGATTTTTGTGTGGTTCATGAAATGGGAGTTGAATATGACTCTTAAATCATAGGATTGATCCTGAGGGTCTCGTCCAACCGAAACATTGAGTCCAAGCATAGTCGAACTCTGGCACTAAACCATGTCCCTAAGAACCTCATCTATGTGCCTTTTAAACACCTCCAGGGATGATGACTCCACCACTTCCCTGGGCAGCCTGTTCCAGTGTCTGACAACCCTTTTTGTGAAGAATTTTTTCCTAATATCCAACCTAAACCTTCCCTGGCTCAACTTGAGGCTATTTCCTCTTGTCCTGTTGCTTGCTACTTGGGAGAAGAGCCCAACACCCTCCATGGTACAACCTCCTTTCATGTCCTGGTTGCTGGCTATACTGCTGTAGTCTACCTAGTTTGTTCGTAATGGCTTTGAGATGTAGGTCAGACAAGGACATTAATTATGTTTGGTGTGACTGGTTGTAACCTTTACGTTTTCTGGATTGTGAGGTAGCCGCTTTGTTTCTCTTTCCTGTGATTTGACTTGGTAGTGGTCGGTTCAAGTCAAAATGCATTAGCTGCTTCACCAGCTCATGGTGGACACCATGCGCGCAGGAAGAGAGCTCTGTTCTTCTATAATTTCTATCAACCAAGGAGGACTGTGGCCGATTGTGATAAGCTGTCACGTACCTATTTCACAGACAAAATAGGTGTTTTAGTTTCCATCAGGATGAAATAAAAACAAAGCTTATATCAGCATTGCTTCAGCAGGTGCCTGAAGATTTACGCATATAGCATCACTTTCAAAGCCTGTTACAATTTCCAGACAACGTTTACAGTTACATGTTTATAATGTGTATGTGTTAGAATACTGTCAACGGGTGTTCCTAAGTTTTATCAGCTAGGAGGTTTGTCAGTGTATGATCTACTTATTACTTAATTTTTCTGACCTGTGTCAGTGTAAGAAGTAAGAAAGTATCTTTATGAACATGCCTGCTTCAACAATAGAAATAAGATACTAAGTAGTTTGCAGTTTAGAAACAAGTTAATTGGACTCCTTGCTCAAAGTTTAATGCATTTCTTTTCTCTATAGTTGGTGTAATTTTCTAATAGAAAAGTGCAGCGAGAAATGAATCCTTAGTGTTATTTTCTTTTCCTAGCATTTTTTGTAGCTGAATATTTGCTTAATACACTGGCTCTGAGGCTCTAATATTAACTCTTCATTGTAGGAAATGGATTGCAACTGCCCTCCCTTTTTATAAACAAATAACAAATTACCCTGTTTTGAAAAGGTGGTGGGGAGTGTATGTTATGAAAGGAGTTTGTGCTAATTCAGAAGATCAATACGTTATATATTGATGGTTTTGTTTCTTCCAATTTATCTGCCAGACTTTAAAAAATATTGAACATATGCAGTCCCTAGTTGGTGTTCTGATGATAGTGCTTCAAAAATCTGTACTTGAAGAGAACAACTTGTCTCCAGTAGTTTATGTAAATTACAGTGTTTCCTAGTATATCTAGAACAGTATATAGAATCACCAACTTTGAGTAAAATAAAGAATTCCTATAGAGAGAACTTTTCTCTTACTCTAGAATTGCCTACAATTAAAGTTTGGTTCTTGCAGTGTCCTTATTTGCTGCTGTGTTTTCTCATTTTGGCAATTTCTTTTATTAGCTTGGTTATTTTAAGTTGTATTTTATTAATAAAAGGCAAGAAGTTTTTATGTTAACTGAGCAAGCTGTTCAGAAGTTCATAAAGCTGTAGATGCACTTTAAACTTTATGCAAGAATTCACAGAAATCTAAACAGCTTCTGAGGAACATTAAAGATTTTGTAGGCATCCTTTTGGTTCACGAGTCAGCTGTTAGTTACAGCTCTTTCTCTTTAATAAGAATAAAATCATATAGTTGCCTTCTCTTGCATATATTTGAAAAATGTCAATGATCTTGCATGCAGTTGGCATCTTCACGTTATACTGCTGACACAATTGGAGGTGATTTAACTGAGGATATCCCTGTAGTGGATCTGCAGGAGCAGAGGGGGAGATGCTGGGTGCCTGTACCACTGCCCTCACGGTGACAGGCTTTTCGTCATCCTTATGAATTCAGGATGCAGAGTTGGAGGTGTCTGAAGTTGGAGCAAAGGCTTTACTGCAACTAGCATTTTTCTCAAAGGCTTCTGAAATGATGGCTGCCACGTCAGTGAAACTGTTTGAAATACTTTGTGTCCAGTTTTTTTTTTTCCTCTCCCTGATTTACAGAGTTGAACATGTGATCAACCTAATTTCTCTTATGCTCGATCTCTGCTTATTTAAATCAATGTAAAAGTGAAAAGTGTTCTCACTCTCTCTGGTTCAAATGGCACTATTAGCTCAGGGTGTCAAACTCATTTTCACCAAGGACCACATAAGCCTTGTGGTTGCCTCCAAAGGGCTGAATGTAATTTTAGGACTGTATAAATGTAGGATTAGCTACATTTATAACTATAAAATGAGTGTGACACCCCTGTATTAGCTAGTAGCTATTCAAGCAGACTCTGTTTTCCTGCTGGCTAGTGAAGCAGATTGCGAGCTACCTGTAAATCCAGAAGAGAAAGACAGTAAGGCAGGACTGCACTTTCTCTTGGAATTTTAAGGTAGACTACTAATGCTACAGGTTCCTGCCCTGTACTGTTTAGGAGATGTATTAAAAATGAGCCAAGATTTGAAAGACTTACTCATTAAATAACTGTCTGGAGTGGTCAAAAGTTACACCTCCATCAAGTGGTGAGTATGTGTCATCAGTTTAAGAGGTCATTTGAAGAGGATTTCAGGCTTTAAGGCTGTGTGTACTATGTTCACATACTCAGTAATTGGTCTTAATTGTCTAGAGTAAAAATGACTGCTTTCTGCAAAGGTTTTTGCATTGCATTACAAAGAATTTTCATATCTGCATTAAGTAGAGCTCAGTGTTCCCATCAAAGTGACTCTGGAATGAGAGAAAAGCCTCAATGAAGGGCAATTAGATGGCTGAGAAAATTCTCTGATGTGTGAGAATATGGATTATTCCTTTGAAGGAATAAGAGCAAGTGAGGGTAGCCTTGTGTTGGGAGATGGGAGGAACAAAGGGGTATCACACTGATGCTTTGCTGCAAAAATTACCTTCTAGTTCAGCTGGAATTGGTGTTGTTTTGTGTGGCATCTGTCTTCAGTCCCAGGAAAGCCTTGCTAAGAGAATAGCTAAGTATGAGATTTATATATGTATAATTTGCATTTGAGGGGGTACTTTGAGTTCTTCGTTGCGGAAGATGAAAGTGGCAGAAGAAGAACTAAAAATAAACCTGTTCCAATACTTTCTATTAGAATTACATGTATGTAAGATTCATGATTTTTTTTTTTACTAATCTTTAACAGTTATATATTGATTCTTGAAAAGATTTGGGGATATTCTGGATATAAAGGCAAGGATAGGAATGGCTTCAGTGAAGCTGTTCTAATATTGCCTTAGGTGACACTTTCATTCATAGGAAAATGGGGAGGGGAGAAAAAGAAATAGGGTTTTGTTTTTCCAGGATCTCTTTACTTTTTTTATTCTAATCTTGAAAAAAAATCTTGGTTAAAGTTCTTCAAAATTATTAGTAACCCTAGAAGTTAGGTTGTTGAGTTATTAAATAATCAAACCTTTGTGGGGAAAAGATACTTGCTTTTTCCACAGCTCTGTACTGATGTGCAGTCCTTTCTCTAACAGCAGAGATAGTTCATTAAAGCCTTGCCAATAGGGGAATGCGCTTACTCATATCATTGATTGAATAATTTAGTATCTTTGGGAAATGCAAACTGAAACAAGAACTGGAGTTGCCTAATTGGAATATGTGTAGAGACTCTAGGAGACTGAAATGAGAAATGCATATGCAGGGCTGGGGGGAATCTCAGATGCTTCTCCTTGTTCACATCATGCGTGTTTTGGTTCACATCATGCTAAAACTTGTTTTGAGAGAAAAATTATTCTACTGCAATGAAGTAATTATGCTATACCTGTACTTTTGGTAAGTCTCTGGAGCAGGCTGTCAGCGCTCCCCGTCAGAATGGGAGTAACATTATCTGTGTTGTCAGAATTTGGATAATATCTCTGTTTTTGCTAGTGAGTTTTTTCTTTTCCTTTTAGATGTGGAATTGATTAAAGAATCTATTCTTGTAGTTAGTAGATTTTTATAATGGCTAATCCTGATTTATATGCCAAAATATTGACTTAAAGGAAGCTTTAACTGTTTATTGAACAAAATACTTCAGTTCTATTTTAATTACATGTAAGATTATTGAAAGCATCATCAGTGTTATCTGTGGTATTTGGAAGGGAAGGGCAAGTTGCTAAGTTTTCAGAGTTATAGTCACTTCTAAGGGTTACCTGTGTGGTATTTCTGATTTGTGTGGTTCTTCAGGATTAGTGTTGTATCAGGTGAAAGCATTGAAGTTTGGGCAGGCAACCCAAAGAATTTAATTAAAATTTGGTATTTGGTCTTCACTGCGTGGCAAACCTGTGTAGAAGTACATTAGTTTGTGGATAAAGTTTTGTTTAATAAACGTTGGGGAATGCTAATGTATTTTTCTCTTCAGGGTTCATATGCTGTCTTGAAAATATTACCAGTAGAAGCTGTCGCTGTATTAAAACTGCTGCCTTTTGCAAACAGGGTGTTGTCATAAAATCAAGAGCATGACTGTGGAATTACAGCTTTGTTAGGCTAATTTCTGTAGTATTGTATGCAAATGGCCACAGTCATCATATATAACATAGTTATTTAAACAAAGTTTGACAGAACTGGGCGGGGGGAAAAGTATAGATGGTATTGATATATTTAACTTTTAATACTTGTTTTTTTATGACTGTGATATTGTAGTTGCATAAAGCAACTTTCTTATGAAGAGAGACTGAGAGAGCTATTCAGCCTGGAGAAGGCTGAGAGGGGATCTCATCAATGTTTATAAATATCTCAAGGGTGGGTGACAAGAGGATGGGACCAGACTCCTTTCAGTGGTGCCCAATGATAGGGTGAGAGGCAGTGGGCACAGGAGGTTCCATCTGAATATGTGGAGAAACTTCTTTGCTCTGAGGGTGCCAGAGCCCTGGAACAGGCTGCCCAGAGAGGCTGTGGAGTCTCCTCCTCTGGAGACATTCAAACCCACCTGGACACATTCCTGTGTGATCTGCTCTGGGTGAACCTGCTTTAGCAGGTGGGTTGGACTGGATGATCTCCAGAGGTCCCTTCCATCCCCAACCAGTCTGTGATTCTGTGTAAAGCAACTGTAGGACTTGACTGCTGAAGCTTTGTCTCTGTCTCCCCCTTCATGAAAGGACGGGTGAGAGGGGAAACCCCAAACCTACTTGAGGTGACACAGCCAAGCTGCTGAGCGGAGCCCAGCACCCTCATATCAGCACTCCCTTCCCCGGGCCCTGCTGGCACTGATAGGAGCCTCTGCTGGCAGTGATAGGAGGCGGCTTATCTCTGCTTAAATTCAAATGTATTTTCATGAGTATTTTTGTTGTTCTTGTCCAACTTTATTACCTTGAGCAGGTGAAAGTGCTTGAGAAGTCAAACGGAAAGCATTTACTTTCAGTAGGGAAAATGCAATGTAGTTACCACTCTGCTAAAATAAATGGAAGCCAAGAGTAAATTAACTCAGCTGGAGGTGCTTAAGAAATGGTAGCTGTATGTGAGGAAGCAGATACTTGAAGGAAAGTGAAGTCTCAGCTGGAAGATGATTCACACAATTGGAAGTACTAGAGAATACTTTTGTCACTTGTTAACACCCTAGTTTTTGACCGTCACAATCTTGCATATAAATCCAAAATACAAGTCCAGGTCTTGAGGAGTGGTGCCATTTTGCTTCTGCTGGCGGCTGGTGAGTGAATCTCCCCAGACTTCGTTCTGTATTGTCCTAGAACAGCACAGGATCTGCATGGGAGGAGAAATAGCTACAGACAAGGGAAAGAGGTAATTTCACCATAAGCTATTATAAGAGGAGAGATTCAGGCTAGACATGAGCAAGAAATGTTTTACAGTGAGGGTGGTGAAACACTGGCTGTTTGCCCAGAGAGGTGGCAGATGCCCCATCCCTGGAGACATTCAAGGCCAGGCTGGACGGGGCTCTGAGCAACCTGATCTGGTTGAAGATGTCCCTGCTCATTGCAGGGGGTTGGACTGGATCAGCTTTGAAGGTCCCTTCCAACTCAGACTATTTATTTTATGATAATTTTTCTTACTACTTCCTAGCATAGATATCTGAAAAAGTCTGCTTTCCATTCATTCAGAAAACCTTTGAACATTTAATAAAACACTTTTTTTTCCCTTAAGTTCTTAAATTCTATAACAGAAATACATCTTTTTTTTTTTCTATGGTGTTGAACTCTTGCCTGAGGTGTGTTCTTTGCTTGGTAGGTGTACTCAAACTGTCCTTAATGAAAATCTCTTCTGAAGATTACTAGTTAGTACACTTATCTTTATAGCATATGCCTGTATAAATTGTTGTCTGCTTTCAAACCATTCCTTCTTTGAAAAGTCAGTCATACTTTTATTTGAATATCAGACTGTATAGTTGGAATGTTGCTTGGTCTTGGCACTAACATACTGCGATATGAAAGTGTGGGAATTCTTTAATTACTGTGGTGTTTATATAAACTCTTTCTCTGGGGGGAAAATTGAGATCTTTACCTCAAGCTGAAATTCTCATGTGTGATGTTTGACCAACATTTTCTAAAGCCACTATAGCTTTTTTTTTTTTTTTTTTACAACTTAGATTTTTGTCTTTTAATGCCGTGCTCTGAATAGTACATTAATTGCAGGAGTGTTTTTGTTGTGTTTTGTTTTTTTGGGTCTTTTTGTATGTGCTTTGGCTTTTTTGAACACTAGGGCATGTGGGGTTCTGAGGAAGATTTCATGTGATGTGACTGTTAGTGGTCCCCCAAAAAGAACTTCACAGATTCTTATTTTACCAGATCCTGAGGGAGCCTGTCCAGCTAAATGAAAATGCACATGGTAGCTCATTGTATAACCTGTAGTATTACATGTAATATATTATTGTTCCTGTCTTAAACAGTAGATACTCAAGGGTTTTTAGGGCTGTTACCTCATAGGAATGTGATGTCCTCAGTGTCAACCAGGTGCTCTGTTGATGCTGCTAATGTAAGGCAGGTGACATTAAAAGAAGTGGAGTGGAGAGTTTGGTGTGAAACTCCAAAGCAGACAGTGTAATTGCAAAGATTAAAGGAACTGATGAACCAAAAAGCATGAAGGGAGGAGAAACCATGTGCTTCCATCTCCATCTTTTTAATTATACTTTCACAACTATAATTAATTCAGCTCTTGAATGGAGATACAGAGGTGAGAAGTCAATTGGAGATAAAAAATGGAGTAAAGGAGTTTGATGAACTACAACTGTAGTCGCAATTTGAAAAGGTGATGTTGGGGATGCTGAATTCATCTCAAGCAGCCCCCAGCAGCCTGATGTCATTCTCTGAGCTATGCCAGCATAGTTGTCTGTGTGACTGCATGAAGAACCAGAACTGATCCTGGTCAAAACCACTTCTTGCAGGTTTTCTTTTCTCCTGAGATTTTTAATGTATTAGATTTCCAGTCCACCTCTTGCTCCACAGAGGCCTGAACTGTCATAGAGGAAGGGTGATGCGAAGGTGAGAATAAGCTGAAAACCAGAAAGCATTTAAACTGGAATAGCTGCTGAACAAATTAGTATGAAATTATATCCTCTGTCTGACAGACTCTGCCATGGAGTGCACCATCTGTGCTTTCCTTAGAAAAAGAAAGATGTTAGGCTTTCCTTAAAAATCAGAATGAATAGACCATTCAGCCTCGTCTCTTATTTGGGTTGTACCTGTCTCTGAAGATAAAGTGATCCTGTAGAAGGATCAGAATTTTTTTCCAGGCAGTATTTATGAATATTTCTCTTGAGGCTTGATGTTACTGAAGTACCTTGAAGTGCTCAAAAGCCTCTGAGAGAGTTTATTAGTTAGTTCCTGCTTATTTATTTCTTATACCATCTGTCCCGTTACTGACAGTTATATTTTAGCAATGAAGTGGTGGTCTTGGCTTGCTGTAATAACTTAATTTTATGGGATAAAACATACTTTTCCACCTGATGTGTACCTTTAACTTGCCAGTGCCTGTTAGCGTGGGATTTGTTAGAGAACAGGCCAAATGACTTGATAGCTGAAATTTACTTTCCTGAAAGCCTTTAGCATGCCCAGCTTTCATTTCCTTATGACAAAAATGTGTAAGAAATCCTGTAACAACCATGTTAATTGTTAGCAGGGGGTTGCGTTCAGCTCCTTTGAATTAATAGCTGTGAAAGAAGCACGTAACTTACTGGAGTAGATTGACCAGGTTACGCTGGCTCGACTTGCTGATGGTTGTGTTCTGCAGAATTTACAGAGAACATGATTTTCTGACAGAGTGCCCTATGATGCAATTTGAGACTATGAGAACAGGTTTTCCAATAGTTGGGCTGGTTTGAATAACCAGTGCAAGTGAAGCCAGGTGGTTGGTTTCCAGTGATGCTGGCAAAAGAGTTGGGGGGGATGCAGGTGGCAGGGTTGGATGTTGGTGTTCCAAACTCACCTACTGCAGCATGATAATACCTTGTTAAAAAAAACCTGAATGTATTAAATACTCTTAGAGATTAAATGAGCAGAAGTTTGAGGTTTTCATTTCTACTCTGTTTTCAGTACAAAATAGTTCCAGTTGGTAAATGGCCAGAGCATGACCAGTTATTATTTTTATCCTTTGTTATTAATTTTTAGGTGAATGCGTTTCATACCGAGAAACGGCAGATCTGAGGGAAGGGATTATATCAGACGTGGCAAGCGGTGGTGGTACATAGCACCTTTAAGCAGCAACGCAGCTGCTGCCGGGTTGTCTCTGCTCCTAAAAGCCCATGAAAGGCTGCAGCGCGGTGCAGACAGCGAGCAGCCCGGCTGCTTGGGAGCTGCGGTCATGGCTTAATGGGCATCAAAACCTCCCACCTGTCACCCAGGGGAGGTGATGGAGGAGGATGTGTGACTTCGGAAGTCGTAAAGCAGAAAAGTTTTCCAGATGAGCAATATGACAGATGTTCCTACTGACTGATAAGTTAATTATAAATTATCATTGCAGTTAAATATTTTGCGTTGAAAATAATCAAGGTTTATATCTGTGGGTATCTCTTGGAGGCAACATCCAGGGCAACATCATGTATTTAGGTATGAGGACCTAATGCTTGCTGAAAAGAATAACAAAGGGGAACACAACCTCTGTAGTACACCTCCTGCTTTTATATTCTAAGAGTAAGTGCTCACACTACTTTTTAATTGTAGTTTACAGTAGATAGTATACACTCTTATAATTTTCAGGATTTGTTGTCTTTATGACCACAGTGGAAACAATATTATGCTGTTTTGAGTAAATGAACCTCTCTGTACAGCATTTAAACAGGGCACTTGTTTGGTGAATCTGGGGCAGATCACCTGTCCTTCTTGATGTCTCAGTATATCACACATGGTCCTTTTGTGGTTTTGGATGACTTTCACAAGTTCAGATGGCAAACAATTTTACATTTTGATATTTGAGATGTGGGAGATTTCATTACAACTCCATCATTCTAGTTTGTAGGAAACTAAGCATTAAGTTATTGGTTTGCTTTGGAACCTTTTCAAAACTTGATAAGTTTTTATTTTTTTTTTAATCCTACTTGCTTATAAATTCCATAAACTTAAGTTTAGCTGTAGTCCAAATAATTTCCTGGTTTACTGCCTGCTTTTACAGAAACAGTACATTTGTGATCTACTGTATTCTATTTTGCACTTCTTCATCCTTTTATTAAATCTTTTAAAATAATTTTGTGCTGTAAATACATTTGTAAGAAAAATGGAAAAGCCTGTTTGTTTTTAGAAGCAAGATCTAGGGTATACAATTAATTGAAAGATGTATATGATTCAGAATTGCTCATCAGTAAAAGTCGAAGATGTATTTGCATGTCCTCTTTTGCATCTAATGCGCTGAGCAGAATGCACAGTTTGTACATTTGCTGTATGCCTCTGTTCATTTGGACACAATACTTATCTATCCAAAAACGAAGATCTTTGATCCAAGTCGATGAGCTAAAAACTGAGTAAATTGTGGTGTGACCTGTAGAAACTTGCTTTATCTTCCTTCTCTCAATATGGTGATAAGCTTCTGATGTTTTTCTCCTGTTCTTTTTTTTTTTCTTTTTTTTTCTTTTTTTTTTTTTCATTTCCAGTGTTCTATTTAGGTGAGTGTATTAATTTTTTGAGCCTTTTCCTCCAAGAGTACTTGTTCGTTGTTCTAAGAAAATCTCAGACTTGGAGCGCTTTTCAAAGCTTTCGTGAAGTTCCATCATATATAAAATTTATTTTGCGTTTCTGTGAAACCCTTTCATCCATGTGAAATAAATCCATTCTGTAAATACGTAAAGTAACATTTGTTGCAGTTTTTATTTGCTGTATTCTGTTGTTGAGCTTCTTTGGCTTAAAAAGCAGAAGTAAACAGTTCTTACAGTGTCATGTGATGGCTTGGCCTTTTGCCTTGGTTTTGTGCATTTTTTGCATAGTAAAAGTTCAAATCGTTAATTGATGATCTGCCTTCGCTTTTAGGTCCTACATTGCCTCGACAGAATTCACAGCTTCCCCCTCAAGTACAAAATGGTCCATCACAAGAAGAATTGGAAATCCAGAGAAGGTACGGTATTGTAAGGGAGCAGTTGTTCAGTTAACGCATGTAATAACTCCTCACTAATGATGAGAACTTAAATGTCAAGGACTTAAATTACTCTCTTGCATTAGGGCAGCATTTATATGTGTGCAAAAACTTTGATTGTAGCGAGATCCCTTGTTCTTAAGTTCCACCCATTCAAACATTGCAATTGCTATTGGCCTGTCATGGAGAAGTTGAAGATCAGATGGGAATCTTTGGAGGCTTTCACTGCTGTTATTTTTCAGCCAGACTAATTAGTTTTCTAGTGACTGTTTTGTCTTCAGTTTTTGACACATCCTTATAAAGAAGGAGGCAAGGAAGGAAGCTTTGACCTTTAGAAGCAGAGAATTAAATCATCATGGAGAATGACAATTTTGCTTCTGGAATGTGGATGCACTAATGCAAAATGTATAGGAAAGTTTGTTCACCTTTATACTACATCAGTTCTTTAGCAAGGAAACCTTTGTTTTCTGCTTTTAGTGTATACAGTCATGGAACCTTTTAGGAGTTACAACCGCTATTGCTACAGGTGAAAGTTTATCTGTGCTGCCCTCAGGGAGTAGTCCATGTTCCCCTGACCAGTTTGTACTCCTCCGGGCTAAGCTGTTCCCTTCAATTTGAAGCCACTGTACCCTGTCCCATACCCTGTGGGTAACCCAGACCCGTAGCATTTTTAACATATGGAGGGTTTTCAGTTCCTTTTAGTAACTGCTATGTATCAATCATGTGCTTGAGTTCTGGGAACAAACTTTCTAGTTGCCATAGTCCTGTTTTTGTTGTGTGGCAATATGGGTTAGTGCTGTAGGTCGAGTGCCTGGGATGTGGGTATATGAAATGGCAAAGTCTTCTAGGATAGTGCCATCAGACTGGGTTCAGCAAGAGACCAAGACCTTGAACTGTCTCAGGCGTACTGCCTGTGGTGCAATCCTGGATTCTTTTACCATCAAAATACTCCCCGGAGATTAGCTGTTCCCTTCCAAGAGGGATGCTGGGAGCAATTTAGGTCACATGTGGTACAGATGTAGGGAACAAGATCCTTGAATAAATAGGATGTGATCCAGATTGATGGTGTGAATTCATTTAATAGCTTTCAGTGGTAACTGGAAAAATATTTTAGCATGTTTGTTCTAATTGACACTGAAGTTTTTCCTTTTTGATATTTTGATAATTTGCATTTGTTTATGCAAAGGTGAGCAGAACCAGATTGCTAATTTGGGAATAATTCATACTGTAGATTCAATAAACTAGTTATATGTGTTGAACAAAGATTTGACATCAAAATTAGTCATACCGGTTCACCTGTTTTCTGCAATATGTTCTTAAACTGAGCAGGGATTGCTTTATCTGAAAGGCCCCTTGTTTAAAAGCAAATAAGCAAGAAGCTCATTACAAATCTGTCTGTTTGATGTGTTTATGTGCAAGTCTGCTGTCATGAGAAAGGTCTTTCATGTCACTTCTTTTGACAGACTTTTAAAAAGCATTTTTCTTTTGATTTTTTTTTTTCTGTTCCACAGTAGTGGCTTTTAATATTTTTATTTCCCCTCTGTTCCTTTAGAAGGCTGTATTAATGGAAATTTATAATGCTGAAATACTTTTCAGAGAAGCGTCGTAGATAGATGTTCCTTCAGAAAGAAGTGCTGCCCTGTATTAAGAGCTCTGCAAGTCTTGCTTGACATTTTCTGTGTGTAAAAAACATATTATCAGATGGCATTCTTATGGCTTCACTTTCTCATTTGATCAGTCTGATCTACTTGTTTTCATCTAATAGAATGTCTTCTTTGAACTCTGGTCCTGGTTTTCATTTGTTTTTCCCCTAAAAAAAAGGATAGAGAAGTGGAATGGGTGTTTACTCATCTTGCTGACCAGATTGTCTGTGGAAAGACTATTGCCATTGGGTCTTTAAGCTGAAGAAGAACATGTAATTTTATTAAAACATTTCACAAATGTTTCTCTGGTCTCTTTACTACTCTAGCTATATGGTTATAATACATTTCAATTAACTCTAA
The DNA here is from genome assembly GCF_037038585.1 of Patagioenas fasciata. Classification (NCBI taxonomy): domain Eukaryota; kingdom Metazoa; phylum Chordata; class Aves; order Columbiformes; family Columbidae; genus Patagioenas; species Patagioenas fasciata. The sequence goes on from NC_092522.1 coordinate 23,970,688, forward strand.
GCTAGAACTTGTCTTTTGCAGTAACTGCCTTTCAGCTTTCAGACTGTAATAACAATAGTCTTACTATCACAATGTAGAGAATAGTAAATAGTTGGGAAGAAAAGGTTTAGGTATATATTATTTTCAACATATCTCCAAGTGACTTTTCCAGTCTCGGTAAAGGCAGTGTGGGCAGAATTGAATTCTGTGGGGAGCAGTGAGACTACAGGGAATGCAAGAGAAGGGAATAACTGTGACTGTGTGGGAAGGAACATGAGGCTTGTGATGGATCAGTAGAAAGGCTTTGCTGAGTCTATTGCTCATGAAATGCGTCTGCAGGGTAGAGGTCTTGTTTAAAATGTGGCTTTGATAATATTTGGGTTTAAGTGCTGGTCTCATATCCCTCCCCTTAAGGGTACCTGATTCAATAATGTTTGACTGACTCCCAAGTTCAGAAAAATATTTTTTTTAAAATGATTCTAAGCCTGAAAAAAAAATGCTCATGTAAAAATTGAAGTTGAAAAAGGGACCCTTGGAGGTCATCTAGTCCAACCCTCTGCTCAAAGCAGGACTGATTTTGAAATTAAGTTATGTGGCTTGTAGCTTCAGGGTTTTCCTAGGCACGAAAAGAAACATTTCCTCAGAAATGTTTTGCCAAAGGAGTGACTGGTGAAGAATGGCGTATTAAAGAGACTTCTTCAATTGATCCGATGTTTTCCTTCACTTTAATAACCAGTGTTGACGAATCTTGGGGAAATTGAGAACTGAAGAATTACATTAGATCATTGTCAACAAAAGTGTATTATTTTGGTTCAGAGATTTTCCTCTATTTTAAAAAGGATTTAGATGCCTTACTGCTTTAGCACTTCTTCTCAAAATGTAATATTACTTTATTTTGCTGCAGAGCCTGTTACTTGAATGTTTGCATTGTTTACTGTGCAGTGATGACAGGCTGTAAGGTCATGAGGACCAGATGTGGGATCTGAAACACTGAGGTTTTTATGTGGCCAGGATTACACAAAAGGCGGCGAATGTAATAATTTCATCTGGTGAACTGATAACTTTTGTTACTTTCTTATAAGAAACCTTAACACATGGTGTATGCTTTTCCTGTTAAAGCAGGGAGTACTTGAAGATAGCTGTAATTTTCCGTAACTTGCACTCACTTAAGAACGGTAATAACAAGCTTTAAAACACTACAGCTTCCATTTTAAATCCTCAAAAATGAAAGGATTTTTGTTGTCTGGGTTATTTTTCATTTTGTCGGAGTGGTAGTCAGGCAGAGTTTATAAATTCCACTGATTGTTTGATAATGAGCCAACTTTAGTTGACATACGTATTTGTTAACAACTGCAGAGTTACTTAATATCAAATACCATTCTAAAATATAACATTAGTTCATGGCATGCTTCTGTGTGCTACTCGTGCATGTAAATTTACCTTCTCTTCCAGCCATGATAAATATATTGTCAGGAATATGAGTCACTGAGTTGGTATCTAATATGACACTTGGGAATTTAATGAGTTAATGTTTATAAATAGCTTCAAAATCATCACTGCTTCATAAATAAAGAGACCAAGAACATCAGAAACAGAGAAAGTGTATCGATTGTAAGGCATAATGAAGGTATACAAGCCACCTATCGTCCTTCAGGGACGCAATGGACCAAAACTTGACCGACTCCTGTCGTAAGTACTCTGAAAAGATTGCAGTTCACCCAAATGCAGCAGCAGAATATTAGGGGGAGCCGTCATTGTTAAATACTTCAAGTTTGCTTACAGTTTTCATTTACATCATGGATTGGGATGATACTGTTGAAGAAAACTTGGTGTGTGACTGTGGTAGAAAGTAGTATTGATATGGTGTGGTTTTCGTAACATCTTGTGGGAGGCTTCTTAGTTATAGACAGTACAAGTTCAGAAAGTGGTAAAAAGGTAGCACTTATTTACTGATAGACTTAAAGGAATGCTTTTTATTTTACAGATTAAAAGTACTTTTATTAGATATTGCTAATCTTAATTTTTAACTGCGCTAAAATAATTCGTCCCCCCCCCCCCCCCCCCCCCGCCCCGTAAATTAGTAATTATTACATATGTAATTCCTGGGCTGCTTTGAAAACGCGTGGAAATAAAGAAAAAACCTGCATCCCACAATTCAGTAGCAATGTATGTATAATAACAGGCTTAATGATCTTAAGGGTCTCTTCCAACCAAAATGATTCTTTGGTTTGAAGGAAAGAAAGTTTGCCTGTCACTTTGTGTCCCTGTTAGCCTGGTTTCCCACAACCCGTGGCCATTCCCTAGTTAACAGCCAGATGTCCTGTTTCCAGTTTCCCTCTGCTTTTGAAATGGTGTCGTTTATCCAACAGCTTATTTTGAGGATGTCAGATTTCTGTAAAGCCATATGAAGTGATCTTTCCAGCCTCTGCATTGCATAGTAGGTGAGGAAACAAAAGACACAGAAGAAAAACCCATCAGTGTTGTTTAGCTCATCCTGAAGGTTTCAGGGTTCTTTTTTGTCCTCAAAATTTCTGGAACACAGATTTCTGGTATAATAATGACTTTTTGGTTTAGTGCCTCTCATTTTCTTTCCATTCGCAGTTTGTTCCCATTCACAGTGAAGTTCTCCTTAGTTATGTCAAGTCTAGCTCTCAGAGACTTGGTAACTGGCTTTATGGAGAGGTAATGGGTGCTGCCTGGTTACAGGACTGAATAGCTACAGATGTTGGGTAACATTGACACGTTTAGCAAACTGGGAAGAGCGCTATTCCATTAAGCAGTCTTCTGACTACATTGGCAAAATTACTGCCTTAATTGCTGCAATTTAATGTGCATGTTGTTTGAAGGGTGGTTCTCATAAGTATTTTAGTTAACACTTTTAAAAATGGCTCTTTGAAATCTTACCCTTTCTCAAAAATGTTCAGTTCTTAGTTTGTGTGTGTGTGTTGGTGTTTTTGTTTCTTTCCTCTTTAGTGCAAAACATGAAATTTGGATCAGAAACTCTTCTACATTTTTCCAGATTTTTTGTTATTTTGGTTTCCTTTCATGAAATCAGTACTCACTAGAATCCTGCTGAGGGAGTTACCAATAGAAGTAGGTTTTTCTACTATAGAGAAGCTATTTTTTTTGAGCATTGCATGGGCACTGATGCCTTCCTGTAGTCTGACTTCTGCCAAGTATATAAACTAGCAGGACACTTGAACTTAAGTTGAAAAGATCAGGGTGAGGGAAAACTTTAATAGGTCCCTTTCTCTATTAGAAATCTGTATGTAAGAACCTTTAGATTGGTAGATACCTCTTCATGTCTTTGTTGTGGCGGTTGGTTGCCAGTTTTTGCTTGACTGATAAAACCTGGTTTTCTTATTTTCTTATTTCCAACTAATGTGACTTGAGCTTTAAGGTCTAACAAAAAGCTCTTATTTTAAAATCCCTTTTGATCAAGGACATGGAAGCCTGTTAGTTTGGTCTTGCTCATGTGAAAAGATTTAAACTACTTTTGAAGAACAGAATAACGAACTGGGTAAAACACAGGACAGTAAACTGTACCCAGATAATACTTTATTTTGCAAAAGCGGTGTTTCTGGGCTTTAGAAAAGCATTTGACAGATGCCAAGAGGGAAGTTCCTACTTGAGGTGGAAGAAAGGAGGATCACTGTGGAAGTGTGAGGAGCGTAGGAACAGGTAGTTCCTCCTGCATCATTGGAATTGGAAAGGTTCCCGTTTTATTTGGTGTTTTGCTGAAGAAAGCAAGTCCTTGCTACTGATGTGAGTTGAGATACCCAAGTACAAAGGAGAACAGGAGGAGTGGAATGATGTTGAAGATTTTGATGATCAAAATGCAATGAGAAATAATATATAGCTGGTATCCTGTGTTTTAGACATTTTTAGGGGGGATAAGTCCCCTAATCTGTAGACCAAATACTAGAGCTTAGGATATCTTAATCCTAGTGTACGGGGAAAATTAAATTGACAGTGGAAGTGTTACATGCAATGGTGATCAATCAGGGTAAAGCTCCTTGAACATTGGCAGTAGGTATAATGACCTGTAGATTCGCATAGTGTTTCAAAATCATTATACATGTAGTCAATTAAATGCCTTTAGAATTTTTGTCCACCAGTGTTGAAACTGAGACTAATTGTCAGTTCCAGAGCATGTACATAAACTCAGTTCACAAGCCTCTTACCTTTGGATGGTCAAACTTTGCAGGTCTTCTAAGTGTCAGTTTCCTGCTTGTTTTATCAAGTCAACTGTTAATGGCTCTCGTCTGGGTTTCTCTGAAGCCATGTGCAGCGGGCTCAGGTAGAGCCTGTTCAGACTGTTTAGCACTTCAAAAATGTTTGTTTAAAAAGACATAGCTAAACACAGCTAACTTTAAGAGTTTTAGTGAGAGCATCTAGCAAGAGTTCAGTTCAGATGATGCAAAGTGAAGTTCACGTAGCTGAGAGCACTTAAGAAGATGCCAAGAGGTTAAATATTGATCGCTTCTGCTGAGGTTATGTTATTTGCGCATCAAGTGTACATTTTATTCTTGAAGACTCTTGGTTTCGGTGCAGGCTGTCTATGTGATGGAAATTTGCAATCTGTGTTGCCATGATTTAGACTCTTTTCTCTTTGTAAATGAATTATGAAGTTTTTGGGGTGCTGTGTGTTCATTCCATGGTACATAAGCATTATTGAGATACATATTCAGTAGGTTTATGTGACCATACAGGAGAGTGAGCTTTGTGGTAAATGCTGAATTTTGGAATGATGAGTAAATACTTGATATTAAAGTGCGAGTTTAACATAGATACTCAGGTAGGTTCCTCCAAATTTGAAGGACCATAGCAGACACACCTGTTCCTTTTCTGAAGTTGTGCAGAACAAGATCAGAAGATGAATCTATTAAAACTCAAACTGGCAGCAAAGTTCAAAATAATCAACGTGCTGAAGCACTTTTCTATTTCTTTCTACAAACGGTTGCAACAGTGATAAAATAGATTGACCGTACCTCGTTAAACTGATGTCCATAGAGCATGTGAGGCTACTTGCAGTCACAAGGTGGCTGCTTCTCTGTAGATAACACGGTGCTGGGGATGGAGCTGAGGTCACCCCGCGCCTGGCACCGGCGCCTCCCGCTCGGCTGCTGTTGTAGCCGGTTTGCAGCCAGCTGCTGGGCTTGGAGCAGTGACTCAGTGCTGGGAGAACAGCCCTCATGTGAGATGGATTCTAGTAGGTAGTGACTGTTGGATTAGATAATGGTATCTATGCCCACATGCTGGGGCTTTTGGCATTTTAGAATAAAAGCCCAAACATTGTTGTGTTGCTTCAGAAATTGAGGCTGGGTTAGAGGAGCTGCCCTGAAAGCCCAAGCGCTTGGAGATTCCAGGACTGGAGTATTATGGAATGTTCTTGTAGAACTAGTCACTACAGTGCAACTTCTAAAATTTGTAAACATAATTTAATGGTGAAATGTATTTTAATATTTATTCAGATGGTAAATGCAAGTTTAATGACCAGATCACCAACACAGCTTGAAAAATTCCATTGGTTTGGGTTGATGAATTCAGGTTTTGATGATTAATTATAGTTGATATTATACGCTTACTTTTGAAACTTTGACATAAACAACAAATGTAGAAATAATGCTATTATGTTGGGTTATAAAATTTACATTTAAAAACTAGTGAAGCACAGAATGAAAGATGCACATAATGTCTTAATGGTAACTTTCAGAATAGATAAAGTGCAAAATATATTACTGCAATATTTTAAGCTAGCAATGGTCAACCTTCATGCTGCCTTTGGGGTGTCAGCCTTGTGTCTGTCTTCTGCTATGCCACATTTGTTTATTTTAGAATAGATAACAGCACAAGCAAGAAACTGTTCTTCAAAAAAAGGCGAAACGCCCAATGTGGGACACAAACTTGAGAATTTCCCCTCAAGTGAATCTGGTTTATGATTTTTTTTTTTAATTTAACATTTTATTAGTGGCTCAAGTGATGGGTTTTGATGTCCTTTTTCAATACACACATCTTATTCATTATTTTTTTGCCCTATCCTTGTTGTGTCTTTAAGCAGACAAAATGAGGATAGTATTCCTATCAATCTTTAAGCGATTTGATGTTGTGCTTTGACACCAAGTTATTCAACAAAGAAAGAAGGGAATATGAAATTGGTGTGTTCAAAAATGAGGACTAACAGCTGTCAAATGGTGTATATGATCTGCCTGCAGCTGACCTCTTCACTCAATGCAGCAATTACTTCAGTCAGGTCTGTTCCTTGAGATGTTTTGTTTTCTGCAGGCTTTGTCTTGTGTCTTTGTTCTACAGTGAATTTTAAAATCAAATACTTCAAACCAGTTTCTGTTCGTCTTGAAGTATCTATCAGCTCAGTGCCTGTTGAATTTGGATGTGATACAAAGATGCTTCTGTCTGTACTGTTCATGGAAATACCTCTGTTTTTAATGTATCTGCCTTCATGACAAGAAGTCTTTTGGGTTTGTGGCTGAATTCTGGTATTGATATATGGTCTTCTCGGTGTGGTTTGCTATCATCTTTTTAGGAAAAAAGTTAATGGCTTGATCTCACATCCCAAACCAAAGCAAGTCAGTGTTAGAATCTTGAAGATTTATGTGAATGTACAGAAAAACTTTCACCTGAGGAAGCAAGGTGACCTGCCAGAGCAGACAGCCATTTGCTTTCACAACCTGTTTTGGCAATGGATTTGTTACATGTAGTTGTTTTTTTCTTTCTTTTCCGTTGGTGCCCTTGTGACACGAGCTCTGTTTTTTTGAGAATTACCTAATGCTGGGACATACTTTCTCTTGTTACTGCAAGTGTTCCAGAAAAAGACAGGTTCTCTCTGGCTGTTAAGTCTGCTCTGACACAGAATACTGTTTTAGCAGAGAACACTGAAGTTTCTTTGTAGTTGAGATCTGTCTTCCCTTCAGCCCTTGTGATAATGGTCATATTTTAAGAAAACTGATCGAGACTTCAGTTCTTTTGAATTACTGTGTTGAAGCCCTTAGCAAAGGGACCAGAGGATCACGGTCAGTCATTCACCTCCAGGAGCAGAAGCTAAAACAGCCTTATCCCCCCGAAAATACAGATCTAAAGTTACTGAATAATATTGTTTTGGGATAGCTCACCAGTTGCTGTGTGTGATGGTTGTTGAATATGGAGATGTTACTTGCTAATGAAAGCCATGATAGGAAGTGATGATCTCAGTGTGCCTGAGATACTGACTCATTCATATAACATCAAGAGCTGAGATAGTAGCACTACTTCTTAGTTTTTATTCCCTTTTATGCTCTGATTCAGAACAAACTCGGAAGGCTTCGTGTGTAGCTGGGTAACAGAGATTCTGGTTTGCAGTTGTCATGTAGGAGAAACTCTAAACACTGTCACCATTGGAAAATGTGAGGTTTCTTTCACCAGGGATGCAACAGTGTGTTCTTAACTATGCTCTTTGCATTTTTCTCCTTGTGTTATTTCAAGAATGTAGTCATGCTCCTGATTCTTGGCTGCCCATAGATCTGGAGGATTAACGCTGATAGAGTTCAAAGTCACAAGTTAGTATTGTAAATATGATTCTTTCTTCATCCTCTCTGACTGTACCTCCTCTTTAGTTGGACAAAAGGATGAGAAAAAGAGGGGAAATAACTTTAAATGATGTTGTAATAATTTAGTTAATTTAAAAACAACAGCCAATACTTGCCCCACTCCCTCCCCCCCCTCTCCCCCCGCCAATACCCCAAAGTGAAGTTTCCCAAGACACTTTTGGCATGGAACTAATGAAATTCCAGAAAGAAAGTTTCATGAGTAGAATGCATGATGAAGCTGGCAGCTGCTCCAAATTCTGAAGCTGATTCTTTGTATCTAAACCCACATGTAACGGTACCTATGTCATATATGACCGATGTGCTGTTCAGTTTTAAAGCACTGTTTTCAACTACTCAGTGTAAATTAGCTCTTAGGTTCTAGTAACTCACACCTTTAAAATAATTAGAAGAATCACTTTGCCTTAGCATAATTATCATTTCACTATAAGTAGCTTTTGGGGGGCATTTTCAGTACCTTTTTAGCTTTTTCAAAAGTTGTCCTGGTAGCCAGATACTGTGCTTTCTAAGGCTGAAGGGTTTTTGTATATTGGTTTCACAATGTTCTTGAATATTGCCATGCTTTAGAACTGCCCAAGTCTTGACATTTCAGAAATGCTTTAATTGATGCATAATAACTCCTTTTAATCTACTAACGCTGTTGCACAATATAATTTTGATCTCTGGCAATACATTAAGAGAAAATTACATTATCTAATGCTAACTAAACAAAACTAAGGCATTCTGATGCACACAGATTTATCCTTTTTTTTTTTAATTAGCAAAATGAGTCCTTAATCTTTTTAAGCTACAGCTGTTACACTTGTTAGGCTGTAGTTCTCTCTTAGTTTATGGAATTCACTCTTCCGTATTAAGCTGTGTTGAAGCAACTTCATTGCATTACTGGTATACTGAGTGCCACTTTTGGTTTTCTATCTGAAATGTTTGTTCATTAAAACCACTGTAAAAATGCAGTGGGTGGTGGTGTGGCGTGGTGGTTGTGTGTTTTGGTTTTTGTTCTCCTTTTTGACAGAGGAATGCTTCAGTGATGTAGAATGAGAATAATGTAAAGTTAAAATTATCCTTAAGGATGGTGTATTTCATCTCCTATATCTTCCTGCATGAGAATTTTAGATGATAGGAAATGTTTGCAAGGAATTTTGCTGCCCTCTCTTGGTAGAGCTTTTGTATTGTAAGCAAAGTGTTTAACTTGTTCACAGTTTTTATTTGCACATTTAAAATAATTCTGGTTTTACGCCTTTATTTCCTGAAGAAATGGAAAATGAGGATTCTTTTACAAAAATATATTTAATACATTAAATATCAAGTCACTCAGTATTTATTTAACTATGAGAACTTTTTCTTTTAGGTCCTGCGTAGGTGGAAGTGACTATCTCACTGTCATTTATCCAAGATGCAGACAGCCAATACAGTTTGATAGTGTTGTTTGTTGACTGAAATATTTTTTCCTTCAGATAAAGTGTATGAATGCCCAGGTACATTTTGTGGTGACACATGGGCATTGTGTGTCGTAAAGACACAGACAAAGCTCTTTGAGGAGGAGAACAACCCCTTGTAACCTCAGGAACACCTTCACACATATCGGGAGTTAGTCAATCCCAAGCAAACAATTTGGATTAGACATACATCTTACGCTTTAGCTAAAATTGCATGTAATTACATGCTAGATAGAGACAGTCTCATGTGTATGTATAGTGTCACTGTCCATGTCTCCCTTCTGCCTTCCTTGTATATAGTACATACACACATGGACGTACCTCTCTCAATAGTTGGAAAAGCTTTAAATAAAAACTAACAAAAGTCCCCACCTTAACTCCTGGAATACTCCCCCTGCTGCTCTCCAGTCCTCTGGGCATTTTTAGTTCAAAAGCTTCTTGTGCATGATGCAATTTTTGTTCTCTAAATGATCTTCTATGTTGTGTTTTCTTTTTCTTTTGTGGGCTTTTTCCTCTTCTTGCTTGGAATTGGTGTGGTGAGGAGTTCCACAGCTCATCTGCCTGATGTGCAGAGGTGCTCACCTTTTTGGTTTGTTGTTGTTGTTGGTTTTTGTTTGTTTGTTTGTTTGTTGGTTTGGTGTTTTGTTTTGGTTTTTTAGGTTTGCAATTAGTTGCATCTACTCTTTTCCTCCCAGCTGCTGTATTAGGATGTCCTCATCGCTCGGGATTTTATGGACCTCCAGTTGTCCTTTCCAGAATGTAGATTTCCAAGATCTTTAGTTATTTTTTGAATGGAAACTGGTATGTTTGGTCACGGTTTTGGTGCTCTTTGAGCCTTTCCAGTTCAGTTGTTTTCCCTCTTTTGAGATTGGAGCAGAGAGGCAGGGTTTGTGGAGCTGGATGATGGCATTTTCTATACTGCTCTGTAATCCTTTCCTGATGTGCAGCGTCTGGTTTATGTTTTTGAACAGAACACACCAGTAAATGGATGTCATCGTAGAACTGTCTGTCATAACCCTAATATCTCACTCCAGAATCAGTGGCCAACTCGTACTCCAGCATTTTATAGAGGAATTTAGCAGACTTCCACTCTCTCCCCCGCATCACTTCAGTTATATCTCAGTTGAATTTTATTTGCCAAGTGTATTGCCCAGTTGCTTGGAATTAGAAGATCCATCAGTTATTCTCTGTAATTTGCCATCATCTTTGCTATCCTAAATAACATTAAATTAAGGAGCTTAGTCAAGAGCGCCTCGCTGGTTCTTTTCCAGGTTGTTTATGAAAATATGAAATGGCACAGCTCTCAGTATGGCTTGTTGCAGAACTGCCTCGGTGATGCTGCTCTTATGTGAGAAGTGACCTATAGCAAGGTTCTATTTCTCTAAAGGAATGAAGAACTTAAGAAAAAGAAAATTTAAATATTTGTCAGCTGTGTGATGTGTTATTAAACCCAGTGAATTGATACCTTCTAATTTCATAAACTAAATATAAAATGAAGTGTTTATAATCTCAAATGCCTTATCTACATTTTAGTTTTAGGATTAACAGTGTGTATGTTTCTAGGTAGAATATGATAGTTTCTGACAAATAAATTAAAAAGAATGAACAAAATAAACGAAAGCTGTGTTTGGAGTCTGTAGATTTTGACTCATGCTCTGAGTAGTTTCTTAGCTACAAACATCTGTGCATCCATCTCTTCTTTACTTAAAAAGAGCCCAAGGTGACTGAGCTGAAGTTAGCCATGATGAAAATCCTGCTTTCCTCTAGTAAGAGATTTTATCTGAGGTTAAAAGAGCACATAGGACTAGTTTCATACAACACAGAGCAAGTTAAAATGTAATGCCAAAAATATTTTTAATATCCCTTTTGGAGCTTAAATTTTTGTGGTTTACATTGTATTCTCTTGATATTTTGTAGAAATTGTCTACTGGTTCCAAATATTTATCAGTCAACTACCAGACTTTTTGTTGGACTATAGAGGTTAAAAAATCAAGCATTTAACAAGCAGAGTTGCAGCCCTAATTCCTTAATAACTGTTGTTACAACTCCGTTATATGGGAGAGTGGGAGCTGGTGGCAGAACTGACACAGAAGCAGAACTATTTTGCAGCTTCTGAGGATGTTGATTAACAGGTTCAGTAGGGAGAAATCCTTTTCTGTACATAACTGGAACAGCTTTGTTTATAGCAAGTATAAAATGTCAGTATTTTACAGAAGCTTTTGTTGTTGTTGTTTTTTAAAGGAAAAACATTGTTCTGAAAGAGGATAGACTCCAACAGTAACAGTGTATGAGCTGGGTTTTCCAGTTCTGCCAGTATTTTCTGAGCATGAATAGGAATGAAATATCTGAAGCTCCCTTAATTTTCAAGCTTCAAGCATGGCTCTAAGCATATAATACAGAATTACTAATGACCTTTCCAGATAAGATTACCTAGTGCCAGTCTATAGAAAAACACATATCTAGTAGCTTAAGGTGTCAAAATTTAGGTCTTGTTTTTGCTTTATAGTAAAAGCTCCCTCTGCTTTGTATTTATTAAGCAGCTTTCTTCAGTTTGCATCTGAAGCATGGCAGAAAAAATGGCTGTGTGCATTTATGTACAAGTTCTTCTTTTTAAACATCATTTTTGAAAATAAAAATTCAAATAAGAGGATGATATCTAACAAGATTTTCAGTGATATGTACTGACAGTAACATACTGGCAACAGCTTTGAGGAGGATGCACCTAATTCTTCTTTTAGTAGTGAGGTCCCCGAAGAGATGAAAAAGCTTTGAAAGTCAAACAGCTATATTTTAGCAGACTACAAACATGTATCTTATTTGAGTGTAATTTCTTTTTAAACTAAAAAAAATATATATATATAAAACAAGTTGTAATGGGGGGGTGGGGGAGGGAGAGTGGTTTATAACTTTTCACACTGTATTTTGGCAGGAAAGTCCTTTTTTTCAGCCAGCCTAGTGGGCTTGGCAGCAAATTTTCCTTGATTCCTTCTTACCCTTAGGAAGTTCTTTATATTTCCTCTGCCTGCCTTTTAGTTGTTTTCCTTCTCTCCAAATCTTTCCCTGCTCTGTGCTTTCACATGAGCTGGAAACCCCCCCAGCTCCCCGCAGTGTTTCCCTGCCTGCTGCACCTTGGATTTTTTTCCAACCATGTCCACTTTTCCCCTGTCTTCAGGATATTCTCATCTTGATGACAGTTAAGTTGAATGTGTCTGTAGTACTGCACGGGTGGAGAGGGACAAAAAATACGTTTTGATGCTTCTGTAAAATTTGGATAAATAATAGCTGACTGGTTCATCTGAAAAATGTAATTTGTTTGGGGGTGGCTTTGTTTTTTTTAAAATTTGTATTACTCTTATTTCACTGTACTTTAATTTACTGCTTCAAGTATAAAATGCCTTGTAAAGAACAAAGGTAACTTCATATCCCAAACTGGGAAGATTGCATCAGTTAGTAAATTACCAGCAATAGCTTTCTTATTCTTACCTCTTGAAAGCCGTCTCTCAGAAAGTTAAATTAATTAAGAGGAAACTGAATATGTGATTATTTTTACTGTAAGCATAATACATCTATTGTCCAGCTCAGAAAAAGAACATGTAGAATTAAGAATTTTATGTAGGTATAAATGCTGTGCTTTTGTTCTCGCTGGTGCAAAGATTGTTGCTCAGTTTATCTCCTCTTGTCCCCTAACAGTTGCTTGATATTTTTGGTTTTCGCTTTGCAGCTTAGTCTTTTTCCTTTTTTCACGATTGTAGACAGTTGCAAGAGCAACAGAGGCAGAAGGAGCTGGAACGGGAGAGGCTGGATCGTGAACGAATGGAACGGGAGAGGCTGGAGAGAGAGAGGCTAGAAAGGGAAAGACTTGAAAGAGAGCGCCTAGAACAGGAGCAACTGGAGAGAGAACGGCAAGAAAGGGAACGGCAAGAACGCCTAGAAAGGGAGAGACAAGAGAAGGAGAGGCAGGATCGAGAGAGACTTGAACGACTTGAACGGGAAAGGCAAGAAAGAGAACGGCAAGAACAGTTGGAAAGGGAACAATTGGAATGGGAAAGAGAGAGAAGAATTTCAAATGCTGGTAAGAATTTCAAAGCGTGAGTGTATTCAAGTACTAGATGACTCTGTGTTTGGGTGATGGAGCGGGAGAGACGCAACAAAGGGCAGTGAGTACAGTTGTGCAACAACAGCTGATATTTCAGGCTTCTATTTGCTGGAATTGCTTCCTTTTTATGGCAAGAAGTCAAAGATCTCTGGCTTTTCTGTCATAACTTTCCATTACCTCTGAAATATTTTTTTTTTTGCACTATTTGCTCACTCCATTGCTGTACTCTCTGGTTGCTTGAAGAACTTGAATCATGTTGGGCACCTCCAACATTGGTTAAAGTATGATGAGTTAAAATTTCGAAATACTTTATCATTGTTTGCTCTATTAAACAAGATGTATTCTCATTACATTATTTGGAAAAAAACCAAAACAAAATCACACATATCAGCTTGAGCGTGTTAACATAGATGGTATGTACCTACATAAGACAAAGTAATAGTGCGAGAAATGCCTTTCAGTGTGAAGTCTTGCTTAATTTATCATTGTAGTAACATTTCAATGAAATGTATCATATGTATTTGTAGACAAAGATAATGCACTGCCTGCGGAAATGTATCCAGCGATAACTGAAAGCTTTCTCATTTTGGTAATATAATGCCACACTTGGTCAAGCACTTGGTTGTTCTTTAGTAACAAACTCAATTTACATAAGAAGTCAGCTCATGGTAAACAGTTGCAGAATACAATGTAAGAGCTAATCACTTCAGAGCAGAGGATTTATTGGTAGTTTATTCCCATTACTTTCAAGTTTGCAGTGGAGCTTTTTCTGGGGGAGAGATACTTGCTGCCTATGGTATGAATTTTGTTAGTGGAGTTGTAACAAATGTTAAGATCACTACACTTGCTTGCAGTTTGCAACCAAACAAGGAGATAAAAGCTGATAAAAAAACCTCATTAATCAATCCTGTATCTAATCCATCTCACAGATGGGATTTGAGAAAACTTACTCTAGGATGTACTTGTAAATTCAAATGTTGGCACAAAAATAGTTGGTAAAATTTAAAAGCAGCTGTTGATAATATGTAAAACTTTCCTAACAGTATTTTCACTTGTGCCTAATCCTCTGGTACTAACTGTAGTCTACATTTATGCATTTTGTTTGAATGCTGGTTTTGTTGCTTCATTAGCTCCCTTTTTCTCTTTCTCCTTTTTTTATCCTGCCTTTGCTGCTGCTTTCCATCTTCTGTCCAGCTCCATCTTTCGACAACTCCCCGTATAGCACTCCACTTCCCGACTACTCCAGTTGCCAGCCTCCTTCAGCGCCTCCTCCATCATATGCAAAAGCGGTTTCGGCACCGATGTCGGAGGCCACACCGGAGTACGCTGTAGTGACTTCTGCACCACCGACTTCCACTCCCCCTACACCGCCTCTAAGGCACTCTGCATCGCGTTTTGCTACATCTTTAGGCTCAGCTTTCCACCCCGTTCTCCCCCATTATGCTACGGTTCCTCGTCCGCTGAACAAAAGTTCTCGGCCCCCTTCTCCTGTCAATGCCCCAGCGACTTTGCCTCCAAACACAAAGCCTGTGGCCTGGTCCGCGCCCAGTTTCGCCCCTCTTCCCCCGTCTCCTCCAGTAATGATAAGCAGTCCACCAGGCAAAGCTACTGGTCCGAGACCCGTCCTCCCAGCGTCGGCTTCCAATCCAGTGACCCAAATGTCCACGTCTCCCATGGCTCCTAACGGGCTTCCTGAAAACCTGGCTTATCCGGTTCCTTCACCTTCTACCTCAGGTCCAACTCCGCCTCCGCCACCTCCTCCTCCCCCACTGCCTTCCTTTCCGCCTCTGTCACTCTCTGGACCTCAAGCTTCTCCTTCTCCCAACTCCCCGAATGCCTCGACTCCCTCATCCAAGCCTAGTGTTCTCCCTTCTCCCTCTGCAGCTACCCCTGCCTCTGTTGAGAACTCTCTAAACTCTGTGCTGGGAGACTCCTCTGCTTCTGAGCCAGGCTTGCAGGCAGCCTCTCAGCCGGTTGAACCTACGACCCAGCAGGGTAAGGCTTTCTGTTATTGCTACTAATGCACTAACCAGGAATGCAGTCAAAACCGATTGGTACCAAAGCCCGTAACTGCCCTGGAGAATTGATAACGATGCTTCCGAAGTTGCAGTGATCTTAATACCACAATGAAATAGTATTTGGAAAATGGGGGTAAGGGAAACGCTAAAGCTCTGCGGAGAAGAGCCAGCATTCTGTGGCCTTTCATAAGTAAAATTCTGATTTCTGAAGCTCTAACCTGTCAAGAGCAGAGCTTGTGAAATACTTGCTTGGTAAATTTTGCACTGTTAGTTTATTTGGAACATGGTGTTAACAGGCAGCATCATTAGTTTCCTGATGGCAGCCAGCATGGAAGAACGTATGTGTGGCTTTGGACACGTGAATGACCTTAAGCAAGGAGTAATCTGAACCACTTTTGTAATTTCAAATTTGGAAAGTAGTGTGTAACACCTGCAGCATTTCTTTTTATACAGTGGTTTATTTTGACATATGGCAGCATGCGCTCATATAAATGAAGACAGGTCTTCCTGTGGTATTCTACTAGCATAGCTGAAAAGACTTTAGAAAAAAAGTTTGGTTAAGCAGGTGACAGTTTTAATGGACATTCTACCAATGTGATGGAAATGTGCTTTACATGGATGTAAATGTCTTTGTTAACCTGAATCTTGCTTTTCTATTGATTTAATAGATCTTTGTATGTAAGTCTGCAGTAGCTCAGCTATAGGTGAGGGCAGAGAGGCTGAGCAGACGGTGGTTTCATCACACACAAGCCATGCAGAGTAGATCCTGGAGTGAAAATAGGGGGAATGTCATCACTTGTAGTAGGGAATAAAAGTGTCCACTTGGATAGTGAGTGACACTGTTATATTTACACAGTGGTTAGCAGAGGAGGAGACCGGGAATACTCACCTGTGACATTCCTGCCTGCAGAGGTTGCTTAAGGTGGTTGCGAAGCATTTTTAGTAGTTTATGGCAGATGGAGCGAGGTGAGGGGAGGATGTGTGGGGCTGCTTTGTTAGTTACAATCTCTTAAACTGTTCCTATAATAATAACACAGTGATCAGCAGAATATTCTTTCTTCAAAACACATTATGTATTGCACATCAATGTGAATTTAAAGCATTAAAAGAATCGTAGATTAAAAGAATAGAAGAGTTTGTTCCCATCAGCTTCAAATATGTCAGTCTTCTAACTCACTAATTAGTGTTTGTGTTAAATTATTAAAGTAGATTCCTGGCATGTTTTTTAGAGAAAAGATTTTTATACAGTATAGAAATTAGCATTGAAACTCAAACAGTTCAAAGGTTCATATGTTTGGATGGTGTGTTAAATGCTTGTTAGTACAATGAGAAGGCACAGTGTTTAGCACTATTTGAACACGCAGTATTGTTCCTACGTGATATGATGCTCCTGCCTTACTTGACCCTTTATAAAAGCTTTGCCTGTTTCTCAGTGTAAGATTCTTCTTGGTTGCAGCACAGAGCCTGACTGGAGGGGTTTTAGATATAAATGTGCCTGAAACTGTCTGATCTCTCACAGCCTATGAACTGGTTTTAGTGCATTTAATAAGTATGCCTTTCTCCTGTTGAAACTTGCAGTATTTTCTTGCCCATAAAAAGGACCTTTACCAGTATTAACGTCTCACTCACTGAGCAAAAGAACCAGTATTTCAAGGGAAATAAGATCTTTCTTTTCTAAATTCTTAATGTAGCCTATTTGTTTTCTCTTTGATACTAGGTGTTGTCCAAGGACCACCTGCACCTCCTCCCCCACCTCCCCTACCCCCTGGCCCAGCTCAGTCTTCGGTAGCAGCCCCACCTCCTCCTGGCCCACCACCACCACCTCCACTCCCGCCATCAGGGCCTCCGCCACCGCCACCACCACCTCCTCCGCTTCCCAGCCAAGTCCCTCCCGTCCCCCCTCCACCTCCTGCTCCCCCCCTCCCTGCCTCCGGGTTTTCAGCGGGATACGTGTCGGAAGAAAATCGCCCTTTAACTGGACTAGCAGCTGCACTTGCTGGAGCCAAGCTTAGGAAAGTCTCACGGGTAAATACAACTCTTGCTTCTTTTTCCAATTCCTGCCCCTAAAGCCTGTCTACCTGAACCACGTGTAATTCTTGTTCAAGATTAGTAGCAGTATGAAGACTTTTGGGGTAGGCTTAATTATTTATTAAAAAAGGATTACAGGACATACTACTAACCCATCACTTTTTTTACAGTTGTTTGTTTCTTGTATGTGAACTGTGCTTCTTTCATTAAGTCGGCTATCATTTTATTTGCACATCTGCTGTTACTTTGTGTATTATGAAGGGTGAAGACTCCTCCAGTTCAAGCGGAGGAGGAGGAGGAGGAGGCACTGCTTCATCTAAAACAGATGGTGGCCGTGGAAATGGCCCACTTCCCTTGGGAGGCAGCGGGTTGATGGAAGAAATGAGCGCCCTGCTGGCCAGGAGGTAAGGAGCTGTTTCTGCTGTGCTCCAGCCGCTTTGTTATCACAGAGGTAGGATTTTGGGTGCCTGTTTGCAGCTGGCTAAGGATCAAATAAACGTTGGATTGCCCGTGTGGTTGCTTTGTGAAGTTAATAATGTTTCATGAATAGCCATTTTTACTGAAGTGTAATCAAATATTTCTGTGTAAGTCTTTGTGCAGTATTAGGGAAGGGAATACAAACTTCAAGAGGAGAAAGAACTGCACAGTCACTTTGGCAGAAAGGCTTTGCCTTTGAAAGTATTTTGAAAGTTCTTTATAAACATTAATTTTCAATTATCTTGCTATCAAGCTGTATGTATCTTTAATAACACTAAACAACATTCTTCCATCTTAAAGCCATGATGATCTTGGTAACTTTTGTCTCTGCTTATAGGAGAAGAATTGCTGAAAAGGGATCGACAGAACCAGAGCAGAAAGAAGATAAGAGTGTGAGTTGAGAAATTTATGTACTTAACATTTTTCAATAATAGATTATGAGAAAGATTCTAATGGTATATATGAGATTTATGTATTTATGTATACACATAACCACTATATTGTGAAGTGCACAGTGCTTGCACATTTTCTGCATACAATTGAACAGAAGCATTTAAATTTCTACAAGAAGTGAAATAAACATTTAAAGAGTTGAGATTAATCTGTTAGATTCAAGAGTCAAAGGTGGTTTATTTTTTTTTTTTTTCCTCTGTTCTCTGCTCCCTTTTAATCAGGAAGAATCAGAGTCTTCAACTTCTAAGGTTTCTTCAACAAGCACACCTGGTAAGTAGCACAGGTTTGTGAACTCTCTGACTCTATCATGATAAAACCTGATGACAAATCTCAGTCAGCTGTGCTGCATTTTGGAGACTGCCTGTTCTCCCATGATTACAGTCTGGCATTTTGCTGTATGGTAGCTTCTGGTTCAGGAGTGTTTGAGAAGATGGCATAAAAAGAATATCCACTGGAACACTGCTCTTGGTATAGGGTTCTCTAATTCAGCCACTCAATGGTTTGCAGGCCTTAATATTGAAAACCAGTGCTGGAGGGTGAAAAAAACCCAGATGGCCACTGGCTATGCAATAAAAAGGAGAGCTAGGACCTAAGTGTGTCTGGGTGGAAATAACTGGAAAACTGTTAGTATTAAGATGCAGCTGGTAGTCTAAAGAAATTAGACTGCAAGGCAATACATGACTTGATACAAATCAAGTTTTCAAGTTTGTCATCTTCTTCTCCCCCCGCTTCTCCTCCTTTTCTCCTCTCCCCTTAGCATAGGAGTTTGCTTCATTCTGTTAAATGCTGAGATAATATTAGGCTTGGGGAAATGACTGCTTTTGGAACACTTCTAATAATAATAATATAGGCTCAAAGAGGGAAATCAAAAACAGTGGAAGCGAAGTGGTTATTTTAATTTGTTATCATAAGAAGCCTCATCAAACTTTTTATAAATGTCAAATGCATCCAGAGGTTTGTTTCTGTCTAATGGAGACATTTCACTTAGTTTCTTGATGCAAAATGCTCTCATAGTGCTGTGCCTTATCATTGGAACATATATTTTAAATGTTCAAGAGGAATGCATGGCATACTGAGCAGGGGCCAGGTAAAAAATGTGTGTAATTATGTCCAATTACCATTAATAATATAACTGAAATTGTTACACACAGACTTGCTAGCATTTACCTCTTTGGTTTGCACTTACCCTTCCTATGTGCTGCTGTTATGAACTATCAGAGTTCTGTGTTCCTTGTCAGGAGATGTATGATGTTGAAAGGGGACACATTTCTTCTGTCCTGAGCTTGGGTCTTCTTGCATTTATTTTGATATATTTCAACTCTAAGGGGCTGTACTTTCTCTTGTGTTGCTTACAGAGAGAGTTACACCATGATTACTTACACATATGAGTCCTTTTCTGTATATGGTGTATTCCTTTTATGGAAAGAAACACACAGTCATGTAGAGCTAAGTAAAACCTAAGTTAAAATGTGTTAGGTGATAATATAAACAAAATAAGCTCAAAACCATGGGGTAGGCAACAGATGTATGACCCTTGGATAATTGCTGTTTCAGCTAGATAAAGATAATCACGTGGTTCTTGAGCAGGCTGCAACCATAGCAAAAAGTTTTCTCAATTTTGCAGATATAGCTAAAATTCTGCTAAAATAACTCTTATGGCAGCACAAATCCTGAAGCCTGGTATATCAAATTAAACTTAAGGCTTATTGCTAGCACTGGCAAACTGTAATTAGCCTGGGTCACAGGCTATGCTAGGAGACTTCAGCAATTCAGATTTTCTTCTAAGTATCCATCTGCATCCCAGAGAACTTCCTGGTCCAAATGAGACCCTGAAAGGGCATTTCTGCCTCTCAGCTTGCCCAGCTTAGCAGAGCTGAGCCTTAGAAAAGAAAGGGAACAAACCAAACAAACCCCAAAACTCAAAGGCTTATAAGATTAGTGGCACATTAAAGTCTGCAGTAAGTAATGATAGCGAGTAAGTAATAGCAATCCATGCTACAGAAAGACTGTTTTAACTTGTGCACATTGTAAGGAATGAAGCATTTCTGGTGAAAGGTATGTCTTGAAGAAGGAATTTGGTGAGACCAGTAAAGGAAGAAAAGATTGCATTCAGCGTGCAAGGACACAAAATAAACAGTCCTTAACTGTTTGCCTTATTTTGGCTGTGATTTCTGTCAGTCGGCTGTTGACAAAAAGCTGCACAATAAAACTGGGTTTTGACTGTGACTTTAGATCACTGTAATAGACTCAGGATAGTGAGTCAAAGTTTATTGGATAGGTTTCTAAGCAGAACTGAAAGCAGGCTCCATAGTGCAAAGTGAAGCATGAGCACATATAAAGATAGGTTTGGCTTCTTAAACTGGACTGCAAATTAGACTCATGCCTATAGACTGGGACCAAAAGTCCTTCTCTGCAGTGTCTAACAGTGCTTGCTCACAGATTGGGAGGAGGTGCATGGTAAAACTGTCTCATATCATAGATGGTATGTAAACTACAATCTCTTCTAGATCCAAGGGTAATGTACCTTTAGTTTTCAGTCTGTGTTATTTTGAAAGAGGGAAATGATGTATTTCAATTTTAGAAGTATCTTTTTGGACACAAGACTTCGGAAAATAAGTACTTAGTTGTGTGAGGTTGTATGATCTCTGCTGTTGCCTCATTGAAATTGACACTGAATAAATTTTATGAAATTAATAGCTCAGGAAAACTCTTTTAGCCTAAAAACATCTTCCCCCAGTATCTGAAGCTGAGTATTTAGCTATAGTTTCAGAATTCCATGTTTAACTGAAACAATCAAGTACATGAAGACAGACCTCCCCTAATTGGATTAAGAATCAAATGGCATTTACAATGTCTAGAACAAAATTGAGACTTTAAGGTGCTATCACAACATAAATGGTAGTGTGATTTAAGTTTAATACAACAGCAGGTAGCTTAACATGAAAGAGCTAAAGCAATGTAGTAACAACAACAACAAAAGCTGAATTAAATTGCCAGGTACTTGACATTTATTTGCCTAAATAACACAACAAATAGAAGAAGACAGTTTTTAATCTTCTCACAATGTTTTCCAGAACTAACAAGAAAGCCTTGGGAAAGAACAAATACAGTCAACGGAAGCAAGTCACCTGTTATCTCCAGGTACTCCCTTTTGTACCACTACCTTTTCCTTATGTTTGCTGCTGTTGCTCATGCTGCTAAAGATACAGCACTAAAATAGCAAAAATCACCTTAATATTAACGCAAAGTGTATGGGTTTATAATTGCTGCTGTGAAACTGCTTTTGACAGTTTTAATTAGGAATGCAGAGTTGCTTTTGGAGAATGCTAGTAAGTGAAATTTTTGACAGAGAAGTCAAAATTAAAACCCCAGAAGATTCCCTAACAATTGCTGGTGTATTCAATTATTAAGGTGTATATTTTCCTACAGCAATGTTTAATTCTTTCAAATTTCTTTAAATTTTAAAGTCTGAAATTTCCTGCAAGGGAAAACCAAACACAGTGGTGTGATTCATATACTCTGTAGTAAATCTAGTGAATAGCTTCTCAGTTTTCTATTTGTGTGCTAGTGATAGAATGGTTATCTAGATAATTACGCTATCATGGTAAGATTTGATTCTGTGATGATTTTTGGTAGCTGTCTCATAGCAAACCAAGGAAGTCCATCCTACACAAGTGTAGAAATATTATACATCCTTCAGTGCATCAACCAGTCTTTGGTAACTTGTCAGCTGGAACTTTGGTAGGCAGTGGGTGTTTTGGTAGGCATCTTAGTAACACAAGAGAGTGAAATGGCTGCTTTAGCTTTTTTTAAGGCATATTTGTTGTTTACGTTAAGCATAAGGCTTACAGTTTGTTTTAGAATTCCTGCATATTCTGCATACAGAGGTTAAACGATTCAGACCTATGATAATCTGACAAAGTTATCTGGATTTCTTAAAAGAAAAGAACATGTTAAACTTGAGAATGCTGTGTTTGAAATAACTTGAATCTTCCTTAAAATCCTGGCCTGATGGAAACATCGATGCAAGATTCGGTGATTAGAGAAGAAAACCCAATTATTCTCTAAGTGGCATTACTTGTGGTCAGATTACTGTTGAGGTCTTCAGTTCTAAACTGCAGCACTAAAAACACTCCCAGCCCGTATCAGTATCCTTGTCTGTCTTTCAGAAATAGCTATGTCCAGGAGCTTAAAATGTCTTCAGCCTTGGTTCTGGTCACTTGCTTTGGTTTTTGTCAAAAAACAGGTGACATTGGTGGTGATGTCCTCTCTGCTATACTGTCAGTGTAACAAAATACTGCTTTACCATTAGACTTGGCTTCCCCTTCGCCCCCCGGTAGGTCTTATCTGCTTTAACCAAGTTTGCTTGTTTTCAAGCAGATTTGAAGTATCAATACGTGGCACTGAGAGGGAACTTGTCACAGAAGTAGTTTGTGTAAGGAATCCTAAAGAGTGTTTTAGGTTTTGCATTAAGACATTTGCTGACCTGACCCTTTGGCTATACATACCCTATGGATAAGCAATTGAAGAAAGTGAAGGGATCAATAAATAGGGTACCTTCCCATATCAAACTCCTTTGGGGAGTCTGGGATGTCCTTAAGTCTTCATTCTGCCTGTCCCTACAGCCTTAGCTACCTGTAAACAGTTTTAAGAAGCCTATTTCATCGATCTTGTTTCAGTCAGTGGAATTCAGAGGTTACCCAGGGCTGTTTAAAAAAGTTTTCTGACCTAGGGAGGAGTACAGACATTTTGAGGCTGCTCTTGAGGTGTATGAAGAAAATCTCTCCAAGCTTTTGTCTTCAGTAATCAAATGGAAAATGTTGATAGAATTCAGCTTGATGAAGACCTCGCTGGATGTATACTCTAAAAGTACTTCCAAAATAAGAATTCCATGTTTATTGAATGTCAGTATTTTTGTCAAGTGCTGTCGTAACCTGTTGGATGTGCCTTGGCATACATTTTAAGACTGCTGGTACAGTTTTCTAGTCAGTGTTGACAGTTTGCCCTGCCAGGATGAGGAATGTTTCATGGACTGAGAAATAAGATATTAATAGAAAT
The DNA here is from genome assembly GCF_037038585.1 of Patagioenas fasciata. NCBI lineage: Eukaryota > Metazoa > Chordata > Aves > Columbiformes > Columbidae > Patagioenas > Patagioenas fasciata. The sequence continues at coordinate 23,993,834 of NC_092522.1, forward strand.
CTCTCTTGAATATCTTTGCATTTTCATAAATTCTCTAGAGTTGCCAAGTCTATCTCAGCAAGCAGCTTGTTAAAGTAACTTTCTTTGAGTGAGTTAATCAAAGGGTGCTGCTATTTGGAACACCAATACCATGTTTGCCAAATGGGGATATCTTTTACCTTGTAAGCCTCAAGAGCCTGCTTCTGACCTGTACTGAGAGGGTATGAGTCATTTATGAGAATTAAACAAAGGATGCCTAAGAAATAGTCAAGTAAGCAAAATTTTCTCTTCAAAGCTTCCAAATAGGTAGACAATAAAGGAGTTGTTATTCAAAATGAATGTTCTAAGTATTTTAAAATAACTGGTGTCCTGTTTAAGATCAGGTCTGTTTTTTGTAGCAGGCTGCGGAAAGACTTAAGCTACATGGTTTTAATATTTCCTGAAACATTCAAATAGAACGTGTGGAACATAACTAGTTAAACTCCATGGTACTTAAGGTGCTAAAGCTGCACATAATTAAGACCCGTTATAGTTTGTTAAGGTAGTGTTTCTCCCCTTCGTAGACGGGAATCTCCGTGGAAAAATCTGCTTGCGTCTGAAAACAGGTTCTATGATTCATTAAACAGGTATCATCCTGTTGGGACTTGAGACTTTGTAATAACCATTTTGACCAATTCAGGGTTGGACTTTTTCTACATGGATTGGTAATCACCACACACATCACCACGTTTCTCTTCACATTTTGTGTGTCCAGTTGAGCCCATTTTTGGACTGGTTAAAAGCAGATGGTGTCAAAGGCAAATGGCTTAAGAACCAGCTATGAATTCATACTAGATACTGGATTTTTGGGAATCGCCACCTGCAAAGGTGCAAATTCCTGCTGGATATACCAGGATTTTAGTGAACTGCTTGCAGTATTTGGAGAAGCAGATTTTCAAAAATGTAAGTTGAGATACACAGGAATAGCAGTTAATTATCCAGGTGAGTTTTTACATCTGCTTTTCACAAATGAAGTAAAGACATCAAATAGATTTTGCCTGACTTAAACATAAGAAAGGGGGGGGGAAAAAAATACTTGTTAAACATAAAATAATGTTTCTGCTGGGAACATAATCACAAATTAGAATTAACATTGCATGTATTTTAAGATGTAAATCTCAGTTTCACTCTCTGTAGTGTTATTCATAAAATACTGACATAGAAAGCCTTTTGGTTTTATGAGCTTTCTGCAGGTAAATGTGTTACAGAGCCCTTCAGAATTACTGAGTCAAATTCCAGCTTTGTTTTTCATAGAGGCACTCATTGTGGTGACTACTTAATCTTTTGTATGAAAAGTTCCCCTTTCAGTTACTGATCTTGGGTGGTGTATTCTGCATGTTGGCATGAATAAAATATTTATCTTGCATGTTTGATTTAAGGTTTTCTAGGGCCTGTCGAGGCTCATCCTCCTGTTAGGCAATGCTATGAAAAACCACACGGGAGAGCTCTTTAGCCATCTTGGGATCAAGTGGTTGAGACATTTTATTCACCAAATTTCAGTAGTTAATGCTTTTCTTTAAGGCAACTGCATTCACTGTTCATCTTCTGAGCAATCTGATGAAGGAAAAAGGGGATAATTATCTAGTTTACAAATTGTGGTCTTTCATATTTGAGTGAAGAATGCCTTGCATTTCAGGAAGATGGAATACGGTCTTAAGACTTAAGTAGTAGAGTTTATAAAGAGGCTTTCTTGTTGAGCTGTTTGACAGCTAGCAGGAGTATATGGCACATGAGTGGTAAAGCTGTCTCTTTATTCTAAAGATCTGAAGCAAAGGAGACCACTTCTTCAGAGTAATTTCATTAAAATATTAAAGTCATAAGTAATTGTATTCAAATATTAAAGTGTATCCTTGTTTGGGTTCTTCCATTAAGGCATGTAGTAGGTCTGTGTCACCACTTGTCAGGAATTCCATTTGGGAGGGTACTACTTCTTTTTGCAGTCACTATGGCTGTCATGCCATAGTGTGTGGAAACAAAGGGATGGTGAATGGAAATGAACAGGAACTATATGTGGAGAAACTGAAAAACTCATGCTATTCTCCTTGAAGTCCGTGTTCACAGTTTCAGGTGTAAACTGCAAGTAGCACATTAGATATCAGGTTATGTGATGAAGTAGCCATTGCCAAAGATCTCATCTTGATAAATGTTTTTGAGCAAGGAATTCTTTCTTAACGAACTCAGTACTGAAGAGTTTTTTCTAAAAGATCCCAAACTGTGGTTTGTCTTCATAGCATTAGCACTCGCTGTAGATCTTCTGATGGTTACAAGGTGAATTCTATATTCCAGCTTCTTCCACTGTCAAATTATTGAATATTTTGTCAGCTGTCTTACTTGATGGATCATGTATTTCATTTTGATGTGTTTCAAGGAATATTGATAATGTTAGCAATTTTTCTTTTGGAACTTATGGTTTGATTGTCTGAACAGCGGTAGCAATTGAATATTGTGATTCCAGCTGAAGAGCCAAACTGAAATAACAACGCAGGATGTTCTTGCACCTCTCTGATGCAAAATCCAACAGCAAAGGGACAGTTACACATTCCCTTCTGCTGCCTCTATTTTGCATAGTTAACTGTTGACATTTTTGTCCTAAACAGGTGTGACTAATTTGTCAGTGCACAGAAATAATCACGAAGCATTGAAAAAATTGTCATGAGGTTCTGCCACCCCCACTGGAGTTAACTGCCTTTTGAAAACATGAATGGGCTCAGATGAGCCAATTTAAAGTGGCCTTTCACCAGAATTACTCAGTAGCTATGAGTGTATATGAAGGCTTTCATGATTTTCTTGAATGCACAGGCATCCCCTATTACGGATTACAGGGAGAAAAACAGGCAACTTGTGTCACATGTTGTTTCTTAATATTTTTCACACTGGGAACTTAAAAGAGGTAAAAGTATGTGCTGGAGGGCACAAAGCTGGAAAGTTTTTGTATTATCAAACCAACATTTTAGTGTTGGTTGTTTCTGTTGGGAGTCATATTTCAAGTGTTTTCCTTCAGCTGGCAAACAAGAAAATAGCCCTGACAGGTTATAAAAGTCATCAAGACAATCCAGTATGAGGCTCATTCTGCTTGTACCAAATAAAGACAGTGTAATCAGATAATTTCTTCATGGATGAACCACCATCTTTTAAGGGAAGATGCATGAAAGCTGAAGGTGGTGGTTTTGTAAAAACAAACTAATATGTAGGTTCACTATTTTTTGTTTTCGGAGTGAGAACACAGCTTTTTTTGTGTTGGCTAAATTAAAAAAGCATAAATAAATGGAAAAAAAATAAAACAATGGCTATACTGCTTGTGCCCCTCACACATTCTGCTTTATTCTGAAAGAAAGATTTATACTGTGTATTTGAGAAGAGATAAAGTGCAGAACTGTGCCTTTTCTCCTGGTTTGTCTTTTTTTTTTTTTGTTTTGTTTTGGTTTTTTGTTTTGTTTTTTTGTTTTTTGGGTTGTTTTTGTTCCTGACCACTTTCCATTGTAATAAGTAAGGCTGCACCTTCAGATAACGAATCCAGAAAAATGCAGTGTTTACTGAATTCTTCCTATGTAAGAATTTGGAAGTGGGGCACTGAGTTCAGGCCAGGCTCTTTTTTTGTTCAATAATGCCACATACAAGGACAGTGAAATAGGACCCATCTTATATCCTGCCCTACCTTAGCATTAGCATACTGTGATAATTCTAAACATTGCGGAAAACGTCCTGACACAAACTGTCAGTAATTAAGAAGAGCAGAACATTCCTCCCTCTTTGTCTTACTCTGTCCATCTCTGCTTTGGAGAACCTATGGGGAGAGGCTGAGGGAGCTGGGGTTGTTCAGTCTGGAGAAGAGGAGGCTTAGAGGTGACCTCATCGCTCTGTAACTACCTGAAGGGAAGTTATAGCCAGGTGGGAACTGGTCTCTTCTCCCAGGCAGTTAGCAATAGGACAAGGGGACATGGGCTTAAACTCTGCCAGGGGAAGTTTAGGCTGGATATTAGGAAGAAGTTCTTTATGGAGAAAGTGATCAGGCATTGGAATGGCCTGCCCAGGGAGGTGGTGGACTCACCGTCCCTGGAGGTTTTTAAACTGAGACTGGACATGGCTCTTAGGGCCATGATCTAGTAAATGGGCTGAAGTTGGACCGAGGGTTGGACTTGATGATCTCTGAGGTATTTTCCAACCTAGCCAATTCTGTGATTCTGTGAACCGTTTCAGTATTCCTGTTGTTGGCATCCAGGTTCATAGCTGTCTGTATGCAAGGCCCTGTGGAAGTGTAGTATGTATATCAATCTGACTTACACCTTGTACAAACAAAGGGGATCAGAAAAGAGAAGTGAGAAGGTAGAAAACCCACTACTTCTGGAATGTGTGTTAAAAGTGCAAGATAATCTTGGTAAGCAAGTTTTTGATGTCTTTGGAGAATAGTACATACACAAACATTGCACATGACATAGTCCAAACCACCAGAACTTCCTTTCAAGTAATATGTTATAAATCTTGTTGCTGTTACAGTATTTGCTTTCACAGAATCACAGACTGGTTGGGGTTGGAAGGGACCTCTGGAGATCATCCAGTCCAACCCACCTGCTAAAGCAGGTTCGCCCAGAGCAGATCGCACAGGAATGTGTCCAGGCGAGTTTGGATGTCTCCAGAGGAGACTCCACAACCTCTCTAAGCAGTAGCTTTAGAAAGCAATCGTTAGAGTAACTTAGGTTGGAAGGGAGTTAGATAAGGTTGCTCAGCCTTGTACTCTCAAATGTTGAAAATCTGCCAAGGTTATTCCACAGCAATCATACAGTTGCAGCATCAACATGAACTCATTAGTTAGTGGGTGTGTTTCATTTCACAAGAAGCTTTCTCAAAGAGTAAGCAGTCGAAAAGGGAGAAGGGAAAGCATTTGGCATTTGAAGATATTCAGCTTTTCACACCCATTATGAAAAAAGACAGAAACCAATGACAGTGAAATCTGTCCGCTACTTAAAGTTTTTGTTTTGAACTAATAACTCTTACTCTTATGGTAATTAATATTTCCAGCGTGTGGAAAATGTTCTTGATTGTTGCTTTCTATTCTGTGTGGTATTTTGGGTCTGTCTGATTTTCCTACCTTCCTACTCCCAACTCTTTTTTTTCATTCTGATTATTTACTATTGTTTCGATAGGCAAATGTTAGCAAGTTTGACGGGCAAGTCCTATGTTACCTGTAATAACGAATGAACAGTAATTCATGGATGTGTTTGTGTCCTGCAGACCAAAATCTACACCAACGGGGCAACCCAGTGCCAATGGAGTACAGTCAGAAGGTCTAGATTATGACAGATTGAAGCAGGTACGTATGTAATGCTTTGAATATAAAATTTTAGCTGTTTTGTTAACTATTTCCCAATTTCAATAATGATTTAGCGATTATTAGTCATTATCTTTCACCAGACGTGTTTCAGTGTTCTTAGGAGCTGTAACTGTAGGATGGCAGCTTACACAGCCCCATTACTTTCTCACAGATGCGTATTCCTGCTCTTGCATTAGGCAGGACTCGCAGGATGGCATTGATATTATCTGGAACTGGGAATCTGGTTTGTCTGGAAAACCTTTTCTTCTCTTTACCCAAACAAACAACAGGCCCTCAGAGCAGTTCTAGCAGAACAAGTATCACCATGTTTTAGTATCAAATGTGGGTATTCATGGTTATGAGTTTGGTGATGAAAGAGCATCCAAGTGATACCACCCTTGGTGTAGCTATCCTGGCTAAGAGCAGAGTCGAGTCTTGTGGGAAGAAGGCAGCAGCCACCTTGTGCTAGATGAGGAAAAGACACTAGGATGTTTGGAAGCAGTTACCTGTAGATGACAGGCCTTTGTCAAGTGTACTTGCCAAACAGCAAACCTGTGCCACCAGAGTCCTGTCAGGGGATCTCTTGTGACTTGTATGAAGACAGGAGCTACCAGTTAAAAGTATGGGTGATCTCTAGACTGAGAAGATGTTCCACACCTCCAAGAACAGGAGTTCCCAGAGGAGCAAGTGGTTGTAAGGTATTTGTGTTCCTCTGACTACCAAAAAGTATTTTTGCCCCATTGTGCTTCATGGTGTGTCTAGTAAGCTTTAGGAACTGTGAGGCCAATGTGCAGCAGGGAAAGCTGATTCCCATGGGTGAGCAGCATTTCAGCATGGTGTCCTTGGTCTATATGACGTTCTTGAAGAGGTGGGGTGTATGCAAGGGGTAGCTGGCCCTGCTGGTGGCTTGCTGTGCATGAAGCTTGGGCAAAGACAGGAGTAGCACTTTCTCAGTGCCAGTCTCAGTTGTGTGGTATGTGGAGTCATGTCTGAGGTCTTGGTACTGGTTTTGGCCACATTTGTTCATGTTATGCTGGTGGAAGCTCCTTTTCTTGAGGAGCGTGTTGAGATGGTGCTAGTTACTTTTCTGACAGAGACTATGAGCATGCAGTGTATTGGTGTGATCTGCCTCTTTTCAAGGCAAGGCTCTGCTGAAGTTGGATCCCTGTCCTTGAAAAGGGCCATGTGATGTTCTGGCTGTTGCTGGGGGGCTCTACATTCAGGGGACTGTAGAGAGATCATTGGTTTTGTGGTGGGTGGGTTCCAGGCTTGGCAGGTTTGGGGGTTGTTGGTTATAGGGCCTTGGCTTTTGTTGGTGGCAGTGGTTTTTAGAGGAGGTGTGAATTGCAGAGTTGGAACTGGGGGATCTTCCACAAGCGGTGTTTGGATCAATGAGCTGGTCTCTGACTGGGGAAGGGAGTTTTGGAGTGGGTTCCAGCTTGGTGGTTGGATGTAGAGCAGGTTCCAGCTCAGTGGTTGGCTGTAGAGTGAGGTCTAGCTTGATGGTTGGTTATAGGGTGTGTTCTGACTCAGTGGTTTGTTCTAGATCAGGTTCTAGCCCAAGTGATTGTTCTACACCAGGCTCTGGCTAGGCAGAGAGTTATAGATCAAGTTCTGGCCATGTGATTCTGGAGCACGTGAGGAGAATGTTTTAGAGTCTAGTTCAAAGGGTACTCATGTTTTGTCATCTCATGATGGTTTGTGGTACTCTTGCTACAGCTTCCATGAAATGCTGATGGTAGCAGTCTAGCTGCCTCAGCTGCCTTCTTTTTTATTGTGTTGGGCTTTTTGTGTGTGGTGTTTGCTGCTGACTGCAGATTTGGCCGGGAGGTGACAGTCTTTCTCCCCTGCAGAAACAGACCCTACCCCCCACCTCTGCTTGGAAAAACATTTTCACCAAATCATCAATTAACACCATTTAGATGAAAGGATGGGGAAAACAGCAAGCGGGGGATGGCTCTTCATCACCTTCATTGCCTCCCATTTCACTTGGCAACTGGAAATACCTCGATAACTTGATCCCTCTTTTTTTTTCCTTTTTTCTTTTGATGTTTCCGTGGCTTGCAGGTTTTAGTTAGCTACTTTTTTGCATTCCTAATTTCAGTATGTCTCTTGTCCTCTCATAAGTTCTGTAGGAATCAGTTTGTAGGACTCCTGTCTCCTATGGAACATTTTTGTTTTTTTTTCTTCATTGTACCTCCAATAAGATTGTTTTAGGGATGCTTTAGGTTTGCGGGATTAACTTGAAAGATAAAGGCTGAGTTATGCATTTCAGAAGAGTTAAAATTTGATTAAAGGTTGCAAAAATTTCGATTTCTCTCTGCAGAAAATTACGGGTGGCAAAACTAATCTGTTCATGTTGCAAAACTAATCTGTTATTTATGCTCTGACACTGTAGGACATTTTAGATGAAATGAGGAAGGAGTTAACGAAATTAAAGGAAGAACTCATTGATGGTAGGTATCAACCTGTTTGCTGCTGCTGGTCAGTGTTAAGATTATGGAGCTGCAGGTGCACAATGCCGTCAATACGATGTGCTTCTAGTCTGAGACTGATATGTTGGTAGAAGTAGATTTGTTGTCAGTCTGATGGCATATTGTCATTTGTGCCACATCTGTTTGATTGATGTGCTTGTATGTTTTCCCTCCTGTGTTTTTTGTTTTAATCGCACATTGACACCAAGTAGTATCTTTTACAAGTGATTGGAGGAATCTGTATTTGTATGATTTGCAGTTATCCTTGTATCATGTGGTGCTAGGTGGATTATTTTTAAATAATCCAGAGCTTCTGAGGTGTATATTTCAAAACTGGTCATATTCAGACTAGGAATATGCTTCTAGCTTTTCTGTTTTGGTCTGTAAGGTAAGAGTCAAAGAAAAGAATTCTCATTATTTTCATTTTTATTTTAACAGAAGACATTTTCCCAAGTAGTCTTCTGTAATTAAGGGAAATTATTGAGAAAGAACAATCCTAAAGGTCCACCAGTCAAGAAGTAGATAAACTGTGTGTTTTAGTAGCTTGGTGGGTGGTTTTTTGGCTTTGTGGAAAGTGACAAACTAGTGAAAGGGGGGGGAGGGGGAACTCATATTAAGCTGATATTACTGCTGGTAAAATATCAAATGTCATCAAGTGATGCAGTAGAAAAGCTGTCCGCTTTTGGGCTGCAGAGAGTGCAGTGCTTTTCCATATATTTTTGACTGCACTGTGTGCTGCAACCTTGTCGAACAGTACAATGCAAACAAGGGAGAGCCCTGAGGCTGCTCTTAAAACAAACAAACAAACAATTAAAATAAATGAACCAACACATAAGCTCCTTGGTAATGCCAGTGGTAGCGATTGTCTTGGGGTAAGGTTGTAGAGTTGCTGGCAATGCAGAACTGAAAAATAAGATGGTTACAAAAATGTTACAGGCAGAAAAAGGGTATTTCCTGGTTGAGAATGGCACTTGTCTGAAGCCATGTGAAACTATCTCATGTATAGGCTATTCATTATATGAGTGTTGGAACAGGGTGAGCCTTCTGTAAGGGGTCAGTTATACATTCTGTCTTTCTGCCTTGACTTTGACTGTTGGATTTTAATTTTTTGTTCTTTTTTTTCTTTTCTCTAGCTATCAGGCAGGAACTCAGCAAGTCGAATACTGCATAGAAAGACTAGTACTAAGCCGATGTGACTCTTTAACTTGGTATAAAACTGACTACGTTTTGTGAGCTGTTAGAAGAAAACGGAGACAGACAGACACTTGGAAGGAGGGAGAAACAACCTATTCTGAAAAGCTTCAGACACATCACTCTGGTGATATGCTATTCCCCTCCTAGTTTGCAGCTTTTTTCTGACCTTTACAGCAGGGTGGAAAAGACTCTTAAAGTTACTGTAATGATTATGCAGAAATTCCTACACCTATCAGATGAGATCACAGTGCTTTGAAGTCTACTCATGTCAAGATAAAATTGCACATGTTTCAGAATTTGTTGTTAAAACAAAAAACAGGGAAAAGCTTGGGAAGGCTTTTCAGAGAGGTTTTCTTTGTTAATGAAGGAGTTAGCAAGTTATACTGTTGTACTTCAAATGTATCTCAGGTTTGTCTTCCTATCATATCTGATGTTTCCATGAATAATTTAAAGATCAGATGTGTAGAAGTGCAGTTCACAGAACATGGAACAGTTAGAAACACATGCTTTTAAAGGGCAATATTTGTAAGTGAATGACCTAGACAGCGATGGCATATCAAGATTTTGGAATTTTATGATAGGAAGCCTCTCTATTTAGCCTTCATGCAATTTTATAGGAAAATTAAAAAAGCAAATACAAGTCCAGAGTTTAAAGATGTAGATGCCTTCCTACATTGTTACGATGCTTTACCAAATCTAAGACTTCTACATAATGCGAATCAGCAGTCAAATGTAAATCATTAGTATGTTGTAGATTTACAGTAGATTTTGGGGCTTTTTTTAGATTTATGCATGTGGACATTTTTGTAATGTAACACAACACAGCCAGCTTTTTAATTAAAAGAAAAATTGCATGTCACAGAGTAGCCTTTTCATTTGTAAGGCTTAATTTATGCCCAGAAAGATGTGGGATGAGGGAGGGGGAAGGTGACACATTTTTATTACTTTCTACACTTTTTCTTCATCTTACATGCATGTGTAATAATGAGGAAAATGTGACTTTTATCAGTAACCATGTTAATGGAACCAGGTACTTGATCCTTTTGTATCTTTTTTTTCAGTTTTCTATTTGAAATTCAGTAATACTTCTGTGATGGTTATGAAACTCCCATGTGAATCTTAACTCATTTCTCGGTGAGAGAACAAACGTGTAGGCATCTGAATTACTGAGGATGCACCTGTGTAAGTGCGTTGTCCTTTACCTTTTTACCATGACCCTCTGCTTCGCTCTTTTCTGAGACTCCTTTTTTTGATTGTTTAATGTTTAGTTACCTTAGAACGACGGAATATCAGATCACAGTAAATGTCCCCTTCTCTTCCATTTAATTAATCTGCCACCCTCCTTCCAAAAACCCCAAAACCAACAAGAAAATCCACAGCTCCACACAACTCAAACCCTGAAAAACAGCGATATTATGCCTTTGGGTTTGGTCAACAATTTGAGAATCAATTTTAGGGGAGATGGTACCTTTTTGCTTCCCAGGGTTTCCAGATTTTATGCTTGTAATTTTTTTTTATGTGCTACAGTTCAGTGGAATAGGAATTTTATTAATTAGATCTGTAGTGCGTTGGACAAAGAACATGGGTCAAAATCTTCCCTTTTGCTTTGCACTGTCAATTTTTCTGAGCCGTAACAGTGCCATGTTTGCTTTGAGATCTGTGCTGATCCAACATAAAAGTTTAATTCCAACTTTTGGAGAGATTGATGTTTCAGCTTAAAAGCATATGCAGCTCCGTTTGTAGGACAAATGCTTTCAATAACAAACTGTCTTAAGTGCTGAACACCAAAGCAAAGCAGCACTTACAGCTTTGGAAAGGCTTCAGTGGGAAATTTTTGTCCAATTCAAACATATCTCATTTCTATGGGTTCAAATTCTAAGAGAAGACTACAGTGGAAATATTGCTTAACTCTATTTATTAGTCATTTTTTAAAAGGAAAAAAGAAAAACAAAAGCATTTTTCTGCATGCATTTATTGAAGGCATTTAAAAAAAAAATCTGTAGTAAGCTTGTCAAGTACTGTTTTTCTCAAAACAAGAGGAGGCATTTTCATCTTTGTCGATGTAACTTTTTGTTTTACATGGACTTTTAGAGCATTAAGGACGTTTACCCTTGTCAGAAATCATGTTTGATTTGTTTCTAGGAGAGTTCAGGAGTAGCATAGTGGAATAGCATGGATGGGTATAAGTGGTCCAAAATTAAAGGATGAACTACTAAATCGTGCAAGGAACTGGCTTATGCACTAAACGTTTTGTGCCTTGGTCTACAATTAACATGATTTCTGTTTAAAAGAAAAAGGAACAGATGTCGTCTTTTGTGCTGCTTCTACATCCATACTTTCTGTAATTCCAAACTGCCGCATTGGTTCTTTCCAGAAAATCGGATTGAATTAAAGATTACTGTAGACATTTCCTGTCCTGCTGACAGTTGCACCGTTTCCAGAGATTTCAGTATTGAAAATGAACTGCAGAAGCTAAGATTACTTTGCTTACTGGTAACTAAGTTCTTTAAAAACCATATTGTGGTGGTTCTGTGCTTTTGTACAATGGATGTCTTAAGCTGAGGGCAGTTTAAGGGATCCTTTCTAATGCCAGGAAGGCGTCACTTTCCTCAACACTGTGATCTGACCTGTGATAAACTTGTACTATAGGCAAGTGGCTACCAAGTCAACTGCAAACCAACTGAATGTAAAAATCTTAGTGCTGGTGCTGAAATCTCTTCAGATAGTCATAATGATTTCCAGTTCATTGTTTTAAGAAGTTATCGAGCATCAAGTGTCAATCAAAGACTGAAGATCACTAATGAATGTTGACTTTTCATGCGTTTAGGTTTACCTTCTTTTTAGTTTCTCAGTTCATTCTCTGCTATTTTTATCATATTGTGTCATTTTAAATTTCTTACATGCTAACGTTTTGTTTGAGCGAATGAAATAAAATTGCAATATATACACGTTGCCACCAATTATTTCTGGAACTTCGTAGAAGACTCTCCAAGGTTTGCTACTCAAATTCCTCAAATTTGTAATGACTCTGGTCATTCTTTACTCCTTGATTCTACCCCTTCTTTCTGTTTCTCCATCAGAAGATTCAGTAGAGAAAGATAAAGACTTACCTTACAAAGAATGTAACTGCAGGGACTGTGTAACATCCGTGAACGGTAACTGCTGTACATAAATTCAAATCCATTTGAAATGTAAGATTTGATTTACATTCTCACACGGCATCACTTTGGTCTCTGTATTGATGGAGAACTTGGAGGGAGGGGGAAAGATGGGGGGGGGGAAATAATTGCAGTTAGTCTGACTTTTGCTGCTTTTTTGTTCATGACTTATTTTCAATACTGGTAGTAAAGAAAACCTACCATGCTCAATTTGTCTTATAGCAGAATATTGAGAGTAGCTGTTTGAATGTCCTTGACTTAGCATCCTGAAAGCTGTACTTCTCTGCTCTTGTTTTGTGTTGTTTGGCTGGATTTTCTTTTCATTCACAGAGCTAATGGGATAATCCTGCTTTGGCAAACAATTGGTCCCAGTGCCAATTTTGGCACCACCCTTAGTGAGTTATAAAGGGTATTTAAAATAAAATTATCACTAGATTCTAAAATGGTCTGCTGTTACTGGGGTGGTGTTAGGCAACGAGTTAAGAATTTCTGATTTAAATTTCTGAACGATGTTACGAGACCTGTCTATTCGTGTCAAGAAACGTACAATATCTGTTTTTTTAAAGTTGTGTACTATGACAGTAGGAAGGTGGTCTGCAGTTCATCAAACTGGTGATTATCATCAGTTTATATAGGCTCTTCTGAAAATGTTTAGGTGGGCTCACTTCCAGTGCTATAATGTTTCTTCCCAGAGTGTCTTTTATGACTCATCATACAAAGCTTGCAAAATCAAGAGAAGATTCCCTCTGTTTTTGTTACCTGAACAAGGCTGGGCTGATGGAGTGCAAGGAAGAAGTTCCAAAACTGGCTTTGTACCCAAGACTAACAATTCTTTGAGGCACTGTAAATTTTCCGGACTCTGCAGGCTACTGCTGTGGGGTTTTTGATGGAGAGCAGGTGAAAAGGGAAGGAATTGGCGATTTCACTGGTTCTGGGGCCAGTGCAAAGTACTTGAAGAACAGGCTAAAGTTCACTTAAATCGTTTCTCTTACGGGGTGATTTTTAGGTATGGAAGTGTTGAGGATTATTTAATGCTTAGTGACATGCTATCTAGGAGAATCGTAATGGAGAGAGTAGTAAGTCTGTGAAATCAGCTGTCACAATACATATTTACACATTCCAAAGAGTATGTCTTTAAGTCTACCCACATGAAGGCCTGACAGGAGTTAAGTATTTACTTTAATTTCTTGGAGATGGTTGCCTAAGACTGAAATTGATATATCAGGAATTATATTCAAGTTGATTCAGCCTTACAATCTTAATTAAAAAATGTGTCAATAGAACTTGGCATCATTGTCCAGGGTATGAAATATGAGGTGTAATTCTAGATGTTGGGAAAGCTCAGCAAAACCTTAAATCCACAGCACAACTGTCTGCATGGTACCTGGTGATCAGCACCTTCATTTATTGTGCAGGGATTTGGTCATAACAGTCACACTGGACATCAAGGAGCTTTGTGAAATTGCCTCTGTTTTACAAATGGATCCCAGTTGAATTCTTAGTCATTACATAAATGTGTTTTCTAAAGTTTATTTTATGGAGCTTGGTGTCCTGAATCTTAATGAGTGTTCTTTATCTGGTGTCCTACCTTGAAAAACTGTTCAGTGGCAAAGACACGGAGCAGCTGCTGCAGATGAAGTGTGGTGCTGCTCTGGCTGTTGCAGCTCTCAGCTAGAGGCAGGCGGCTTTCCCTGTTGAAATGTTTAATTTTGCCATTGCTGCTCTTCAGTTATGTGGAACACCTTCTCCTCTGTATTCTGGAGCTGTTACTGGTGTGACATTTTCACTCCTCTTTGCAAGTGCAGGTCTCTTCTGCAGCTGCTCAAGTACGGTAGAGTTGGAAGTGATCTCCCATCATCATCCTGTGTTTACCATCTTTAAGGGTAATTTTTTTATCACCAGCCAGCTGGAACCACTTAAGTCCCTACCTGCTCTCTGAATAACTCTCAACTCGGCAATAAAGTTATCTATGCTAACTACGCTGTGTGCTGAACTGTATCCTGGTTTTCTTGCAAAGCCCCTAGGAGTTGGTCCATAAGCTGCTGACGCAGGCGGAGAAAAACATTAAACAGTAGCAAGGAAGTGGGTAGAAGAGGAGAAAAGTGCAAGGGAAGTCTGGAAATGCTCAGTGCAGGCAGGCGGGGAGGAAGCATCTGGAAATGAGCAGGGGCTGCAAGAGGCTTGAAAACTCACAAACAGGGTTTGAACCCAGTCTGGATGCTGCTGGAATCTGCAAATCTACATAGGTGGCAATCCTGAGGCTGCTTCCCCATCGTTGTACACTTAGTACATACTAAAAAAAATTACCTCTGTGTTGAAGGTAAGTTATATGCTGCTTGACATTTTTTCCCAGTTACTGTATTGTGAAACCAGTTTGACCCTGCGTAGCTCAGTAAGTCCTGCGATGCTGCAGAACCAGCCCCAGCAGCTGAAATGTAGCCCCAAGGAGGGGGGACTGCAGACACCCTCCCAAATGCCTCCTGAGCACTGATCTTGTTAAGTCCCTCACTGCCATGAAGCCTTGTGGCTGCACCAACTGAGAAATAGAAGTTTATGTGGCTTAGACTTTTCTCTGTGTCAGTGAACGATGCTTGTATTTCAGATAAAATTGGCCGAAACTGTGCTTTTATTATTCCTGTACAGTCTTCACAAACTCACATTCCCCACAGATCTCAAACTACGCAGAAGGGGAACACGCAGGCTGCATACTGGTGACAACTTTATGTGCTCTTTAAATTAATTGCATAGTTATTTTAAAAAGTAAAGCACGTTTCGAAGACAAGTTACAAAATGATAATTTGCAAGCTGAAAATATCCAGGTTCTGTATTTGTTATGTCTTGACTAATCCTTTTATTACTTTCCGATGGAACCCCAACCCCTAAAACACGAGTTTTCAGTTCTTTATTCAACCTGCTGGTTTGCATTGCCTTTCAAATACATTTCCATCACTTGTTTCCCTTGTGTAACCCTTGGTGAGCTGCTACTTGCTGTAATACTTTATCAAAGAGTCTGTGGGATGCTCTGTGCTCTCATTTGGGAACAAACAGTTGTGTTTGAGTTCTGCTGAGCAGCTGGGCTCTTTTACCACTTGTAGCAGAACAGGGTGATGGAAATGAAAAATCCTCATGTGAGCTGTTTGACCTGGTGTAACAAAGTGCATCTGAAAGTCAGCCAAAGGTAGAGATCTCCAGAGGTAGCTGAGGGATGGGAATGGGGTAGTACAACTTCAGGACAAACAGGTAAAGAAATGGCAAGCCTACAGTAGTGGCAGGCAAATGAGAGGAGCTTTCCGACAGCCCAAAATGCAAATGCCTTCCTTGAAAATGAAGGAATAGAATTGTATAAGGCTTTGAAGATGGTGGCACATTTAGCATGGTCAAAATAATGAACGTTGGTTGAAGCATCTGGGTTTCATGTGTTGCCAGGCAATGTGTGTGAGGGAAACAAGAGGTGATTATTTTAACGATCAACAATAATCAAGGGGAGCAGAACTAGTGTTTCATAAAATACGGCATTTTCTTGCTGTATTACTTTTCACTTACATGCATTTGTTTTTTCATTAACGGCGTAGAAACATAAGGTGAAATACATAACTGAAGTTGTGTCTTTTATATATTTTACTAATAGGATTTCAAGTCCGAAACTCCACTCCCTGAGCACAGAGCCTTGTTGTGTTACAGCCTGGGTTACGCTCTGCAGACAGACCCAGCACAGCTTCCATTGCATAACAAATTATTAATTACATTTTGTTTATCTTCTGAAGGACAACTTCATTGCCATGAAGTCACTGGCCTTCTGGGGAAAAATCTGATACCTTTAAGTGTCAGCCAGTCAGCCTGGAAATCATAGAAGCAAATTAGTCATTATATATTTACCTTCCACATTATTCTAAAGGCAATGGGTTTTGTGCTTTAACTGGACTCCCTTATAACTCTCTGCATATGCTCTCAGCTATTGTGAATAAAAATGTTGCACATCTTCAAGCCCTGTGTATTCTCGGCTTCTCTGAAATCGATATGCATTGTATTACAGAGGTTGATCTTCTTAGTCTGAAATGTTTCCAGATATCTGATGTAATTGTTTTGCATTTATACACTCTAGTAAATACCGCCCGCCATTTTTTATGCATCTATGAAAAATATGTAAGCAATAAAATATAACTTGAGTTACAGGACATGGCTTCTTTACTGGAGGTTGGGAATTGTGCTTCTAATAACATCAGGGGTGCAATAGAATAACTCAAACTATTTTTAATTACTGATTTACTATCTACATGCTCCAGAATGACATGCCTTTTACATACGATGTTGTGTGGCGTGACTGGCCTAGTAACTTCACATACTGTAACATGACTACAAAATAGCACCTGTAGTATGCTGCGAGTAAAGACTGAAGGGCATTTGGTGGTATTTCTAAACTAAAATTGATTTGCTAAATAACTGAGATACAGACACTGAAAGAATAAATATCAATTACTGACAAGTAACATCTCCTTTTTGAGTAAGTAGTTGGATGGCATTGTCAGCTGGTGCAGTTTGGAGCTGGCATCACAGAGTGATGGAACCGTTACAAGTCTTACAGGATTTTTTTTAACTCTGCTACTGAGTTTCAGTAGAACTAAACTTGCTAGAGGTAAGGAAAACAGCTTTTTCTGCAGAATTTCCTCATTGCTAATTCAGAAATGGCTTGATGTCTGTTATAAAAGGAATTTAAATGCTCCAATTACAGAGTTATTTTAGAGTCTCTTATTTTCGTAGTACATCTGTTGCCTGAATTTTTGTAATTGGACAAAAGCAGGTGCGCAGCTTCCTGCTACGGTATCTAGTAGTTTTTCTACTGATCTTGAGCAGTAGTATTGGACTGCCAGTGGGACTCTCCCTATTTTCACAGTTACACTAATCTTGTCAGATAACAGAAGATAAAAATTGGATGTGGCTGGTTATATTCAGGCCAGACATATGGAAGAAATATTTTGCCATGAGGGTGGTGAAACACTGGCCCAGGTTGCCCAGAGAGGTGGTAGATGCCCCATCCCTGGAGACATTCAAGGCCAGGCTGGACGGGGCTCTGAGCAACCTGATCTGGTTGAAGATGTCCCTGCTCATTGTAGGGGGCTGGACTGGATGAGCTTTGAAGGTCCCTTCCAACCCAGACTATTCTATGATTTTATGTGTCAGCTCTTTCTCCAAACCGCATTTGTGTTACACATGATCTCGGTGTTTGGTTGCCAAGAGAACTCCTGAAGTGTGAGCAGCGAGCTTGTAGGGAGAGGAGAGGATCCAGCGTGATGCCCAGGATGAGCTGCCCCTTTCATGTCAGCATTTTGCCCTTGTCACCTGCTTGTCTGTGAGGGTCACAGGAATCTCATTTGATGCCAAAAGACCACACTATGCAAGACTAGTATTTTTTTCAAGTGTAGGAGCCAAAATCTTTGTAGGCATTCGTTATATATTTGAAAAGTTTCTGGAGATGCTAACATCAATTCTTCAGTTCATCTAGTTAAGCATGTTGTAAATGTTGTCTGTCTTCACTTTTAATAAATGTACAATACATGGGAACATACAGGCATAAATATGCTCAGAGGGGAGACGGGGTTACCTTCACTCAATGTTTGCGTGGGTTTAAAGGGACTTTTAAATTTACTGTTTTCCATTGCTCAGTTTTCACAGTTGCAGTTTTGTGGTGTCCTTTAGTAATTTTATCTGAGTCTTCATCTTCCCAAATAGAATCAATCTTTACTGTGACAAAATACACAAGATTGTTGGAGGACAGGGTGAGAAGCGAATGCAGAATGGGTCAGGTAAAATTATTTTCTTGCAAGTCATGCTTAAAATTCATCAATTCTGTCATATGTAAAAAATGCAAAGCTTATAGTAGGGAACAGTACTGAATCAGGCACCTAAATTTCTACCAGGTGCTGTAAAGATAAAGACGGCTGTTGTAGAATGAAGTGCAAAACTGCTACATGGCCAATGTATTTTCAGCATTTTTTCTTTACAAAGCAAATGGAGTTTGCTGGCACAAGGCAGGTCTTGTGTTGGAGGGAGGGTGTTGTCTGTTGAAGGTCTTGGAGCCATCTTGATTTTTTTTTTGTTCCTTGCAGTGCCAAGACCTTGTAAATAACATAAATTATCTAATTTTCAAGTTAGATCACTGTGCAAAATAGTAGAATATACTCTAGAAATTGCCACAAATTATGCAACTTCATTGCTCGACTACCAAAATATTACTAAAAGACGTTTTGTAGCTTCTTATGAGCTCAAGATTTGACTGGTTTTGTTGGCCTTTTGATATACAGAAGAAATACAAAGACAATACCACAACAATTTACAGAAATGAACTTAATTAAGTCCAGGCTGCTGAACAAAGCATTACTAAAATTCTATTTTATTGGATCTAGAACCACCATGCAACCTAGAATGTTATCCAGAACCTGATCTAGAACACTAAATTGATCTAGAACCTCCTTCCCCTAGCTTGGGGACCCACCAGCTCACCTGAACGCCAGCTGATGAACAGTCCTCACCTCCAACTCTGTCCTTTGCGCTACGGAGAATGAAGAGCTTGTCCCTGTGCTTCAATCAGGGATTGTCTCTTTACAGTCACAGAGTATCTCTCAGCTAATGTTTTGACTGTGCTGTGTACCCCAGCCTTTTAGAACATCATGATACAAACAAGGGAGGGTACTGAGGCAGCTTTCGAGAGCAACACTTGCCTAACCCACATGAAGCTATCTTACATATAGGTTTTTCAGGTTATAAGACTGTTGGAGCAGGGTGAGCCTCCTTTAAGGGACCAGTTGTGTATTCTGGTTTTCTGCCTTGATTTTTGACTATTTGATTTCTTAACTTTCTCTCACTTATGGTACTTAATGGTATTAAGCCGCAACACAGATTATGGAGTTGCATTCTTTTCTGCTGGTGCCTCAATTACTCTTCTTCCGTAGTGTGGTATTTCCTTTGTGTACTGTATATTTAAGTCGTATGTTTTGGGGCATAAAGGATACAAGTTTGTACAAAGAAAGGGTCTTTGACTCAGTTTAGAGACGCTTCTACACTACCAATCATATCTATGACCTTTAGGATCTCTTTTTTTTTCCTTTTAATGTGCTTTGGTCCAGAGTTAATATTTCAGTGTTAGCTTCCGAGGCTGCAGCAGATGAGATGTCCTGCTCAGTTCAGGTCAGAGATTGGGATCTTCTGGTGTGTCTTATCAGCCAAGGAGTGGGTTTGAGCCTCTAGATAGGGACCTACTTTGCAAATCTTTGCTGAGGTGACTTTGGTTATAGTAATTAGTTATTAAGCTTAGGTTCCAGAAGATCTGCACCCCACCATAGTTCCCCGGGGCTTTATTAGCAATCATATACTACTATTGTGTTGGTTCACTGGAACCAGAGTTCCACTATAACAGGATCTTCTTCAGTTATATCCAAAAATAGCAATGCTGTAATGAATGGAAAAAGAGTCTGGCTGCAGTTTCGGAGGAGGGGGGAGGAGGCAGGCGATGTGGATGATATTGCTTTTCATAATGCTCTTTGCCATTAAACAAGCCAAAAAAATACCTGACAATCCTCAGGACACAACAGCACAAACACCCAAGCATTTACTCCGGTATCAAGAATGCAATTTGAAAATAAAAGCTTATGAAATATCCCCCAAGGAAGCTCAAACTGGAGTGTTATTCACAGGGCTGTATATTAATGAGCAAATCATAATTTGCTGTGAAATCACCCAGCAAAGGCAGCAGCTGGAGTAAAACACAGGGCGTTTCCATTCTAGAAACAATGCCTAATACTGTGCTGTGTCATGGGAAGCGTGTAAAATAGCTGGAGCCAATGAAGAGGAAAAATAAGGTCTGTGGGAAGAAAGGCATTAATTGTAATGGGTGTATGCGTGTTTACAGTATGCCAGCTTTAGCAAAAATACAATGGGGCAATTGGGAGAAGATGTTCCTGTATATGATCCCTATTCCTAAACACACAAGATTCTGTTTAAAATGAAAAGACTAAACAAAGATCTTTCCAAGATCTCAGGCTATAAGGGATGCATGAAACGTCAGTCTGCGTGGGATGGAGAGAGACAAAAATATCACTGACAAATCTGGACCAAGACAGGGATAAGGAAAAAAAAGTCTTTGAGTGCTTGCATCTATGCTCATAATTTTAGTTTCTTTTCCTAAATATAAGTAAATGTACAATATTGCATTTCAGTTCAAATGCCTCTGCTGGCTTTTGTCATCCTGCAGAATGAACGAAATCATGTTGGACTATGCTCTGGTTTCTGCATTGCCCCCAGAATTGTTAACTGGGATATTTCCAGCTGTGGGATTGCTGTTGCTAATAAAGGTTGGTTGCTGTTGATAGTGTGGGATTCCAAGAAAAGAAACAGCTGATTTCCAGAGGAAGGATCGGGTCTTAGAATTGACAATTAGAAGAGATGTCTCTGAGTTTGTAAAATGAACAAGTTGTAGAATGATCGGTGCAAAACGCATTGATGCTTTACAATGCTCTTGTAAATGTCTTTTGCAGACCAACTGTTCTGTAAGCAGCAGTAAAACTACAGGCAAAAAGAGGCTTCTCTAAGGCATCTTCATCTTCCAATTTGCATTCGATAGGCTCCATAAAGTCGTGGTTTGATGTTTGAATATAAATATTTGTTTAAAGTTCTGTCTGTACCAGCTGATTTTGGTAACATAGTCTGCATTACCAATGAGAAGAGGGTTGAAAAAGGAGGAGTGGAGGAATTGTGGATGCATCAGTATAGCTTTGATCCTCAAAAGATGTTGAAATTATTAAAACATGTGATTGTAAATATTAAAAAAGTAATTTGGTTTAAAAAGAAAAAAGCTGTTGTGGATTTGAAGAGAGTGAGCCCATCCAATTTCCTTGAATGAGGTTGTCTGCTTAGCGGGTAAGTAGGAAGACATCGAGATTGTATCTTAAGTGTAATGATGCTCTGAGAGTGTCCCACGACCACACAAGGGAGGAGAAAGAGTAGTCTGGAGCTCACTACTGTTATGGTAATGGCTCAAACTGGTTTGGTGGAAGAAAGGAGAAAGATACTTGCAAGGAATATTTATGTCCCTACCCAAATGAAGAGGGAAGATGATGTGTTGTCAAGTAGATTCCAGCTGAACATCTGTCCCGGGCTTGCTGCTTTTAGTCATTCGAAATAAATGACTGAGGGTTCAGAATAAGTCTGACAAGTTGAAGAGATGGCTGAAAATCTAAATACAACATTCAGTGCAGATGAACTGCAGAATACTTGAGCGCAAGAAAAACTGGCAAACGTGGTTGTTTTATGTTGACCTGGTGCTGTGGAGGTGGGGAGTGGGAGGACGTGGGGAAAATGGGGGGAGTGAGATAGATGTCACACCTGATGGGAGCCTGTGATGTAGTATTGTTAGAAGATACAAGACCTCTGTGAAATAATTGAGAGGTATTTAAAAGCAGTGTATATGGGTGGCGTGGATAGTGTCTACTCCATCCTGTGTGGAACTGGGGAGGAAGAGAATAGATTAGTTGAGTTTACTCAAGAGAAAAGAGATTATCAAGAAGGCACATTGGTTTTCCATTGTGAAAAGTTTCTTTATAAAGATATGAAGATCCACGTTCTCCATTGCTCCTTTTCAGTAAGATCATCATCTTCTTCAGATGCAATGAAGACCTAGATTATTAAGAAATATCTTAATTTAAAATACTTTTAATAAATAATTTAAAGTTTAAAGTTACTTAAGTTTTAAAATGATTTCACAGGGTGAAATCCTGAAATGGATTGCAGAAGTCTCTTTAGTTCTCATGCAAAGCTGAAGCTTTTCTTATTTGAGGGCTGTAATATTTGACTTTTTAAAAGAAGTTTTTCATGCGTTAAATATTCCTGGCAAATGATATAGGGAACACCACAAGAAACCTGTGGTCATTCCTCTCATTAAGTCAGCATCTGCTATTTTATGAGTCTAGCAAAGCAATTTAATTCTTGATGGGCTTTTCATCCATAAATCTTAACTCTTACTTCACTTAAGCCCACAATTACAATGGCTTCCTTCCGCTTTTTGCAAGAGTGGAAGAGCTGCAGATGAGCAGACTTTGTGTTTCTGGGCAGTAAGACATACTTGGTGTGTTTAGTCTGTATTGCCTGTGGCCCAAAATTTATATTGGGCATGCATGAACACTAGATTGTGTTACAAAAGGAGCGGTTAAAATGTCAAGTGATGATGGCAGAGGACCATCAAATACCAGCAGTCTGTGGGGAGAAAGGAGAAGAGGTCTGTATCTGCTGCTTCAGTTCTGTCACCTGTGCAGTTGGTGCAAATTAGTGATGTTTTTACTCAAGTGCATGCATTCTTCTAAGTGATTTTCTTGAAGGATTCCTTTATTTCTTTTGTTTTACTCCAGTGACTGAGTGGCTCTTGATCTCAGCCCTTGGTATTATGTTCAGGTAGAATTTTCTGAAAGGCAAAAAATACTCATCCTTCAAATACTCAACCAGTAAAAAAAAACCTTCTAAAAAAAAATCCAACAGTGACACCATTGTATTTCTAAGAGCTGACCCAAAAACCTCCCCCTAAAATCGCAAGAGTAAAAGGGAGAAGGAAATCTTGGTTCTGTGGTTTGAGTTATGTTATTTCCTGACATGAGGCAACAGGCTCATGTGCTGTAAGCATACAGTTAATCTGAGTTCATAGAAAATTGCCTTGTGGAGAGCTGCTAATCCTGCCAATGTGTTCAGAATCAAGACATACGAATGATACCACCCCATGGCTGGTGGAGTTTGAGGCTGGTAAGGAAAAGGCTCTGGGGAGTTGGTAGAGCTAGAGCTGTTGCTGATAGGAGCCTGGAAATATTACTTGCTTAGCAGAATGTTGGTGCTAATACACAGTGGTGTGTGCTGGGGAGCTACTGCATCCTCCACACCTTGCTGCAGAACAGATGCCCTCTGCAGACTCCCTAAAAGTCCCCTCTGTCCACAGAGAGATAGAGAAGCACCTCAGGAGTGGTGGTGAGGCGTCTTCTTCTTGCATGTGTGGCTGGAAGAAATCCCTGCCTCTTGGGAAGAGGAGATCAGAAGCATTAATTCCCAAGGATAGTGCTGATAGCCCTAAAGGAAACCTACATCTTCAGGAGTGATTGGCATCGTGTCTATTTTCACAGGTTAGACCTTCAACTCTAAACTACTCAGCCTAGATAACAGGCAGTGGAGAGAAATGGCCATCTCCAGAGGATGAAGGCTTCCTCTCAGTCTGTGGCTTGGCAATATGAGGCCATTGGGGCCATAGTTACTCAAGGACCTTTAGTTCCAGCTCCCTCACTGCTGTGCAACTGGTGGTTTGAGTGCTATTTTAAGTAGGTTTCTATCATCCAGCCTCGGATCAGTGAGATTACGGAGGAAGAGAGACTCATTGAACAAGGGGTGGACTCATGGATGCACCTCCTTTCTTGAGAGCATTGTGAGTGGAGAAATTCCCTGCTGAGAAGCCTAAGAGCCCTGGGGAGACTTCTCTGTCTCTCCTCCTAGGAGGAGAGTGCTTTTCTCCAGCATCCTTCTCCATCTCTTTCAGAAGCTGCTGGGCTCCCTTAGTTCATAGGATGTCCAGGAACTCTGTGGATGCCATGTTTTTTGTTTAAATGTCTGCCTTGATTCTATTCCCTCTTCTGAGTAAAGCCATTATAAACTTGTTTTCTTGCCTTCCTGTGCCCACCACAACTGTGCTCTGAAGCGGTGATACATCAGTTATTGTTCTGTGATTTGAAGGTACCACTCCATATCATTCAACATTTCTTATACTATATGACCGACCATACATAAACTCCCTCCTGCCTCCTTTGTGGCACCTTTGTAACCATAAGTTTCATTTAAATAAATAAAGACAAGATGACTAGGTGGCTGTGGGAGGTCGGGGTGTGGTACCTCTGCCTGGCTGATGTGGCAAGCTGCTCCTTGGATAAGTCATAGGCCACCGCTGTCAAGTCCCAGCACGGCATTTTGAGTGTTATCTGGCTTCTCAGGCTGCCCAGCTGGCAGGAGTGGGTCTGCAGCTGGGCTTCTGCTATCATGGAGGAACCATCTCTAGCTGATGCAGGCCAAGAAAAGCAGATGGGTTCTTCCACTGCTTCCCCACAGCCTCTTCAAGGACAGACATGTATTGTCCAGCCAGTTTACTGGCAATAGTGCTGCTCTGACCTTCTCTGAAAAGTGTGAGGGTGTTCAGAGACTGAGAGACAGAGACCCGACCAAGAAAATTCTCCAGCTGAGGTGGAGCCTGATCTTCCCCAGACAAGGCTGCTGGTGCCTGCTGATTGCTGCCTTCTGATGCCTGAGCCCAGCCAGGTCTCTTGTATCAAGAAGCAACAGTTTATAGTCAAACTTCCAAAACACAACAGCAAAAAAACCAAAACTGAAACCCAAGCCCTTTTCTAGTCCTTTCCTTACGGAAGGAGCCGAGATGCGTCGGGCTGCCTGAGCACCAGCAGCTCCCTGAGGATTCAGGCAGCACAAACCGCAGGCAGGATTCTCCCAGTCTGGCTGTTTCCAGATGTTTCTGTCGTGCCCCTCCTTGTCCACCTCAGCATCTGCCAGGGTGGGTTAAATGTGCTGATCAGGGCCTGACATGTCTAGCCTTTCTGCTTGCATCAAGCAATATGTTTGTGCTTTGCAATGCTGTGGGTGTCTTTCTGTGCTAAACCCAAGAAAACTCAGTGCCCTGGGAGGGATGGTGGTGGTGCAGCATTTGGGGGATTTTATTCCAATAACCAGCTTCTGATTCAAGTAATTCTGTGAAGCTGCTGAGTAGGTACTAAGACATACTAAGGAATAAAAGGTCTTTTATAACAACTTTACTGTAGTGGCATCTGCTGGCAAGGTTTACAACTGCAGCGTTTTCTGTGATAAGAGGTGGGATAGCTGGGCATTACTGCAGGCACTAAATAATGTTGTATTGACCTATTTAAAATGCCATATCAAGGACATTTAAAGCTTTGAGTGAGCAGGCTTGACCTTACAGCTGGCCCTGGTTTCAGCCAGAGGTTGGACACGGCACTCCTCACATTTGTTCCCACTGGAATTTCCCTGTAATCCACTTTACAAATGTAATTATTTTAAATGTCATGGAATAAACTCACTGATTTTCATTTACTTATTTAAGGATTTACTTTCCCTGAATCAAACATCTCAGCCCTGCAGAAGCCGCCTTTCTTTGAGGTCTGGCACAGATGAAAAATGGCTGAACTATGTGAATGTGTTCCCCTAGTCAGGCCAGGTAGTTCCAGTATTTTCCACTGAGACGTTGTCAAAGCAAGCAATACGCCCTCAGAAAGGAGCAATGCAAGCAAAAGAGCTACCAGAAGAACACTGAGCACATCTGCAGCTGCATGTGTAGGCATCTCCCTGGTGCTCATCCATATGTCTGCAGTCTCTCAGAGGTTAACTTAAGTCATTGATGTGGATGCATACAAGACAGAGTGGATGTAATGCAAATCAGTCCTGAATTAGTTGCTGTGAAAACTGTGAACACCGTGCAAGTTCAGGGAATTATATTTCACCAATTGGGACTCAGTTAATTTTAAGTGCTTAAAGAAGTCACTTTTAGACAAATATTCAGTGATTTAAACTAAACAAGCAAAGCTCTCCTTTATTCTCCTTCAGAAAAGATCCAGGGTCATCTGAATTTTCACATGTCAAGCGGAAGAACATAGTACATGCTTTTTAAAAACATATATTTGATAATTATAGAAATTAAAGACTAAATTAGCTGGATGGGCCTACTGCTGTACTGCATCATAATTTGGCAAGTAAATGTACTGCTGGGGTACAAATCAAAGGCATAATAAAAATACTCTTTACCTTTTATTTGTGGAGCTGCAAGAGCCATTCGTACGTGTAACATTCTCTACAGCAGGAAACAATAGAGAAATTATACAGCAAAGAACTGAGGAAGCTTTGTGAAACCTATTGTACTCAATCTTGGTGCTATATAGATGAAACTGTTTCCTGTGTTATTTTTCAGAGCTGCAATAGCATGAACCCAGCACCACTCAGACTATTCTAATAGAGTGGCATTTGATCCGAAGTAGCATCTGAAGTTTTTATTGAGGCAACTCAATAGGACTGATGTTCTGACACAGTATATTATGCTTTGGGAATATTTCAATGGGATCTGTTTTGGAACAGAATAACGAAAGGCATAAAGGACCTTGATGTTGACCTAAATGATCCTGCTGTACTGTCTTGCTGTTCGCTTACTGAAGCTCCATTTGTTTTTGATAAAAAACAAGCGCTCAGGGTGAGCACTTCGGCACTAACATGGAGAAATTGGTGAGCTGTGGCCGTGCGCAGGAAATGGTCTGACACACAGAAACTGCACAGCTGCTGGGATGGCCAGTTACGTGCGCTGTGAAAAGCTTTCAGCTGACATAGCACAAAAGAAAAATAAAAAGAAAAAAATGCTGGCCATTTCCTCCCCACCTTTCAGATACTACCAGCTTGTCTTGAGGACGAGCAAGAGCCAAATGAAGTTTGAAATGCTGCTGCAAACCTTCACATCACGTCCTGAGCGTGGGAGTCTGCTTGGTGAACCCCCAGCAAACACATTTTATCCTGGGAAGGGCTCGGCTCCACGTTGGGTCTGGCTCCACCTGGAAACTTAAACGGGGGCTTTACATCAACAATCACTGAACCTGAATTGCTGTTTTCATATTCACCATCTCTTCTGCTTTCAGTAGTAAAATCCTCCTTCTTAATCCAAGTCCTGTGGAAGAGGCTGTGACTTCATGCAGCCCAGCAGCCGAGGTGCAATAATGGGCACGGGAGTCCTGGATGTATAGTGGGTGCCCATACGTGGGTTAGCTGTGCTTCTGTCCTGCGTCCAGGCTCCCACAATCCATCTAGAGCTTCCAGACATGCTGATAGGGAACGAGCTGAATTTTATCCAACTTACTGAACTCAAACCAGAGGTTTTAAAAATTTTAATGTAATTTATTAAATTGCTCAATACTTAGGAGTAGAAAAAGCCCCGTTGCTGGGAAGGTCCTGCCTTGGCTGTTGGAACTGTAGGAATTCAAATATGTGACATTGAAGTGTGTGCTGCTTATTTTGGAGAAGGAGGGTAAGAAAGCAGTAAATGTGCACATAGCTCCGGAGGACTCCAGGGGTAGCTGCACCCGGGAAGTCTGCAGGGACGCCGCTATTTTCTGTTCATTTTTCCTAAGGTCAGTACTGCAAGACCTGATATTGATTTGCTGCATTTCTGTCTAGAAGTATCCACTGTAAATGGATACGCTGAAAACTGACATGCATCAGGATTTACCATAAAATCCTGTATCTCACCCCAAAATCAAAACCTGTGCAACTTCCTACTAAGTGCAGCTGATGAGGTTGCAGGTGTAAAGTTAAAGGGCTGTGTCATGGTTTAACCCAAGCTAGCAATGCAACCATGACGGCTGCTCACTGACCCCCTTCCCCTCCCTCCCCATAGAGGAGAGAATCAAAAGAGAAGGGAGAAACTTAGATTGAGATAAACACAGTTTAATAAAATAACAAAATGCTAATACACTACTAGTAAATATATATTTCAAATAGAAATAAAAGATACTCAAGGCAATTCCTCATGAACACGCTGAGCAGCCAGTCCCAGCAAGCCACACCTGATCCCAAAGATGATCCCAGAGATAGAAAAGAGAGGAAAAAGGCAGAAAGGCCAGAGGCCTCTGCAAAACAGCAAAAGCCGGACTAAATGTCCTGGACCAAAACTCCTCCAGCTCAATAGCAAGAGCAGGGACGCCCCAGAGAACAAGAGAGACAGAGAGATTGGAAGAGCCAACCATAAGGTCCCAACTCTCATTAAATAATTAGCATGACACTAATGGGATGGAATACTCTCATTGATCAGTCTGGATGTCAGTCAAGCTCTGCCCCATTTCTGCCCCCCTTCCTTGATGCCTCACACCCGTGGGCAGAGCGCTCAGAATGTCCTTGTCTCTCAGACCAGAGCAATCAAAAACATTAACTCTGCGCTGGGGTGTTATCTGCTTGTTCTCAAACTAAGTCCAACTAATGACCGTACTAGCTATGAAAAAGAAAGGTTTCTAACTGCATGAAGAAAATTAACCCATTTTCAGTCAAACCGGCACAGGATGTTACTGGTTTTTCATATGTATCTTCCAATATGTTAAAACATTTCCCAAGACTACCAATACTTTCAAATCTCTTATAAAATATACGGTTAAATGTGCCATAATTCATACAGACCCAGTGACTCATGACAACTGGGGGGAGGGGAGAAATCAAGATTTAAGTTATCATTCTGCCCTTCGGGTCTAAGGCTCAATCAGAATGATATCTACATCTTTTACTGAGCAACATAAAATGGTTTAAAGAAAAAAAATCACTTTTGAATGTTTTTGGGATGCTGTTTCATAGCTGAGGTCTGAAGTGATCTAGCTGAAGTGGTGATGGGTGGGGGGTGTAGGTTGGTAGTCTGAATTGGACCTAACCATGAATGTATAGATTATAGCTGAGGTCGAACTTGAATCAAAAGAAATGCCAGTTTGATTCCCTCCTGTCCGAGCTGATTTTTCTAGTCCTTGAAGTATATTTCCATAACCTGCTTGTTGTTTTCCTCTAATTTGCCGTATACTATTATTGTTCTTATCTATATGTTCACTTGATTATGGGACTGCCTTCTGAGCCTGTCATCGCTGTCGCTGCTTCATAATGCATGTAATTATTTCTCTGTGGGCTGCCAGACCTGCTAATGATGCTGCATCCATCGGCTGTTGGCGCTGCGAGAGCCGAGGGCTGCGTGGTCGCGTCTCTGCTTAATTGCAGCTGGAACGGGGCTGGTGAGAGCAATGTAGGTCAGAGCAGTCTCAGGGCTGCTTCATGGGGACATTAATGGTGGCTGGGATTTTTGCATCAAGTTCACAGCAACTTACTCCATTAGCGCCCTCAGAATCTCCTGGGTTTTCAGAAAAAGCATATACTTGTGCATTTAAACTGTAGCTTTTGATTTGTGCATCACCCGCAGCGTCTGGTGAGATCCACTCCCTTAGGGTCCTGGTTTTATGAACTCTCTCCAGATCAAAATTCAGCTGCTTCTTCAAAGTGTCATGCACAGAACTGGACACTGTTACCCGATAAGAGTATATCCAATTAGTTCCTCCAATTTACCAGCTAAAGCAGCTTTCCCAGCTTTTTGTGTTACATGGAAGCTGATGGTGAATCCAGTAAGCACAAACTCAATCTATTCTGCGTTGCTCAGCATCTTTGTACATGAATTAACCTATGTGAAAATATTAAATTTCACAATGCTGACATCACAGATAAAAACTGGAACTTTGTATTAACACAGCTTGAAATTGCTCTCATTAAACAGTACAGAAATATATCTGCACTTCAGTTTATTAAACTCATGTTGCAGAAGTGTAATACAGCTCATCACACACCAGTGATGTGGCACAGCAAATGCAGCCTTTGTGCTTGGAGGCCTCTACACAACATCAGGTAGAGGTCACAAAACAGGCAAGGAAAAGACTGCAAAAAAATTCGTGTCAGATCAAGATCTTACACTGTAGGTTATTTCCCATGAACAAGGGTGAGGAGGGAGAAACAGCTGGGATGAGAAGAGCCTCAGCCTCAAGTTTTCTTTTTCACAGTCTGTTTAAGACCAATATCTTGTTCCCAGGTTCCAGTATAAGTTGTGGAACAACCTGTTCTAGAGCAGTGTAGGGGAAAGGGACCTGGGGGTCCTGGTGGACAGCAGGATGACCATGAGCCAGCACTGTGCCCTTGTGGCCAGGAAGGCCAATGGCATCCTGGGGTGTATTAGAAAGGGGGTGGTTAGTAGGTCCAGAGAGGTTCTCCTTCCCCTCTACTCTGCCCTGGTGAGACCACATCTGGAATATTGTGTCCAGTTCTGGGCCCCTCAGTTCCAGAAGGACAGGGAACTGCTGGAGAGAGTCCAGTGCAGGGCAACAAAGATGATTAAGGGAGTGGAGCATCTCCCTTATGAGAAAAGGCTGAGGGAGCTGGGTCTCTTTAGCTTGGAGGAGACTGAGGGGTGACCTCATTAATGTTTATAAATATGTAAAGAGTGAGTGTCACGAGGATGGAGCCAGGCTCTTCTCAGTGACAACCAGTGATAGGACAAGAGGCATTGGGTACAAACTGGAACACAGAAGGTTCCACTTAAATATGAGAAGAAACTTCTTCATGGTGAGGGTGCCAGAGCACTGGAACAGGCTGCCCAGGGAGGTTGTGGAGCCTCCTTCTCTGCAGACATTCAAAACCCACCTGGACACCTTCCTGTGTAACCTCATCTGGGTGTTCCTGCTCCGGCAGGGGGATTGGACTAGATGATCTTTTGAGGTCTATTACAATCCCTAAAATTCTGTGATTCTGGTAAATCAGACCTGGTTTCACTGGTAAGCAGGGCATGAGCCTATGAACAACATCTAAATAGGCCAGGACAAGGTCACAGCTGCACCTGAGAAAGATTGTACACCCCTGGGCCCCCAAACACTCGCACACACACACATGTACGCTCATGCTCTCCCTCTGTACTCATCTCGCTGTCACGCACCCTTGTTTTCTTTCACGAGACTGCCCAGGAAAGCTGCTTAGCAAAGGTACGTCTCACCCAAGGTGTATGGGGAGAACTGGGGACTGAGTAAAACCTTCCTTCTTCACTGTGTGGGTTCTCCACTGCTGGCAAGGGAGTGGGGGACACCCCCATGTTCTTGACTCTGGCAGTGAGCTCAGCGGTATAACCGGGAGCCCGGGGTGGGGAGGGTGTCCTGGGCTGCACCTCGGCAGCTGCTGGCTCATATAATTCTATAGCATTGTGCTGCCATTCTCCGCTGATGAACCTTGGGTGATCTGCCAGTGACTCCAAGAAAAACAGAGAGGAGAATGAAGAAACATAAGCCTTTTGGTCAGCGTCCTACATCTGCGAAGTGGTGGCTTGTACTTCTATTGAAGAACCCACTAGAAGTCTGCAAGCAGGAAAAAAAATAAAAAGTTGAATACTGGGAGATACAGGCAAAGTCGAGCAAGTTGATGGAAAACACATTTTTTGTTGTTGTTTTTTGTTTTGTTTTGTTTTGTTTTTCCTTCTAGGAAAAGACCAGGAGGGAGGCTTTACAGGCCATTTTTCTCACAGATAATTGGCATGCTAATGATGATGTGTTTAATACACACCTAGTGGATGAGGCCAGAACCTACACTGATTGCTTGCTTCCCCCGATTTAATTGCAGCACTTAAGCCAGAAGTCCCATATTCACAGTGCGGGCTCTGACCTGCAGGAGCGGTACCAGTAAATGGTCCCTTGCCCTCGGAGTGCGTTATCTTCTGCTCTTCTTACGTGAGGTTGCTGTGGAAGCACGCTACTCAGGATTTTTGCTGAGAAAACCATAATTTACCTTGAACTCTCACAGTGCTGCGTGGTAGTCTGTCCAAGAGGGCAGCAAATGGGGTAAAACCATTCTCCCAGCTCTAATGTTTACAGGTTGGCTGTGTGCATACACGTGCGAAATGCCGTTTCAGATGATTTTTTAATGATGGGAGTGAGCCAAAGAAGGAGGGGAGCTCACTTGCACACCCTTCCGCCAACCTGCTGCTTTGTGTGACCTGCAGGCTATGGCAGATCTTTGGGTTTGGACATAAAACCACAAAAACACTCATCTCTTGTCCCCAGATAAAGATTTTGTAACAGAAAACTGTGAGGCTGCTTTAACACTGAGAAATAATAGCAACGCTGGAACAGGGCAGCCTTTTCAACTCAAGACAGTGCTGTAGTCATCATCTTGTTAAATGTGCACAACAAATACATCTTAATTTTCAGGTAGAATGTGGAAAAATAGGTTTACCCAGCATCGTCCCCCTGTGTGTCTGTCTATCTCAAGTTGCACTTGAGATACCTTTCAGACGGCTACCTCAAAGAAGAAAAAGAAATACGTGTATTGAGAGAGGGTGGTAGATGCAGGGATAGATGCTTCAAATGCAGGGTAGATGCTTCAAAGAGCACATCAGGCAACCATCTGGTTCTGGTTCAGATAAATGGTAAACTGTGCAGGCACTGAACTGTGTGATTTTAGCCAGTGACAGACATTCCCCTGCAAGCATTAGTACTGAAAGCTCTTCAGAAGGAGAGCTGGGATGGCCACTGAAGCTGTAACAGACTCAATTTCCTGCTACAATTTCAATAAACAGAATTTAGAGGAAACTTTGTGTAAGCACTAGATAAAAATAATTTATCAAGCTAGTGAATCAAAGCCTGTTGGGCTTTATTTCTTAAGTCAGAACAATTCCTGGGGTTGTCAAGATACCAGGACAAGTAAACTGTGGCATAAGAGTTGTTCTTCTTTCTTCTGCCTCTCTGAAAGATTTTCAAAGGGGCCTCAGAAAGCACAAAAGAGGAAGAGCTGGCTGAGATGATGGGAAGACTGTGGCAGAATGCAAACCCCCCTCTCTCCCCCCCACTCCTTCAGTATGGAGGGAGTAGACACATCTCCCTCTCTCTGCTACTTGAGGCTAACAGCTTCTTTTGTTTGGCCCAGAGCCCCCTGGCCAGGGCCATTAGGAGAAGGGATTGCCAAGGCGCCAGTGAGCCGCTGGGCACCTGTGACCAGTGTGGGGGATGTTTGGAGGCTTCAGGGGCACCCCACACACAGTGTGGGGGTGCAGAGAAGCTTCTAGAATGCCTACAGTCAGGTCTGATCAGCCAGTATAAAAACGGGACTCTCGTCGAGGCTGGGCCCATTGTCGCCGGTCTCTCGGAGCGCGAGCTGAAGATGCTGCCGCTGAGAGCCCCCCTCCCCGGGATGGAGACTCCGCTTGCCTTGCCACCACGGGTGTGAGTAAAACCCCTCGCAGGATTGCGAGTATATTTATCCTTTCCATGCACATATGCACGTGTGACTTCCCGTGCTTAATACAAGCACGTATAACTTTATTTCCTCGCACAATCGCGAATGTATTTATATTCCGTGCACATTTGCACGCGTACTTTAAATTATTTCCTTGCACAATTGCGAGTGTATTATAAATTTATCCTCGCACAATCGCGAGTGTATTTTCCTCCCGTGCTTCCACATAAGCACGTGTAGTATTCCATGCGCATTCGCACGTGTAAGTAAATTAACCCTCGCAGAATTGCGAGTGTATTATAAATTTACCCTCACGGAATCGCGAGCGTACACTTTACCTGTATCTCTTTAAGAATAATCCCGCACCATGTTCAGGCAAGTGTGTACTCCTCTGGGACTCGGGGGTGGTTCCGGCATGGTTTTGGGTGAAGCCACGTGCATGCACTCTGTGGACCGCCTGTTGTACTAGTTGCTGCCCCTTAATAATTTTCCTCAACTGATACCCGAACCTATATTTAAGTCACTTTTGGAGTACTAAAACCCTGTTTCTCACCAGTTTAATAAAAGTTGTTTTGGACCCTGTTGTCCCTTAAATTGGCCTCGGGGTGCCTCTGTGACAAAGACACCTACCCAGCTGGATCCTGACATCTTCCCCCAGTCCCCAACCATCAGTTAGGTCTTGCAAACCACCCCCCTTGGTCTCATGAAAGCCCCATTAACAACCTGATCATGCAGAGTCCTTGGGTTTGGCTTGGCTGAAAACTGTGGAGGGGACTTGGTCATCACTGTTTGGTGCCCTTTTGGGAAGGAGCATGGCGATGTGCTCATGCAGATGGGACAGCCAAGCATGTGCGGTCCCTGCATCCTCCATCACCTTTCAGAGGGCTTCAGCAGAGAAGAACATAAGGGGACAGCTGAGAGAAGCGACTTTGAGTGAAAGAAAACGAAGAAACCAGGATAACTCCAGTACGCCTTTTTCTTTCATGCTGTGGACTCCCTGTGGGCTGTTCACCCCTTAAACAAGCCCCCAGCCCATAGTGGCTGATATCCATGGGGAACCAGCCACCAAAGCAGGACTTCAGTGCAAGCACATTAAGCAGAAAGGCGAGGGGGCTGCTGGTGTCCAGCTCAGTAATGAACTACAGCAGTTGAAATATGTACTCCAAAGGAATGTGAAATTTTAGTAATACCAGCAAGATGTGGAGTAGCCCACAGCCGCCGTGTCCTATGGGAGACGGTCAATACTCCTGTGTTTTTTGCCAGCATGACAGGCACAACTCCAGCTGCCAGCAAGTTAAGTGAAGGTCTTAGTCTCATTACCAAAAATAAGCTTGTTCCTTAATGACCTGTGTATGTGTTCCCTAACTTTTAAAGATTATTTTCTTCTATATCACTGTACCAGAGAGCAAATACATTCTAGATTAGACTGTATAGACTAGACTGTAAAGGTATCACAGTTGTGAATAAACTAGCTGTATATTGTGCAAAATATGTATAGTTTGCTGTAGAATTCCTCCTGTCTGCCTTGTCCCATTGTTTTTCCCCCCAACTGTATGATCCTGCAGTAAAACAAGCCCTGAGGTCATGAGGTGAAGACAAGACGCAGCTCACCATGGTTTCGGCGTCAGTGGTTTCTTTGAGAACATCTCTAAAAAAATAGTATTTCTAATGACAGGTAACAGGTTGCATAAAAAAAACCAAAACCAACTTCTAACTTGTGGGGCTTCCAGGCCCAAAATGGATGGTCCAAAATCAAAGCCCCTTGATATTCTAAGTGTAGGAAACACGTCTGTACATTTGTGGTGTGAATACCCTGAGTGTGACATGGAGGTGGTAGAAATGGCAGAGGGTTTGTTTTCCTCCCACGTGAAGCTGCACCAAACCAGAGCCCAACAGCAAAGCTCAGCTCTGCTCCTCCGCCAACAGTGGTGATGGCAGGCAAGCCTGGCTACTTTGCAATAGGATAAAGAGAGGTGGGAAGAAACAAAGGGAGAGGGAGAAGTAACAAAATGAAGAAAAATTACTTAAAAATCAAAAGCCTGAACTGCTTTTCTTAATTTTTTCTTCCCCTCTTCCTTCCTCTTCTCTCTCTTTCTTTCTTTCTTTCTTTCTTTCTTTCTTTCTTTCTTTCTTTCTTTCTTTCTTTCTTTCTTTCTTTCTTTCTTTCTTTCTTTCTTTTTCTCTTTCTTTCTTTCTTTCTTTCTTTCTTTCTTTCTTTCTTTCTTTCTTTCTTTCTTTCTTTCTTCCTTTCTTCCTTTCTTCCTTTCTTCCTTTCTTCCTTTCTTCCTTTCTTTCTTTCTTTGTTTCTTTCCTTTCTTTCTTTGTTTCTTTCTTTGTTTCTTTCTTTCTTTTTCTTCCTTCCTTCCTTCCTTGCTCTTTCTCTCTCTCTTTCTCTCTTTCTTTTTCTCTTTCTTTCTCTCTTTCTCTCTTTCTCTCTCTCTCTCTTTCTCTCACTCTCTTTCTCTGTTTTTATCTTTCTCTGTTTTTTCCTTCCTTCTTTTTCTTTCTTCCTCTCATTTTTTTTCTCATTTTCTTATTTTCTTTACTTTTTTCTTTCCTTTTCTTCTTTTCTCTTCTCTTTCCTTTTCTTTCTTTCTTTCTCTTTTATTTTCTTTCCTTTTCCTTTCTTTTTCTTTTTTCTCTTTTTTCTTTTCTCTTTTCTTTTCTTTTCTTTTCTTTTCTTTTCTTTTTTTTCTTTTCTTTTCCTTTCTTTTCTTTTCTTTTCTTTTCTTTTCTTTTCTTTTCTTTTCTTTTCTTTTCTTTTCTTTTCTTTTCTTTTCTTTTCTTTTCTTTTCTTTTCTTTTCTTTTCTTTTCTTTTCTTTTCTTTTCTTTTCTTTTCTTTTCTTTTCTTTTCTTTTCTTTTCCTTTCTTTTCCTTTCTTTTCCTTTCTTTTCTTCTTTTCCTTTTCTTTCCTTTCTTCTTCCTTTCTTTTCTTCTTTCTTTGATCCTTCCTTCTTTCCTTTTTCTTTTTTCCTCTTTCTTTTTCCTTTATTATATTCCTTCTGGTTTCTTTCTGTTTTCTTTCTTCTTTCTTTTTGTTTAATTTTTATTTTCTTTCTTATTTTCTATTTTTTTTTCTCCTTTCTTCTTATTTTTGTGTTTTGTTTTACACTTGCACTGTGGCACGTTCTCCAACTGGGTAAATTGCAGCACCTTAGCAGAAAACTACTGTGAGAATCAGGACTCCGGAAGGCGGTATCTCAGAATCGCCCTCGCCGGGGCAGCTGCTGAGGATGCTGGCGGTACAATAGTTTTCCGGTCTGAGGAGCAAAACAATAAAGCCCAGACATGTTGCTTCTGGAAATGCTTGCTTATATGCAACATTTTCACACATTGTCTGTGCTGAAGCTATAAACGAGACTTTTAACTGTGTTGTGTAGATTCAACTAAAAAGTACTCTCCAGAATCCCAGAGAAGCTCATAGCTGGCTTTACAAAGTAAAGTTTTTCTTATAAAATTTCTGAAGTGTTCGTGTTTCACATATATAATACATGAGTTTATATGTTACAAATCCCATAATGATAAATTATATAATTGTCCATAATTGTATAGCTATTAATTATATATTGTGAGTTATGTGCATTATGTAGCCTATGTAATTATATAAAGTTGCATTTATAAATTTCTTAATTTTTTTAAAGACGGTTTCTTACATGTTCGTAAGTGTTTAATCTCTGATTTGCTCAGCATCATTTGTTAACCATTGACTTGAAGAAAACTTCCCTCTGGTACACAACTCGGTTCCTCCCTGGCCCTTTGGGAGCTGCAGTACCAGTTCTGTTTGCATGCACACGAAATGCAGCATTGCAAAGCCAAAGCAGAACAGTGCATGTGCCAGCTCCACCGTGCTAATAAAAATAAGGTAAAATAAAGAGGGTAAGGAGTCTAAAGACAAGCAGCACTTTCATTTTGCAAAGGCAAGCCTTGGTGGCAATCACTGGTGCTGATTTACTCGGAACTGGGGACTAAGGAGGGAAGCAAAGCAGAAGCCGGGCTCCCTTTTGCAGGTGAGTGCTGATGTGACTTCCCTGTGCCTACTCTGGGGTGGAAAGAAAGGGTCAGACACTTACAGATAATGAACAAAGCAACCAAATAAATATGAAGACGCCCAAAAAGTTAGCGTTTCACCTTTTTTTTTTAAATGTTGTCTTCTGTGAGTACGTAGACAGTGACCAGGGATAGACTGGGGGCGTGGGAGGTTCTCGGTGCTTTGAAAAGCGGAAATTCCCCTCTCCCTGCGGAGGAAACGTGCTGCACTTGAGAAGGCGCAAGAAGCGGTTGGCAGCTGTTTGCAGGAAGAGAAAATCGTCTCATCTTGAGCTTGAAAGCAAAACTCAGTCACAAGTGAACAGCAGAGCAGTAGCACGATTGGTGAAGTTTACAGTTTGGGTGACTTCTACAGTAACTGAAATGCAAATATGTAGGTAAGAAAGCATTTAGAAAAAGGCCTTTCCCTGAGGGTTTTCTTTTGAAGCAATATGAGAAGCCTCCCCAGATGTTGTGCAATAATGAATTAGACCTTCTTAAAGTGAGGGTTGCAGGGGAAGGTGGGACTGCAAACGAGGGTGGTTCAGTAGCTGTCTACAAACCACCGTCAGTTGCAAGGTGCTTCCGAATACCTTGAATAGGAAAGATTTTGCTACCCAAGCCTATGTGAGCCACCTGATCATTTGGAAGGTACATTATCCTATCAGCTGATGCTCTTTCATCCTCTTCTGTTTGCAAAGAAACAAAAAGATATCTCTACTGCACACTTGAAAATGCTTTAAAACCCCAGATTCAAAGTAAGACTTGAGGATGCAGTGATGATCTCCTGATTTCTGTCAAGCCACACCTAAGACCTTATCTGCTTCAGCCTGCAAAAGCAGCCCCAGTTTTTGGCCATCAGTAGCTGCTCCACAACTCCACCTGCACATTATTTTTTTCTCCCACAGTGTTCCAGTGCCGAAGTGGCAGGGGAAAGCAGGGTGGATGCTGCATCTCCATGGAGCCCAAACTCAGCTGGTCTAGGACATGGCTTTGCAGCCGGCTGCCCTGCACCACCACAGCTTCACCATAAGGCTGGTGCAACGTCCGCAAAGGTCATAACTGGGGGAAACGTGCTCTGAGTAATGTTTTTATATAGAGCAGAGAGGAAAGGAACAGAGAAGTAAGAAAGCGAATGGGGTGTTTTTCAGATTGTGGTGTGTTTTTCACACTCAGTTCCCCAATCGCCTTTGCACTGCAAGGTCCTCCTGCCACATGCCGTGTCCTTTCATCAGGAGTCTGTGTGTGTGTCAGATGAGTAACACCAGTGCTTTACAAGAATAACCTCCAAGCAACACAACAGCAGCTTCATCTTAGAGAAACAAAGTGAGAAAACGGGAAAATGAGCCCAGCGCAGCCTGGATTTATGCACTGCTAAGATCTGTGGGTCTTCCAGCACATGGGCTTGGGCGTCACCAGAGCTCTAGCCATTGTAGCAGGAGGCATCCACCCAGACCAGGTCAGCCGGAGTCATTTGGAAGGGAAAGCACCGCTGTAAAAGTAAATAGAGTGAGTCACGTTGCCTTTTGGCATAAACGCAAAGCACGTAGGAGCAGGAAGCATCTTTGCTTTTGTGCACACGAGGCTGCTTTCAGGTCAGGTTATCTCCAAGGTGCATTTCTGGCCAGCAACGTAACAGTAACAGCAACAGCTCGCTCTGGCAGTGAGACCATCCTACCTGGAAGGGGGGGGACAATTTCATGCAGCTCAATATCAGGTACCTGCATTTATTTTTTTTTTTATATTTAAATTTTACACTGTATTTAACAACAGTGAATCTTAAACCAGAGTCCTGCCCACAAAGATGCCAGATGCGTTATGTGCACGGTCTCTAATTCTGACCGTAAAAACCTCGCCACAGCTCTCTGGGACTGGTGAGCTCTGCACAGGCTGGAGAAAATATTTGTGAGCTGCCTGAATTGCCCCACTGCGACTCTGAGCCAAAGCACCAGTGTCTGCGGCAACACCAGTTTTCTTTGAGAACAAAGCATAGTTTTCTTTTGTGTGTACGCAGTGAAGTAGTGCTGAACAAGTAAACATTGAGTGGGAATTGGTCATAACAGAAATAATTTCTTATTATTATTATTTTTCAATATTAGGGTGACTTGTTTCATAAAACTGAACTGTTTATTGCTTGGCAATGTCTGTGGCTGCTCTCCGAAACTTGAAAATTACAGTGGTATCCACAGTGGGCGCAGATTACTATTGCATTAACAGCCAGGGACGACTGCACGTTTAAAATTTAGCATAAGAAAGAAGCATCTGAAAACTGGCCGTCTGCCTAGTGCCAGAATTACTTATACATTCAGTTTTCTGTATGGTCCAGGCTAAAAACCATCCTAATTGTCCTTTCTCCTTCAATTATACAAACAGTCTGCCATTAGTCTCTTCTTCCCATGATTCGTGTTTTGGGCTCAGCTCGTCCTGCCTGGCAAATGGGAGAACTGGAGAGAAATGAGGAGAGAGACAAAGAGAAGACCGTGAAGGATGCAGCTCTCTTTGCTGCTTATCTGTCTGCAGGTCCTGCCACACTGCGACTTTTCACATTCATATAGTGTTTCAGCTGCTTTGCTCCAAGAAACTGGAGATGAATTTGCTGTTGTGTTATAAATGGTCCACATATAAAGTGATGGCCAGCATATAGATTGACTTCAAAACGTAGGGAAGGAAAGTAAGAGAGATGTGTGAAAAAGAGGGAGGTGTAGGCTTGTATGGGCAAATTCTGCCTTGAAGGGTTCCAATTAATTTACTTGACATTGCGTTGAACGAAACTATCTTCCCGTGGATCTGTTTTGTAACAAGAATTTTAAAAGTCGAGCAATGAAAAATGCCTAGGAAGGATCATACGTACACACTGGAGCCCTGCTCTAATAGTTATTACTAAGACTTCTGAAAATGCATAACTTGATGCATGTGTGCTAGTTTGGTTTTTAGAAGCTTTTCTAAAGAAAGAATGCCACATCTGAATGAATCTTCCATTTTTCGGTTTGTTTCTTGCTAGCATCTGTTAAAATCCCCTATCTCCATAAAACCCAGGGGAAAAATTAAGTGCGTGTATACATTTTAACATGTTGGTAGAAATATAGCCGTTGAAGTTCAAAAAGTTAATTAACATTTAAATTACTCTGTTTAAAAAAAAAAAATAAACAGGACTAGTTGAACAGGTTTAATGAGAGAAGAAGTCAGTTTAATTGAGAGTAGATATGCAGCAACACCAGCTCCTAGATCCAAGGTATGTGAGCTCATCTTTGAGAGATTCATCAAGCTGATATCTTCATTTATTTCTTCTGGTTTGGGCCTGCATGTTTCAGTAATTTTTTTTTTTTCCCTCGAATAAGAAGATGAGAAGTGTGAGGATAGCAGTAGAACCACAAACAAGAGACTAAATATGAGTGCCATGTTAAATAAAATCATTTATTCGGTGTCTGGTATTTATCATTTATTCTACCTATCTCTGTCCAAACTTAACCAAACTATTTTCCTTAAATAGTCCCCCCAGAAGCACAATGCTCTCCCTTTTTAAAATACAATTTAAAATATTACAGTGAACATCTAATACGATTTTAAACACTGGCCTTGAGTGCAGTATTCCCCCTGGATGCAGTCCTTCTGCAACCTGGCTGCTGATCCGTGCCCGGCCGAGCACCTGCAGCTCCACTGCTCGGTCACCTGGACCAGCAGCGTGTGGCCCTCTCCAGCGTGTACCGCAGAGCCTCTGCAATCCCCGTTTCAGCTGACACAGGGAGCT
This sequence comes from Patagioenas fasciata, assembly GCF_037038585.1. Taxonomy (NCBI): domain Eukaryota; kingdom Metazoa; phylum Chordata; class Aves; order Columbiformes; family Columbidae; genus Patagioenas; species Patagioenas fasciata. The sequence goes on from NC_092522.1 coordinate 24,034,620, forward strand.
GTGCATTCTGTCAGCCTTGGGCACAAAAATCATCAGCTGGTTGCAAAAATAAGGCTGGAGAGCTGACATTTTTCTTTACTCTTTATACATATATATGTATACATGTATACTTTTTTGGGTTATCACTTCAAAGCCTTTGGGTTCTGTCTGTTTTGCATTTGCCAAGAGTTGTCTGTTTGTTTGGTTTTTTGCCTTTTTTCCCCACAGGTATGAGTGGTTTCATGATTTTCACACAGAATCACAAAATGTCAGGGATTGGAAGGGACCTCGAAAGATCATCCAGTCCAAACCCCCTGCCAGAGCAGGAACACCCAGATGAGGTTACACGGGAAGGTGTCCAGGCGGGTTTTGAATTTCTCCAGAGTAGGAGGCTCCACAATCGCCCTGGGCAGCCTGTTCCAGTGTTCTGATACCCTCACCGTGAAGCAGTTTCTTCTCATATCTAAGTGGAACCTCCTGTGTTCCAGTTTGTACCCATTCCCCCTTGTCCTATCATTGGTTGTCACTGAGAAGAGCCTGGCTCCATCCTCATGACACTCACCCTTTTTATATTTATAAACATCAATGAGGTCATCCCTCAGTCTCCTCTTCTCCAAGCTAAAGAGACCCAGCTTCCTCAGCCTTTCCTCATAAGGGAGATGCTCCGCTCCATCATCTTTGTTGCCCTGTGCTGGACTCTCTCCAGCAGTTCCCTGTCCTTCTTGAACTGAGGGGCGCAGAACTGGACACAATATTCCAGATGCAGTCTCGCCAGGGCATTTTGGGATGTTAACGTGCTGTATGTGGGAACTGAGGCCAAGCTTCTCCCCTCACCTCAGGCAGGCTGTCACACAGGAACCGGGGGAAGGGACGCTTTGTCCCTCGCATCCTGCAAGATCCCAGATGGCTGCAGCATTGGCTGAAATCGCTTGCTGTTCCATAACCTCTTTTCAAAGAGTAAAGACCAGCTCAAAAGCCGTAAGCCTTCTGTGAGACTGCGTGCCAGGGAGGTGAGAGTGGCTTTTCTTTGTATTTTAAAGTAATAGAGTTTTCTGTCTTTCTCCAGAATCAAAACCACTTTTTGTTCAAACACTTAGAATGCACTAACCTCTGACCTGTCTTACACATATTTGGAAATACTGTAGTCTGTGTTTTCTATAAGCCTTCAGAAAACTGACCGTTTCAAGGTCTTACTGTTGGAGTAATTTAACACCCATGCTGCCAAAATGGTAAGGTAAGTGGCCCAGCAGAAGATAGAGCAGCCAAAATTCTTATCTCAACACCCATAATTTGGAGAATTGCAGCAACTTCCTTTCATCAATATTGAGCCTTATTATAAATTCACACACAATACAGAAAGGAAGCTTCTTGCACTGTTGTGGAGATCAAAGTTGCAATGTGTTTTTTTCTCCTTCTCCTGTTTAGAGAACTGCAGTCAGTTTGCATGTATCTGTATCCCTCTCCTTATTGCTGAGCCCAGCACTGTTGATAGCCTTTGGCATTTTTTTAAAGCTGTTTCTAAAGATAAACACTTGGCAAAAATTCCCAGAATGCAAGTGCCCAAGCTCTACTGTTTGTTAGTAGGCTGCTCCTTTATAGGGGGTTTCAAGTTCCAACTTGATGTATCATAAATTAATATATAGTGGTCAAGGGTGGAACCCCTGTCTTACTGAGATTCATGCAAACAAAACCTCAATTGATTTAGTCCAATAAAATTTGTGGGCTTAGCATGAATCTCCCGCTCTTTTTTTAAGAAACACTCTATCACTGAAAAAATATGAATAAAATGACATACACTCATCAAAATAGTCCCCAAAGTGCCCAAGTGCATTCACATTCTTTCATCTTCTAAAAGTGGCTCGTCCTTAGTTTTTCAACAGTGTCTGAGAAGCAGCAAGACAAGTTTTTGTCAATGAGTAGAATTAAGTCTGTCTTTTCTCCCAAGTTGTGATCTAAAAGAGACAACGTCCACGTTCATCATGGTCTGCTCGGCTACAGCGGGTAACTGCTTGGCTGCTTGTGTTGTAACATCAGCCAGATTTCTCCTCATGCAGACAGTGCAGATCTTTCTACTAGACAGGCTAGGATGCTTTGATCATGTATGAGAGGGAGAAAGAGAGAGAAGCACATAGTGTGTATGTATATCCTATGGTCTATAGACTATAAAAAAACCCCACCTTATGGTGAGTCTTATGGGTGTTTTCTTTCACAGAAGACAAGGGCTAATCAGGAGAGGAAAGAGAAGCTGGTTACCCCACCCACCTCCGGAGGCTCTGCTAAAGCCATTTATTATAACGTTTCTCAACCTTCTGCGGCTGGCAGCTTTATAGAACTGGGTTTTGCAACCTTTTTACAGCACCTATTAAAAAAAATAATGGTAAAATAACCCCAAAGTAGGAATAATACTTGTCTTAAGCACAGAGATGGCTAGGTGTGGTACAGAGACACGGGAGTTGCCCAGACAGCTAGGCTGTTAGATCTGGCTGTGGCACTGGAAAAGATCAACTTTGACCAGAAACGTGGTAAGTATTTCAGAGCTGAACAAATTTAGGGAGTTAATGGTCATCTTCTTAAGGTTGTATTTCCTGAATATTGGAAATATTTATATACTTTTCCCTTAATGCTGCATAAACTGAAGAATTTTTTTTTTTTTCTGTGAAAGATAGGTACTGATATCAGAATAGTATTTTCTTTTAATTTATAATTTTTAAAAATAAAAATCAGCATCTTATTTCATTGAAAGAGATAAGCAGATGGACAGAAGCAGTGTAAAAATGAATGTAAGAACTGTAGTTGCCTGGTCAATAGACATTTTGTTACTTTTTTGGTCTTTAAACTCTATTGAATGAGAACACTTCTGAGATGGGATTTATTTTACTTGTCAGACACTAACATCTTCATGGAGAATGAAAAAGAGAAAGTGAAAAAAATGCAAGATAGATATTGTGCATGCAAATATTACTGTGCAACAATGAAAAATAAAGTTCAAAGGGTTTATAGTAAAATTTCGTTTTTCAGGAAGTGTTTACAGATCATCAAAGAAGTTTGGATGTATTCTGGATTTAGTTCCATTGACTTATCTGAGGGCTCTACTGAAAGACCTGAGTTTTCATATGGGATTCAGAAAGCATCCAGTTACAAGTCTCCAGATGTATTATCTTAAATATCAGTACACACAGTAATACCAGTAATTCATTATATCACAGGCAGCTATAACCTGGTTGACAACAACTTGGGGGACTCAAATGGTGACCAATTCTGAGCTGTAATTCTTGGGTTATTAACTTCAGTTAATACACCAAGATTTTTTAAAAAGTATTTTATGAAAATAAAAATAAGTTAGTATCTTAGGACACTAAGCTCAGTGCCTCCAGTCTTAGACGAGAGAAATCCTCTGTACAGCTATCCTGTTCTACCAAGGCCATTCAGTAAAACTGAACCTCCCAGAACCACTGGAGTCTATAAACCCATGTGAGTGAGTGTAGCCTACACAGGCCCTTCCTGGCTCTTAATTAGAGCTATTTGAGACTTCAGTCCTGCACACAACCTCCACTTCTACTTTGACAGCACTCAGATTTTACAGAGTACGGATAATATTATTCACATTAAATTTCTACATAGCCAACTATTTTACATTTTCTCTTAAACTCAAGCATCTTTCACTGCTGTGTGTCCTGAGGAGACCTGAATAACTGACATGCAATTTTTCTTGGCCTTTGCTGGAGGAGAGTAAAATAATCCCATTTTTGCTTATCAGCATTGCTGTCCACCACTCTCCTGGGCCTTGGCACAGTTAACACCCCCACTCAGTGCTTTTTGAACAACTTCTTCCTAAATCCCTGCCCCTCTTTCTACTTCCAGCTGAAGAGAATTTCAGGGACAGAAATCAGAGGAAGGTGACAGCCAGCCTGGGTGGGACCAGCTCCAGCACCAGAGCCCTCTTACACTTCTTACCAAAAGGAGAACCAAGGGTTGAATTTTGAAGGATCTTCAGCTGTTGTAGTGTTCTCAGGTAGATGTTGTAGTGCTTAGTATTTATGGTTAAAACGAATGCCTGGGGAATTATTTTCAGAGTTTTATGCTGCGGGATGGAGATGCTTTATGTATAGATTGGTAAATTTCTCTGCTTCTGAGTCTGTCTTCATACAGACACTGAAAACTCAAACTCCAGCAGTAAACAGATAGTGATGGTCTGACTGGATTTCACGTTTGCCCCACTTAATAACTGACGTGAGGTGCTCCCATAAATATTTCCAAAATAACCTCTCAAATATACACCAATTATCAACGGGTTCCCTGGCAGAATTGCAATAAACAGATCTTAATGGCCCGATAGCTTTCCAATCCAGGTTCGATAAAAAATCCCAAAGCCAAACAATTACTCTGAAGGCATGTTTATTCTCTAAATGAGATTACAACCGAAAAACTTCACATTTAACCATATTAATTGTAGGTTTCTCTTGTCAGCAGAATGAAGCAGGCTCATTCCAAGCATCACTGTAACTAATACATCTACCAAAACCAGTTCTTAGTATTATAACTGTAAACTGTGCAATAGCAATAAAGCAAAAATCTTAGATAGAACCAAACACATTCATTATCTGAAGCCAGAAACGAAGCTTCACTTGAGTTCTTTCATATAGTAAGTGATCAAATGTCTTTCAGGTAAAAGCTGTTTGCCTTAACACAATGAAAGAACAGATTTATTCTGACTGCATTTATTTAAATCTATGCTTAAATATGACCTTTGTTTGACTGAGAAACTTAATCTCACTTAGATGCTGCTTATTGCAGGAATGCGTAAGACAATCTGACCTATTTTGTTTAAACAGGGGGATTTTACAAAATAAAAACATAATAATTGTTTGGGAAAATCAAAAATTTCAAGGCCAAACTAGGCAGAATATATAGTAAAACACATTTTTTAAAAGTAATTGACATATGAAGGCCTATTTCCTGCATTTTTTTACTTCGATGAAAAGCTTGCCATACTCTTCAATTCTAACATGTCTAGAAACTTAAACATAATAATAAACTCAGAAATTTGTGAGCAAGTAAGTAACAGTAAACCTTGGATAACTTAAGCCCATGGTTACCATAATCCTTATTTACGTCTGTTCGGTTTTGGTTGTGGTGTTTGAGTGGTTTTGTGGTGATATTGTTGGTTTGGTTGATTTTTTTCTTTTTTTTTTTTTTTTAATCTGAGATTTTTGCTGTGTCTGTATGGTATTGCCAGTCCTCTATATTGAAAAACTGTAGTCTTGTGACTTTTCCTTGATTTAGGAAGCTTTGTTAGGCCAGAATATGACCTGTCAGCCTGTGTCCAAATTCAGACAACTTGGGAGCTCTATAAAGATTATACAAACATGTCTATATTCCATACTTAAAGGGCTGAATAGTTTTCAAGACCTAAACACTTGAAAAAAACCCACCAAACTTATTTAACACTAAAACTCACTGCCATGATGACTTGTTAACTTTTTCACAACCTATTTTTCTTCCGCCTGCTAAGTATTGCTTAGCCTTCCTGATTTCAAAACCTGTCAGTAACTTCAATGGCCTTTTTCTAGAAAAGTTGCCTCAAAAAGACAGTGTTAACCACATATTGCTGCCCTTTTTTTTTTTTGGAGAGGCTATTTCTACCACAATTCTGTCTCATTGAGTGCACAGCTGTCGGGAGCACGGCCAGTTGTTCAGTCAGTTTAGGCGCACTCGCGGTCTCGCCGCCCCAAACGCCGCCGAGACCACGAGTGCGCCGTATGCAAAACGCCGCCGTTTTTGTTTACCGCCCTGCGGCGGGGCCTCTGTGGCGCAGGCGGCCTGAGGCGGCCTCCGCCGCCGCTATGGCGACGGCGGCCTTTCACCCCCCCTTCTCCCTCTCCGAATTTCTCCTCCCCTCCGCTTTCGCACCCGTTATCAACCCCCCCCGTTGCCGTGAAGGAAGCCTAGCCGCCCCGCTTGTCCCTTCACCGAGGCGGGCGCGCAGCAGGCCTCGGGCAGGAGGACCGCGCCATCGCGCGGCAACCAATAGGCTGCGGCCACCCACGATTCAAACAGCGCGTCCCAGCCAATAGGCGCCGTCGGCGGGCGGGAAGGGGCGGGGTGAAGGGGCGGACCGTTGCGCGCCGTAACCGTCGCTCAGGGCGGTTGTTTCCCTCAGCGGAGAGCGCCGCGCTCGGGCCTGGCTCCCGCCACTCCGCGGAAGCGCCTCCTGCCCGGCCCGGTGAGGGCGGGCACCAGGTAAGGGAATGGCGGCACCGGGGCAGGCGCGGGTCGGGACACACCCCTCCCCTTCGCGGCCTTCCCAAGGGAAAGCGCTCCGGCCAATCGCCGCCGCCTCTCTCCGCCCCCATGCGCGGCCGTCGGGCCGCGGCTCTGCTCAGGCCTCTCCCGGTAGGCGGGCGAGTGGCGCCTTTTTCCGTTGTCCGAACCCCTTGCGTGGGCCCTTGCGGATAGGATGGTGGGGCTGGGCACCCCTGCTTTGTTCGCCACGCTGCCGTCTGCCTCCGCAGCGACGCCGGGCGCGGCCCGGCGAAAGGCCGCGGCCAGCCGGTGTGGCGGGGGCGCGCCGTGGGAGAGGCTCAGGGAGGAGGTGCGGCCCCTCCCTGCCCCCACGGCGCAGTCCCCGCGCCAGGCCCGGCCCGGGAGGGCGGTCGGGGCGGAGCCGCGGAGCTGGGCCGAGGGGCCCGGCCTCCTCCCGCCCCCGGGACACGGGTCCCTTCCTGTCAACACCGCGCCGCCTCTCGCGGCCTTGCCTGCGGAGTTCACCTTCCTGGCCTGTTCCCTCCGCTTTCAGTGCGTGTGTTGAAAAGCCTTTTTCAAGGGAAGAGCCTCGTTTCCTTGTCTGACGACTGATAGGTTTTTATTTTACCTTGAGGTTTATTTGTGGCTGTTTATAATGGTGAAGTTAATTTGGCTGTTTGGTCGAGCCAAGCTTTAGCAATGGTAGATGCTTCCACCAGAATATGACCTGTCAGCCTGTGTCCAAATTCAGACAGTTTGAGAGGTCCATAAAGATTACATAAACACGTCTGTATTTCATACTTAAAGGGCTAAATAGTTTTCAAGACCCAAATACTTGAAAAGAGAGCTTGGTGGCAAAGAGCTAGAAATGTAGAGCATGTAATGATGATCCTGAAAAGGTCCTCCACAGCTTGGTCTCTGGTGAATTCAGTAGTAATTTGCATGTACAAAACCACGTCTTGTTAGTCTTGACTGTCAGAGTTTTCTTTATCTTCATGGATTTTTTGTTTTCTTGCATTCAACTGGCTCCCTCCTCTGACATATACAATTATCTACAAGTGGTGTGATGGCAGAATTAGTAAGTAGAATCAATGAATATGTATGACCTTTGCTCATCCAAGAGGGAAAACTTTAGTTTCTTTTTTGGGGGTTGTTTGTTTGTTTGTTTTTTTACTTAGTTCTTAAAACTGTGCACTCAACTTCTGATGATGTGGTATGATCTTCTAGTGGCTACAAGCCAACAGCTTTTTATTTTATTGACAGGAGTAAAATATCTTTCCACATATCTAGTGAGAGGGTCATTAAGAAAGACCAGAAGTGGGTGTATGGGGCAATATGATTCCCTGTCATGTTACTCTTTTAATTGTTTCGTTCTTGGTTGAGTCAGCAGTAACTTTTCTTCTTGACCAACTTTTCAGCTCCACGGACTTGTGTGTTAATTGTCTTGGCTTGGTGTAGGTGTAGGATACAAAATCCTTTTGAGCCATTCTCTTAGAGTCTGGGTTCATTAAGGAAAAACATAATGCTGCAGAAAACACATATTTCATCTTGGGAGTAAGTGGACATACTTAGAATCAGGTATCTGTATAGTGTAGGGTTCTTTGTATGAAGTAATGTTCTTTTGAGGTCACTTTGATATATGAATTTACAAGTTTGTATAGGACTATTATAAGTAGGCTAATGCCAGCTGATACCCTGAAAATTAGCAGAGGTGTATGGAGAGCTTGAAAAGTAAATAAAAAATGTAACTTCTAAACTGTATTTTTGTAAAAGACTTCCTATCTGTATTTTTCTTGATGCCAGTAATGGTTTTTGTTATCTGAACAGATGAAGGTTGCCTTTAAAAGGTTTAGGTTTTTGAAGTGGGATATATGGAATGAGGATTGCAAACTTCCCTCACAAGAGGTACAGGGATGCAGAGCAAGGTGGTAATTTTTGATAGGATAATAAGTAATATTTACTTTTTTTTAGTGTTTCATGTTTGGTCTCACTATTAAGCTTTAGTATTTAAGGAAAAAATGGAAAAATAAGTAGATCTTTCCATTAACAAGATTGCTCATTACTTTTGAATCACACGATGATGTTTCCACTTGCTTAAATGTATTTCATATTGTGGATATCTACATCAGGCTGAATTACATAACATTCATTTAACTTAAGGTCCTTCAACCACATTTTCCAGCTTCTTAAAACTAACTTCAGCTCCTTTTGAGAACAAGGTTGGAGGAGAAGAGGTCTTTCTGCTCTTAAAAAGAATTAAATCATCAGGTTATCCTTTATTTGGGCTGTCTTCATGTTTCTGTACAAAAATGCTGGATTTGGCAGAGAATTGCATTTTATTATCCCTATGAAGTTATATCTAAATTCTGAAGTGCTTGTTGTAAATTGTAAAATTGGTTTACATGTCCTTAGTAACAACTGTGTGAAAAATTGTTTCCCTTCTTCAAAACGGACTTAAACTCCTATGGTACTGTTTTTCATAACTTTGTTGTAGGATCTAGCAGCTTTGTCTTGGTCAGGCTCTGAGTTTACAGATCATGCCTGAGGAGTTTCAGGTAAAGAGAAGAAAGAGTTGCCTAGAGTGTAGGAAGTACAACAGCAAAGAGGAAATGAAGTCTTTAGATCAGGTCATGACATCTGGTGAAAGCTATGACTGGACTTGGTTGAGGACCGGTGTTTAGACTATTTATGGAAGAAGAGGAATTATGCAGAAGACTGGGGAAAGGGCAGTAATAGACATAGGTCTCCTAAGAACTGTCTTTTGTGTGAGAAAACTGGACAATGAGACAGACAAGAGTGTTGAGATCAGATCTTGAGCTCAGAGGTGGCAAAGGGGAACTGGAACTAAGATGGTGAACAGGGGCAGAAAAGGCAGAAAACCCCCAAGGAATTAAAGGGGTGTAAGGAGAGAGAATTTAAAATGAAAATATGGAAATTTTATTTAGTGGAGTCATAAGAAACAAGGCCATGAATTTGAGGGGGTTAAACTGACTGGGATAAAACAGTCACAGGAGTGGGAATTCGGAAAGAACAAGAAAGTATGAAGGGACTCGGACAAGAAACACTAGGTAGAAGACAGATGAGCTGAAAGAGCATGTGCCTACAAGAAGAGACTAGAACTCTTGACAATTTTTCTAACTGGCAAGTATCAGTGAAGCCAAATGATAAAACTTAGCTCGTTTTGCTCCATCAAATATTATAGAGCAAAAGAGGTTGCCAGATGTTTCTGTTCCAAAGCAATTAGGAATATTAGCAGTGACATCCACATGAAGGAATTTTTTTGAGTGTTTTGTTTCTTCTTTGACTTGGAGAGCTATACAGGTGTAAAATTTAACAATAGCAAGCAACTTCAGGAAATGCCAGAGTGAAAGTTGATTGAAAAACCTCATGTCACCTCATCCCCCAATGTGTTATGAAGGCCTGTGATTGCATGTTAACAGTATTTTCTGTCGAAAATCTAACTTTCCCTACAGGTTAGTTAATGTGTAATGAATGAGTACCTAGTTAAATATTTGTTTTCACTTCATTTTGTGTGGTTTCACATCTTACTTATAGCAAACAGGTTAAAATGTTTTGAGACAAAAGCATTTACTGGCTGGTTTGCTCCCCCACCCCTTCCCTAGTTCCTATGTTTGTCATAGTGATAGTAGATAAGTTAGTATGCACCTTACCTTAGGCTTTAAAGATCCCCTCACTTTATATGGTGAGGCCTGAGTCACAGAAGTTCAGGTTAAAAGTATCTTCTGCTATGGATATGTATTTTCAGAAGATAATGACATAATGCAAGGCACTTTTCAAGGAGTTATATGGGACTTTGCATTTAAAACCATAACTTCCCCTAAGTTGCAGTTGTGGTTTTCTTAGCACCCTGGTATGGTGGACCAAGGATGGTCGTAGCCACTTAAACCATGCTTTGTTAATATCAGGTGAAAACCTTATGGTGTAGTCAGGGGGATAGAATTGAGTTTTTCAGGATATTATGTGATTGCTCTGATGCTGTACTTTGTTTTCCTACAGGCCTTACAAAAGGCATTGCATGCCTTGTCCTAAATAGCTGGAAAAGAGAAAATCTGCAGCCCAGATAGGAGCCTAAATTCAGACGTTTCCTGACTTTTGAGTGTTTGACATAATAAATTGAAGCAAGTATGAAATGTGGCTGTGTGCATTGAACAGATTTTGGACATTTTATTTTAACATTTAGAAATCATCACTGTTGTAATTTTTGTTGAACCACGAGAAGAGAGGGTTAGAGTACACTCAGATACCATCTAGATAAGATAAACTGTATTATGTAATTTTGGTCAAATATATACTTTGCCTGGTTTTGATTCTCTGACAAAGGGGATTGTGTATTGCAGTTGAATACTGGTCTAGATATACTATTAATACATTTGAATGCTTTTTCATAACATCTAACTTCAGTCTTTGCTCTATTTGAAGACTATTTCTTCTATCTACTATTAATTTGGAAAACAGATCATGGCTTTTTTTCTTATCAGGCAGTATTTTGCCTATTTAAGGTAAAGAGTTGTTTACTGTTCCTGTTCCATCCTGGATGATATGGAAATAGAGTAGGAAAACCTCAAACTAATGTTTGGCTGGCATATGTTTTGATTTCTTTTTTTTTGTCTTTACTATAGAGATTCCTTTTGGAAAATGCCAAGCCGGAGGTTTGCTGATGGCGAGGTGGTGATGGGCCGCTGGCCCGGCAGTGTCCTGTACTATGAAGTACAAGTGACTAATTATGATGATGTTTCTCATCTTTATACCGTTAAGTACAAAGATGGGACTGAACTTGCATTGAAAGAAAGTGATATAAGGGTAAGTACACAATTCATATAATTATCATTATTTCTAATGGAAGATTATCTTTGTTTTATGATGTAGATAAAAATAGAACTTATAATTGGATAGTTGCCTTGCATGTTTTCATTAACTCTGTCTTAAAGGAATTGGTGCTAAATAATAGCCTTTTTCCTGTGTAGTGTCTCAAGTAGAAGTTCGGAATGCTGACCATATCTCCAAGGAAGTGTGATTATTTTCTTTATGCTGAAAAAAACAGTGATACATTTGGGGAAAAAGTAGTCTGATTATTCAGGAACTCTGTAGCATGATTGTTCATGAAAAATTGTTTTCAGGTAGCTTATAAAGCTAGTAATCAGAGGGTTGATACTAATTTGACTCTTTACCACTTCTGAATAAAAAAGTTTGAAAACAGATGCAAGCATGTAGTTAAGGATCACTGTAAATATAAATAGCGTGTACCCTTTAAGCACATACTTAAAGCATCTGTGTTTAGCTTGTACTGTTTTAGGTCCCCAAAGGTTCTAAAGGTATTTTGTTCTATTTGTGACAATTAGGAACTGTTTAAAAAGGGTTATACCTCTTTATGTATCTTTATTATTTTGTTTTTGTTACTAATAAAGGCCTTTAAAACTCTGCATACATTTTAAACTGAACTGAAACTTGTAATAATGCATGAGACAAAAAGCTACTTGAATGTTTGCTATAGTTGATTTTTAAGGCCTGTTCTGAAACTTGCATGATTTCAAAGCTAACATGTTTATGTGAGCTGTAGTTTCTCTCTTTGGTAAGAGTGTAGATGCCCTGTAATTGACATTTTCATTTGGGAAATAATGTTTGAGCTAGACAAACATTTTCACTGCTTTAAGACTTTCTAACTTTTGTGCTTGCATGTTAGCAAACTCAAGCTGAGAAAATACTTTCCTTTGTCATAAAGCATTTGTGCCTTGTAAAAGTATGGTGAAAATTGTATATGGGAAAATGAGGATTGTAGACTTCACATAAAAATAAAACTGAGTACTTTTGGGGAAAGCTGTTTATGAAATCAGTTATCTCATCTAATTTAATGATTTAGATGGCTTTGGATGTTGATCTGAGCTATGTTGCCTTAAAGAGATCATTGCTAGCCCAAATGTATTAATAAAGCTAAGTAGTTGAAATGATACCCGTTTCTTAGGGCCTAAGAGGTGGCTATCATTTCGTTGACTTAGGCAAAGGCTTAAGAGCTTGCTGCTCATATTGATAGCCCACATCAGTGTCCTGATGTGTCCTGATTGCTGTAGCTCTGAGAGGAATTGTCAGCAGTCAGATTTGGGACAGGATAACTTGGATATTACCAGCAAAATGGGTATGCTGTAGTTGCTCTTTCTTCACTACCTTTGTACAGCATCAATAAAGGAAATAAGAGAATTCTTTAGAACTGTATGCCAGAGTCCTCATCGCAAAAAAAAGCAAGTTTCTAAAATTAGTCTTTGGAATGTCTAAAATAACGTTTTGCTTTCTTCGTCTTTCTTTTAGTCACAATCATCATTCAAGCACAGGAAGAGCCAGTCCTCTTCAAGTTCTCCATCCAGAAGAAGTACTAGCAGATCTCGATCTAGATCTCCTGGTCGGCCAGGAAAAGGCAGACGTCGTTCTTCTTCACAAAGCAGAGAACACAGAGATGACAAAAAGAAAGTCATTCAGGAAACCAACTTAGATCTACTGGTATTAGTTTTGCTTGTTTGTTCTTTGTGTGTGGGTTTGTTGGATTTTTTTAAAACAAATTTTTGCTGTTTGCTAAAGATTTGTTTCATGTGTACTGGGTTTGTTATTGCGAAATCTGTAGTTCATGTTCCCCAAACAACATAATTAGCTGCAAAAGTGTATCTCAGAACTGCCTTTTTTGCTTTGAAAATACACTTTATAGCTTGCAGAGTTGCGAGGAAATTCTTGAAATGTAAACCTATGTTGTTAAATTCTGTATGAATTTGGTGGTACTGTGAAGCTCTCAGAATTCAATCAAACACAGGTTCTTTAATATTTTAATATTGAAATAATTGTTAGCCATATGCTCCTACTTGTGAAATGGGGCCAAGGAAGTTAGCCTACTTATAAGATGTATTGATCAATACATAGCATATAGGTATTAGAATTTGAAATGAATTTTGTTTTCATACACAGTTCATTAAAATAGTAATGGAAAACATGAAGCTTCTATGGGAGAAATGCTGCAGAATTCAAGTGTGAGATTATAATATATGGCCTTGCTGCTTGATAATATTGCATAAGTGTCTTCATTATAAAAATTACTCTCTAAGGATTTGTAAGTTTATCAGATATCTGGGTTTTAGCTGAAATTTATGATGTTTATTCTTCGCCTTCTTGCGAAAGTTCTATGGAGTACTATAAATGGTTGTGGTGTTCTGGAAGTGAAGCACAGTAGAGATGATGCTTCTTTGTTAAGAGACAAACAGCATTTCTTCTGCCTCTTGTACTCTTGAGGTAGTTTCAAGTGATACTTGTCTGAGACGCAGTGCCTGGAATTAGAAATACCTTCTGTTGATCTATTGAAAATAAGTAGGTTTTAGTTAGGTTTCAACTAAACTAAACAGGACCAATCTAAACCAAATAGATGAGTTTAGTTTAGTAAATTGCTACTACTAAAAGCATTCTTTGGCACTGAAATTGTGGTGGTTTTTGTTCCGTGGTGAACTGCTTTGAGATATGTGACCCTGTGCATAACCTGTGGACCAAATACTAATTTTAACTAGTTTGTAGCAAGTGGCTATATTTCACTTTAGACAAAAAAGTTTAAATATCTTTATTGATGTATGACTGGAAAGACCTGGTCCTTTTCAGCAAAGCTGAAGTTGAAGTAAAACAGATGAGCTGTGTCTTCCCAGAGTTCTGCAACCTAGACTCATTAAAATAATTTTTGTAAGAGAATTTATTTCTTAGAAAGATATTTAGTGGAAAACCAAACTGCAGAGCAGTGTCATATATGGGACACTGAAATTTGCTGTGCTTTCCTAATAGAATTACTAAATAGACATGTATTTTGTACTTAACACTTTCTAATGATGAGTTAAAAATAACTTGGAAGCTGTATTCTCACTTGATTCACTGTTAATTAAGAAGAATTAGTAACCTTTTCCTTTTCTTAAATGAGTTTTCTTCCCCTGTTTGTGAGCTAGAACTGCCCATACCTTGGTTATTGAACCCACTTGTTTTCCTGTGGAGAAAACCAGAGCAATTGCAGTTGAAAAAAACCCGCTAGTTAGTTAGCGTTCATTATTTATTATATACTTACACTTAATGCAGCTGTTGTTTTCAGAAAGCTGAAACTATTTTTTTTATTCTAATCAGAAACCGAGTGAGAATAACACCAGAAGGTACAATGGTGAACCTGACAGTACGGAAAGAAATGACACATCCCGTGTAATCTCAGAGGTATGAACATTCTGGTTTATGTCACATTCTAACTGAGCTTTCTCAGAAGTCCCTAGAAAACAGCAATACAATAATTGAGGAGAAATAGAATGCAAGATAGAACTCAGAGGTCAAATAGGTTACAGTTCGGCTAACTAAGTTCAGGACAGAGGGAAATGAAGTTGTCAGAAGGGAAGAGTATTAGAGCTGCATAGCATTAATTTTTCTTGTTTATTTATTTGTTTGTTTTCCATGAAGCCCTCACTGGTTAGTTGTGTTCTTTCCCATGCTTTTACGGAGTGAATGTTTGTCCATAGAAAGTGTGTGGTGTGGTTTTTTGTGTTGGTGTGGTTTTGGTTGTTTTGTTTTTGTTTTGTTTTGTTTTGTTTTTTTTTAATTTCTTTATGTTGTTAAGCCACATCAGTCCCAGTCGTCAGTTAATGCACAAAGTTATGGCAGAAAGGAAGGGAGGAGGATGCAAATGGATGACTTGTACTGAAACTGCTGCTGTTATGTATCCATGTCTTAAAGTGATCACAATTAAACTGGGTTTAGCATTCTCTTCATATGAATGTGTAAACTTAAGTACTATATAGGAGTAGAATACTTGTGTATTGGTGTTCTATAGTGAGTAATGTCCTCCTAAATAAAAAACTGAGTAAAATCACTGGCAATTTTTTTAGTAAATTCTTTTTCTTCATTAACAGCAAAAGTTGAAACCAGACCTGCAAATAGAGCGTGTGATTGAACAGTACAGTTTGCGTCCAAGAAAAGAAGAAAAGAAAAAAGAAGAGGTATATTCAGAGAAAAAGGTTTTTGAGACAATAAAAACAATTGAGAAAGCATCATCAAAAACAAAGGACCTGGAGTTTGGTGGAAGAATTGGTATGTGTGCAGATTGCTGTAATAATTGAAAATTAGTACTTTTATGTTTTATATTTACTGACCATACTGTCATGTCAAGAACTGTTTTTCCTGGTTGCAGAATCCAGAGTGATATGACACTGCTTCCTGCAGTCTGTACTGGTGTTGGCAGTCAAAGAACCGTTATTACACTTGGTTCTCTTGTGAAATATAGTGAAGGTCTTGAGGCTTCCCTTGCACTGTGTGATTTAAATATTTCAAAACAAAATTTAGGAATTATCTAACAAAGTTTTTACATTTTCAAACCAATGTGCTTCAAACTCTACAGTACTCCTTATACAGTTTTTGAACAGTTTTAAAGGCATGAAATGGGTGTTATCTTTTGGTTTGGTTATATGACCCCTTATGGGAGTGAGAAGAATGTCTCTGTATCCCGTTACGTGATTGAGGGATTTCTGCTCTCTTGCTTCAGGAATAGATAATGACAACCTCTCCTCTGTTACTGAAGTTAATATTAAACTTTATTAGTGGGATTGAAACTATTTTTATTTTCTATGTTTATCTTCTAATATGACCTGATGTCTGTTTACAGGCACATTCACACTGATATTTTTCCTGCCTGCTGCTGTATTCTACTTGCTGTTGATGTGCAAACAAGATGACCCTAGTCTGATGAACTTCCCTCCTCCTCTCCCACCACTTGAAAGTCTCTGGGAGACCAGGGTGTTTGGTGTTTTTCTTCTGTGGTTTTTCCTGCAAGCTCTGTTTTACTTACTGCCAGTTGGAAAGGTAAGTTGTTCAGTAGCAGTTGAGCCCTTATGGATAATTAATATGTACCTTAGGCTGAATGTGGGGTATGTTCCTAATGCAGTGAATTTCCCTCTTTTTATGACCTGAGGGATACTAGCAGTTTCTCAAAGAACACTAGAATGAATAGATCATTCAGTCATGTTGTTCTATTGCTATATGTGTTTACAATGATTGGAGCAGTTCTGTTTTCTTGAGTCTGGTTAGGAAGAGTTTTTTTTTTTTTTAACAGTTTTTATTTGAAATTGTTACTCTTTTGCTAGCCAGAGTATACTTTCAAAAACAATGCATATCTTCGGATTTGAATGTGTCCAGCTGGTTAGTTTGGTTGAATGTCTTTGTGGCAGAGCTGTGCTTGAGTTCCCTCCCCTGCCAGTGCCCCCAGAAAGTACGTTGTTGAAACACTAGTATTTTATTCTTCCTAGGTTGTAGAAGGCCTGCCTCTTTCAAATGGAAGGAAACTGCATTACCGGATAAATGGTAAGCAAGTTGCAGTTGCTTATTCTGAAAATTGATGCTACCATCTGATTTGCAGTGCTCAGTACCACGAGACATGAATGATAAATTATGCACTCTCTGGTCAAACTAAGTACCTGGTTTAAATCTTTCATAAAAGAGGACGAGCCCTTTTTTGGGAGAAGAATGTTAAAAATGCTCAGGAACTAACTGCCCAAGAGCACTAAACAGAGCACCTCGTGTGCATCCAGTTGTGACTGGTGACTGCTGTCATATTCCTTGTGTCGTTGCTAACTGAGCAGTTGCCTATCAGCAGTGTTAGTAATGGTCATGTAATATGGACTGTTGCGCTGGAAGAGGTGTTCAGGAGTGATCTGAAAAGATCTTAACCCATGTGTCTAGATAGTCTTGAATGTCTCTGATTTACGGACTAATAAGAAGTGTGTTTTAATTGATTTAAGATGTCCTTAATCTTGCCTGGGGAGGAACAGTTCTGAGTCTTTATTTGGACCTGATTTCACTTCCTATGAATAAGGCAAGTTTCTTGTCTAGGTTTAGGGTATGGTTTAACAAATTTCAGCAGCCCTGCTTTTTCAGGCTTAAATAGAAAAGTCTACTTTGCCTTGCAGGTATTGCAAACTACCTACTTGTTTAGTCAGTTTAAGGACACTGTCTGGTGACAGTGGAATCCAAATGTTACATTAAAAACTTGAGTGGGCTTTTGTCATAGTCTGCTAAGATGCACCATGTTAAAGTCAGAATAGGGCTGTAAATCACAGAAGGAGATTGAATTACGTCCTATGGATGTGAGTCATACTGAGGCTGCCTCAAAGCCTTTTGGTTTTGAACTTCTGACTTTAGCAGAGACATAGCCCTGCAATATTTTTCTGTATTCTGATAAAGGGAAGAAATAAGCTAAATGATTTGGATAGTTTAAAGAGGAAAGAATAAAAATAAAATAAAATAAAAAATTGAGCAGAAAAAAAGGAGGGGAAGGAAGAAGCCATCTTCTTGCTGCCAGGACAAGGCAATGGGCACAAACAGAAATACAGGAGGTTCCATCTGAACATCAGTAAACACTTTGTGGTTTGTTTTGTTTTTTTTTTTTTTACTGTGAAGATAACTGAGCTCTGGCATGGGTGTCACAGAGAAACTGTTGAGTCTCTATCATTGGAAGTAGTCAGAAGCAAAGGAAATTGCAAGGTATAGATAGAACATTGTAAGTATATTGCCGTGGCCCAGAAGTTTGAAGCTCAGGAGCACAGAATGTGTTAGACATTACTGGAATATAAACAAATCTCAGAAGAAGTGAGAAAGGAGAAAAACTGGACTGGGTAGGTTCTGCTAGAATGTTTTGCTTTTTATTTTGACTAATGTGTTTTTCTTCTACATCCTTTAGGGTTTTATGCTTTTGTTTTGACTGCTGCAGTTATTGGAACTTTATTATACTTTCAATTTGAGCTTCATTATTTGTATGATCACTTCATGCAGTTTGCAGTGTCAGCTGCAGCTTTTTCTGTGGTGTTGAGCATTTATCTGTATATTCGGTCCCTGAAAGCACCCCAGGAAGAACTAGCACCTGGTGGAAATTCCGGTGAGTTATAAATATTTTCAATAATTTCTTTCCAATTGTTTGCTACAGTTTTATTTTTATTAATAAGAGGCTCGATTTCGGGCTGGTTATTATAATGCTGTATTTTACTTTCTATCAATGTAAAATTCATGTTGCAAGTTAAATGGCAATTTTTTGTTCACGCTCAGATATGGTAAAATGCTTAAAATTTTAGTGGGATTATCTTGAATAGCTTACACAAAAATGTCTTGATTGATCTAGTCCCCTAACGATGAGAGGGCCAGTTCCTTCCTTTCAGCATTTTTCTAAGAGGCTTATCTAGTTTGCTTTGTAGTGCCCCTGCTGGTGGGCATTGTCCTGAAACAGCTGTGCATGGAAAGGAAAACTGAAAAATCTAGATATTTTTGCAATGGGAAGTTAGATACAGAACTTGAAATTACTGTTTATTTGTTAACTTTTACTGTGCACTTGTAAATCTAGTTGACTAAATTGAGTTTTCAGAAGAAATTTCAATGCAGTCGTTAGACTACCTACCTAGAAAGTATTGACTATATGCGTATGTTTTTGTAGAATAAATGATAGATTGAAAAGTTGATTAGCATTAAACATTAAACAAACTGCTTTTAAAATGATCATAGGGCGACTAAGACAGGGAGTTAATGGACAGAACATTTAGTGTATTAAAATGAAGTATTCTAATATCCTCAGTTCCTTTGTCAGTGCAGTATGTATGTGAAGGGAAATAATAAATGATCAGGAATAGCTTTTTCTTTGGAAAGTGCAGCTCTAGTCTCTGTAAAGTGGTATGGTAGCATTCTGTAGCTGTTATGCAAAGCGCGTGTTATTTGCTGACTCAGTGCAGGATAAATTGAAGTCAAGGTACTCTATTTTCTTTCTTGTCCATCTCTTTTGATGGACAGGTAGTTGTCACAGCTAAAGAAAATCTTGCTCCCAGAGATGAGCAATGAAGTAGGAGGAAAAGTAGTATTAATTAATACCATAAGATCATGTTCATGGAAACTGTGATGTGAGTTTCAGGATAAGGCTGAAAATAAGAAACAAGTATCAAGGAGAAATAAAGCTACAGTAACTTCTAAAGTGTTTAGTCCTCCTAATAAATACAGTATTTGGGCCTCTTAAAATATAAACCATATGGGTTTTTCTTTGTATTTTGCCTATACTCCCACATTTTCCTTGCCAATCTAAAGGTTCTTTAAAAATTTATAATGAGACAGTTTTAGGAGAAAGCAGGAACTGCTTTGTGGGGAGGAGTGTAGTGGTAGATAAAAGGAAGAGTATTGCTAACAAAGGCTGTGTCTTATCTGCAGGGTATTTTATTTATGATTTTTTTACTGGACATGAATTAAACCCTCGTATTGGCAGTTTTGACCTCAAATACTTCTGTGAGTTGCGTCCAGGATTAATGGGCTGGGTGAGTCAGTAATCTTAGTTGCTTTATTTGCTTAAAAATTGCACAAATGGATTCTTTTTATATATACATGTATAATTGGTATTAAGTATACAATATGTATTTATAAAACAGTTTCCTGTTACTAGATTTTTAGTGACTGTTTTTATTCACTTTAGGAAAATTTCTACATTGTCTCCTTTGCTTTATGGGAAATGAAAATCTTTCTTTAAGTATTCATATATTCAGGTTATACAGCTTCAGAAGTGTAGCTAGTTGCAAACTGTGGCTTGTGAGATAGGTGTTTGTTTTTTTTTTTTAAGTGAAACATCGATCAAAAACGTCTGTATTAAAAAATGTCCTATAGTGTAATAGAAAAGACCACTTAGTTTTACAAGGAAAATTTGTAATAAAGTATTTTCTAAACTAGGTTGTTATAAACTTGGCGATGCTCTTGGCTGAGATGAAGATACAGAATCAAAGTACACCATCTCTGTCCATGATACTCGTCAACAGCTTTCAGCTTCTGTACGTGGTGGATGCTCTTTGGAATGAGGTAAATGGCAATTGTATTAAACTCTTAGAATTTCTAATTACAGCGTTAAATGAGTGAGGCTTTGTGAATTCTAAATTCCTTTCTCCTTGTTTCTAGGAAGCTGTTTTGACTACAATGGATATTACCCATGATGGCTTTGGATTCATGCTAGCATTCGGTGATTTGGTATGGGTTCCATTTGTCTACAGTCTGCAGGCCTTCTACTTGGTTGGTCATCCTACTGCAATTTCTTGGCCTGTTGCTGCTGCAATTACTATTCTGAACTGTAAGTTATAAAAAATGTTGTTGTTACTGGTATTAACAATGTAGTACTGATTTTGTTTCTTTGAGTTGTGAGTTGAAGCTTCAGGTAAGATGCAGTGATCAAATTTTCTGTATTATCAGAGCTGGTGGAAGCATGTGTCTGACTACTGTTCAATACAAAATATAATTCTTATTTTATTGAATGAAGGATAGATGAGAGTCTGGACATGTGGTTGTTCTCCTGAGAGGCATCTTTTGCTAGGTGCTGTCTGGAGTTGCAGAAGCAAATTAAAACATTTTGTATGAAGTGCAGCAGATGTCTTTTAAAGTCAGCCTGAGTGATTGTGAGTGACTCATAAAAAACAAGTCAATAGCTTGTTAGGTATACTTTCCTGAACCGAGGGGGGAAAAAAGAGATTTTGTTGTTTAATAATTTGCATTTCCATCCATGATGCCCATAGTTACAGACCCTTGTCAATGGAAAACATCTCCTTTGATCTAGACAATTGCTTTGAGAAAGGATCTTGTATCCTTAGGGGACTGTAAATTTGCACCAATATGGCTTTGTATGTTGTCAATTTTATCTTAGTAAACCTAAAAGAAAATGTTTTTGTAGACATGATGAAGAATTTGAACACTTGGAAAGAAGATGAAGGTGTACAACTTAGTATGTGCAATCCTGAGAAAAAAAAAAACATCTTTTTTTCATTTTCAGGATTTTTTTTCTTGATTTCTTTTCAAAAATATTTATTTGAATTATGTCGTAATCATGTTGTTTTCAATAAAGCCTCAGAAAAAAGCAAATTTAAGCTGCCTGGTGAAAATGATGGGGGAAATGGATTTCAAAACCAGATAATATTTCATTGTTTAGTACTTTTAATATTGTGAACTTTTAAGTATCTGGTCAGTTTATGAAGTAGGCACGGCACCAAAATACTGGACTGCTAACAGAGCTGTAGTCTTATAAACTGCAGCATGTCACTTCATATTAATTTCAAATTCAATGTTACGTTAATAAACTAAGTCAGATAAAAATGTAAAAGTAGATGTGAAGATAAAGCTTCTCCAAAATCAGTTACTCAGTTAAGTGTAAGATCATATGGAATGCAGATTTCCAATAGCATTACTATTTTGTTATAGCTCTGAGAACTGAAGGATATCAATTATTGTCTCATAGGAAAATACTTTGTAGTAAGACTGGCAGAGAGCATGAGAGTGCTTTTGTTGATGGAAACAAAAGTGGAAAATACTGAAAGTGCAAACTAAATAATATTTTTTTTCAGGTATTGGGTATTACATATTCCGTAGTGCAAATTGTCAGAAAAATAATTTCCGAAGGAATCCAGGAGATCCCAAATTGGCCTGTAAGTGCATTTTTTCTTATTTAATTGCTATACAGTGTCTTGTTTGTTAAATACACATTTCAGTTGTTGTATTGACTACAATACTCTTTTCACAGACCTGAAATTTATACCCACTGCAACTGGAAAAGGGCTTCTTGTCACCGGTTGGTGGGGTTTTGTTCGTCACCCTAATTATCTTGGTGACATCATCATGGCTCTGGCATGGTCCCTACCCTGTGGTAAGTTCCTGAAACTGAAGTGGATTTTATCAAAAATGCTTGTCTATTTTGGCGTCTGCCTGGGTTTGAAATACAAAGCGATAATTATCTGAGACAATAAAATCTGTAATTAATTGAATGGCAGATTTCTGTGTTACAAGCTTTATGTGGCACCTGTTTTCTATTGTATCTTATCCTTTATATCTTAGTATGAATTTGACATATCATAGATTTGACTCTTCTTTCTAACACTTCATCATCCAATAACAATGGGGCTTGCTTGCTAAGAGGTTGTTTCTTACCTTTTTGTTTTAGGTTAGTGGCTGTGCTGTAGTGTTTTCAAAGGAAGTTCTCAAAAAGTGGGAATCTGTTTGGAGACAAGGGCTACCACATATAGGGATGTACATTAAGCCAAATACTTTTTTTTTTTAAGTCATAAAACAGAAAGGAGTGACATTGTTTCAAAGTTTCTTTAATGAATACTTCCTAGTTTTTATTAACTTTGCACTTGGAGGAAAGTAGGGAACCAGCGTGGTTTTATAGTCATGATTATTTGCAAGAGCTTAGAAAGAGCAGTAAGAGTTTTAAAAAATAGATGGGATCGTAGTCCGGCCCCGTGTCATTCAAGTTTCAGAAATGGCTTTGGGCTCCTCCCTTGCCTGAAGGAGTTTCTCTTCCATAAAAGCACAGAAATGAGCAGACCAGCTGCTCTGCTGAGACAAAGCTGAGGCACAGTGTAACTTCTGCAGACAGTGGGACATACAGAGATTTGGTAGAGTGGGACTTTGTCATCAAGTGGTTAAGGCCCTGGCCTGGGGCATCAGCTGAGAGAGGATGCTGGATTTCAAGTGTTCCTCCAGGGGTTAATTTTCTTTTGGATTTTAATTGAAAGTATACAGTACTAGATTAGCCTATGCACTTGTAGACTGTATCCTGGAAGAGGCTTCTCTCCATGAAAATGAGAGACTGGAATCCTCTGTCAGTGTTGTAATGACAGAAGTGGAAGTGTTGGTGTAACTGCATGGGGGTAGAAGGGGATCAATTATGTTGTGCTCTGAGAAAAGCGAGAGTGGCCGCTTGCGGCCAAACCAGAGAAAACTCTGTGGAGCAGCTCAGTGCTGCAGAGGTTTAACTGTTTCTCTGGTTTTGGTAGCTAAAGAATGTAAAATGTTTGCCAGCTTTGCATGAATTGAGCATACAGTTGGTAGATTTTGAGACTCTGAATTTTAAGGATTTTTTTTCTTGTGGGTCTTTTCCTATTTGCATGTAAACATGTTACACAATTTTTGCCCTGCCCTGGTGAGTACACGATGCTTTAGAATACAAGTACAGGGTGTTTCAGTCCATAACAAGTATATGTTACTTGTTTAGTACACGTTGTTAATACCTAACACTTCCGGATTTTTCTTTTCTGTATCCAAAGTGACTGTCTCCCTTTATTCTACAGGTTTTAATCACATCTTACCGTATTTCTACGTGATATATTTCATCTGCTTGCTTGTTCATAGAGAAGCTCGTGATGAACATCATTGTAAGCAAAAGTATGGCTTGGCATGGGAAAGGTATTGCCAGCGTGTACCATACCGCATATTTCCTTACATCTACTAGAGCACTCCAGATGCCTGACTTGCAAATTACTTCTAAAGTTAGTTTCTTTGCGAATAAAAATATACCTCTTACCATTGCACTTGATCTATCTGCTATTTAGGCTTTTTTTTTTAAAAAAGTGACAAAACAGTGGAGTGCATCAACAGGTATTTACAAGTAATCTTAAATATGTGAATTATGTGAACTGACTGTTGCTTCAATTTTTAAAAAATTGTGAATTTTAAGAAGTCTCGGAGCCCTAATTTTTCAAGTGAAATTTTATCTAGAATCCTGAGTTTACATTTTTTATTGCATTTAATTAAGCACTGTGATGTAAAGTATATTATTTTCTTAATACAATAAATGCAGAAGTTCCATGCAGTTCATTTTTTGTGTTACTTGTACCATCTAACTTCAGATGTCTGACTCAGTTGCCCAGATTGAAGGAGCAGCAGGGTCTCTTTGGTCAGTGGAGCTGGAAGCAGAGGATTTGACCCTCCTGAGGGCCTAGAGCTGGCACAGCTCATCTGGGTGGTTGTCCCTCTCCTGGCTTCTCATTCATGGGATATGTTTTTGTTTTTTTTTTTGGTCAGGGAGACTCAGGTGGCCACTCTCACCGTGCAGGTGCAGGATGGATAAAGGGATAGGATCGGGAGGACAAGTGAAGGGGAACAACTGTCCCTCCCATCCCATCCCCACATGCTTGAGGCAGTTTAAGCCCAGACCAAGGGGGACTCCAAGCTGCTGCCTGGCAGTGCCCCTGACCCTAGAGAAAAGCCACGCTTCTGGCTCAGGCTTCTGAAGGTAGATGATACAAACACTTGTTTCAGCCGTGGGCAGAGCTGTGGTAGTGAACCGTAGTCCTGCATCGAGCATTGAACATGAGGTAGCAAAAGGTGCAGTGTGTGCGTATTTGGCAGAAAATAATAAAGCATCCACAGTTGGCTTATTCTGATCTTTGTAAATTATGGTTTGATGTACCATAGCATTTACCAAGTGTGTATAATAAAGCTTCCACTTTTTTGCTGTACAGTGTTTGGATTTGAAAATCATAGAATTGGAGAATGGTTTGGGTTGGAAGGGACCTTAAAGATCATCTAATTCCAACCCCCCTGCCATGGGCAGGGACACCTTCTGCCTCAAAGCCCCACCCACCCTGGCCTTGAACACTTCCAGGGATGGGGCATCCACAGCTTCTCTGGGCAGCCAGTGCCAGTGCCTCACCACCCTCATGGGGAAGAATCGTTTCTTTATATCTAAATCTCCCCTCTTTCAGTTTAAAGCCACTGCCCCTTGTCCTGTCACTACATGCTCTTTGAAGAAGTCTGTCCAGCTTTCTTGCAGGTCCCCTTTAGGTACTGGAAGGCTGCTAGAAGGTCTCCCCAGAGCACTCTCCAGGCTGAACAACCCCAACCTCTCAGCCCATCTTCATAGGAGAGGTGCTCCAGCCCTCTGATCATCTTGGTGGCCTTCTCTGGACTCACTCCAACAGGTCCATGTCCTGATAGCTTTTTTTTAGAAACAGGAGAAATCAGTAACTAAACGCATTTCCAGTAATTTTTTAAAAACATGTTAATTGAATAAAGATTTTTGTAAATTAATGTATTAATTCTTGAAACAATTGAAGTGTTCATTTAAATATTTGTATTGACAGATATGCTATGAAAATGTAGGAAATGCTCCTCAATCCAAAGTCATGGGTTTTTTTTAATTTGGCATTGCTACCTCATATGTAGGTTTTGCCTTTTGTACTGTTGCAGATAGAGAAAATAGCTATTTTTTTGCTATTGCTATTTAAAACAACATTTTTTACATGAGCCTGTGGTTAAGCTCGACCACTTTCTAATATATTTTTGTATATATTTGACTTTTTAACTAATGTATGTGTTCCAGTCACTAGTTGTGTTCTTTGTCTAACTGGCTGTAAATCAGATGCCTTTGCAGTATGTACTTAATAAGTAGAATAATTTTATACTTTACTGAAAAAATCTTGCATTAATTAACTAACTTCTCTTATCACAACTGATAGCTTTTCACATATTTCATACGTGAGGTTTATAGCACAAATTGTCCAAAAAAGCTTCTTAGTATCTTGAATAGCGCAGGTACCTTTACACCTGGCTGGCAGGAAGGTTCCTAATAAATCAGAATGTTGCTATTATTCATCAGTTATATTAGATTCTTTAAAAATGTTGATGTAATTGAAATTTAGCATGTGAATTTTTTTTTTTTAATAAAAGAACCCTCTATTTTGTACACAGGCATTTTTTGAAAGATAACTGTACATTTGTGTATATAATGTAGCTTGGTTGTGATAGTCTCCTCTGAAAATCTGTATGTTGGTGTTGTAAGGAAATTGTTTTAAGACAAGTACTTTTGTTCCTCGAAGAAAACAACAGTGCCTGTAACAATGTGCAAAAGCACACACTTGTATGATGTAGCAGATTAAACTGGGATACATTTTTTCGGTGGTTGGTCCATGGATAAATGGGAAATAGGGCAATTGATTAACTGCACCAGTTCACAGCTGGTGTTTTCAGATATGCCAAGGTGGGGGAACAGTTTTAACTCCCCAGGCTGTCAACTAGGAGATGCTCCAGCCATCCCAGTTTTATCTGTTGTCACGCAAGTTGGTTAAAATGTAATTCAGAGCCCTTGTCTTTCAGAAACAGATCTTGACCAGTGATAACTTCAGTTTATTTACATGCTGAGTTTTCTGTGAATTTGATTTTTGAAGTAATTGTTTTTAATACAAACAAGCCTATAAACTAAAATAAAGCTTTTGCTTAAAATTCGGAAATGCTTTTTTTTTTTTACTTGGCCAATTCCTTGTGGTTTCTGAAAAAAAATTCACATTGATTTATTAAGATGCAAGTTTGAAGTTCCCTTTGTGTCAGTGGTTTTGGGTTAACTGTTACATGGTCATACATGGTGCTTCTCGCAGCCTGTGTGGGAAATTTTAAGGAAAGGAGGTCTGTCCATTTAAAAGGATATCTCTGCTTCTCCCTTTTCTTCTGCTTTCTTTGCCTCGTTCTGCAGAAATTTACAGATCTACCATCAGTCCGAGAGTGCATTTGTTCTTTGAATCAGCGCCATCTACATCAGCTACTTTGTTCATCTGCCTGGACTGAAGAAAATTAAAGCACTAAGTAGTAGGTGGCGTGGCAGGGGAAGGAAGAGCAGGCTAGAAAACCTCAGTGGGTAGTAACTTTGGTGTTACTGGGCTAGAAAAGGTGATTACTGGAAAACATGATGGCTTCAGAGGGATGAAATAATCATCGTTAGAAGTGTCTGAGAACTGTCAATCACGGAACTGGCACAGCAGGGCACCTGCTTTTGTGACTCAGTGACACTGTCTGTGCTGGCCTGGTGGGTTGGCTGCTGTCACAGCGTGAGTCAGTAAGCCCGGAGGTGACAGGATCCCGTGCCTTCAGGGAGCTCAGCCGAGTGGCAAGGCTGATGTGTTACCTCCTTTTGTTCCTCTTCTGTTAGTTTTAGCTGCAAAAAGACTGAAGTAATGTTTATTTTGCCTGTATTATACTGTGTTTTTCCCCACAACTTCTATTAGAAGTCAAAAAGCAAACAACAGCTTTGTGTAATTGTGGGATGCAGCCTAAAAACCTTGTGCTATTTTGACCTAATGTGAACAAAACTCCAGTGGAAATGATACATGACTGAAGGAACAGTAGTGAGGGTTTTGATTGCGGGGAGACAATCAAACCCTGGCAGATGTATTGTTAACCTCCTCTTCAGTCCCCCTTCCCCCTTTTGTCCTTCCCTCTCCCCGCTTCCCACTAAGGGCGGGCATTTGGGAGGAAAAGAAGGACAGAGAGAAGAGAGTTGGAAAAATTAAAAATGTTTTACTAACGGTACTATTGAGAATAGAGAAAATAATACAAAATGTACAAAACCAATCTTGAAAGTCTCAGCAACTGCAGAGCCAGCACCCAGAGTCCTGGATTGGACTCTGCAGCCAACCGGAGCTGGATTCAGTCTGTCACTAGGCCTCAGTTCGCAGGGACGACCAGCAAGGTCCTCTCCTAAAGTCGGCCATAAGCAAAAGGGAAAAAAGGGACAAGATTCTTGTGATCTCCCGCTTTTATATGAAGTATTCATGTGAATGGGATGTTATACACAGTTGATCGGTTTCTTGGTTACCTGTTTCTCGTTGCCCCTCTTGTGAGATGTGCATCCATGCTTATCAATAACTACACATTCCATTGCTATGTTTACCAAAACATGTATCTGGTTCTCCAGGAAAATGCAGCTAATATGAAGGCTTTAGCAAATTCACTAAAAGAGAAGCTTGTTTTTTAACAAAACCAGGACAACCTACAGAAAGTTACTTGCCACAGGTAAATTACATTTACAACCGCTCATTCAAACCTCATCAGAAGCACGGTCCTCACTTCTTGTGGAGTGAAAGCTGTTTCAGGGAGTGGGTGTACAACCTCTCCAGTGTGTCTGTATATAACCAAAGACTCCAACACTTTTCTGGTGGCGAAGCTCCCTAAAACTGGAAGAAAATACTTTGATAGTGCTTTTATGTTTTTAATATTTCAGAAAAGCTAAGCATTGGGTTTTGGTTTGTTTTTTTGGTGGTGGTGGGTTGGTTGGTTGGGGTTTTTTGTGGTCTTTTTTTGGTGTTTATTTTTTTTTTTTTTGGGGGGGGTGTTTGTTTTTGTTTTGTTTGGTTTTTGAGTGGGGAAACCTTTTGAAGAGAAGACTGAAGTTGCCAAACTTGGATTGGTACTCCGGCTTCTTTTTTTTTTTGGTATGGTTGTCATATTCACATCATGCCAACATACCATCCATCTTTCTCCTCAGAAGTCTATCCAGACAAATGTTTCAAGTGATTTTTGTTTTGTACCTTGAGGTGGTTTGTTCTTTGCTATCTGAATGGGGATAGGACGTGACGGGATCCATTTGCGGTCCCAGGCAGGCAGAGTACAGCAAAACCTTTTTATTAATGTATCTTTTACAACATTATATATCAAATTACACAGCCTTAGTGGAGCAGGTTATTTACTAGTTGCTTGTTACTTCACAGCGTTGGCTCCGCATGCCTTACTGTTGGAAGATTACCTTTTTTTCAGTGCGATCATTTGCTTCTCTGCTTGACCTCTATGTGAAGGACTAAGAGGATAGTGGTTCAATGAGTCTTCGTATTCTTCTGTTCACTCCTCAGCCAAAGAAAGGAAAGCTGAACGTGCAGCAGTGGTGCCCTAAAGATCAGCTGTTGAATCATAAACCCCTCCTGGGGGCCTGGGTGAAATGTAAATGGAGTTGACTTGCAATTGAAAATGGGGAAATTTGAGCCAGTTATATTTACCTCATAAAATGCCTCTTGTGGAAGATGCGGGTGCCGAGAGGATTTCAGTCAGTCCACACAATAGCTGTGAGAAATGTCTTTACAGATGTTCAGGGGACATAATTAATGGAGATCCCAAGGGTGAGAAATATAACTGACTGTAATTCATCAGTGGAAACACACTCTGACATCTAAACTGATATATATACATACACAGGGCCTTATTCACTCTACACAACCAAATATTAGTGTCACCAGCCTGTCTCAATATTCCTGAGATTTGAACAGTGCATACACGAGCTTGTCCACTCATCTTAGGACCAGCTTCTCAGGACCCTTGCAGTGCTTCCATTCCTACTTTTAAATGTTATCAGCTGGCCAGAAATAAAGCTTAAAATCAGATGAAGTGAATCCCTATGAAAAATAGTGTAATGCCTGGTAGATCCTTAAGAATATAAGTGAAAATTAATGAGCAGAAAAAGGAGGGGGAGGAGGAAAAAAGTTGAGCTAAAATCTACATTAAAATTCAAAATTTGGCAACGCAGCTTTAAGAAAATGTACTGTAACTATTAATAGAAAAGCCTTTCTACTGGTATGTGTACACATACGCAGGCACATCGCAAGAAGAGTCAGAGGCCACGGATGCATTTGCAAAGAGCAAGTTTTATTTTAGTTACCTCTCTACTGGGGGATCTCCGAAGCCACACCTGAGCTCCCAGGCAGAGGTGACACAAACGGGGACACAGGCGCTGGTCAGTTCAGCCCTGCTGGAAGATCACTGGGCCTGCTGAGCTCGCCTGTATTTCAAGGCTTCAGGCAGGCACAGCCTCCCGCTCTTTCTCACAACAAAGCGGGAATCTCAGACACAGTGATAAGGTGCCCAGAGTTTCTCCCAGGCCTGTGTTATCTAACACAGAGGTTCTACTCATCAAGCACACAAGGTCAGTAAGACAATTAGTGTGATGTGTGTGCTTTTTCTACAGACAGGTGCAAGTCACTTGAGTGTATTTACATTTAACTAACCTCCTCGCCAAATCTTCCGCTATATCCACATACATTCCACCCCCTCACTCACGTGAATTGCTTCTGCTGGGGCCAACAAAGCCAGAGTTGTTCATTTGGGCTTGTGAGGTGTAGCACAGAGCAATTTACAGGGGCACACAATAAACACATACAGAAAAAGGAAAAAACATATTTCTATAATAATCAGGTGTCCCATTCATCTTTTCAGGGAATTTAGCGAGTCATTCAGCCAGGCATTAGTTCCAAAGATGCAAGATGTTGTCTTCCATGCTGGCTAGTTCATCATCTGTGTTGAAGCAACACATGACTTCAAAATCAAAGCAGCATTTGCAGCTACTACCTACTCAGAGAAACAACAATAAGAAACATTAATGTTAAAATCTCTTAGCATAGCACAATTCTGTAACTCAGCTATGTGGGCTGTCACCTTCCAGTAATACACACACTGCTGCTCCAGCTTCTTCAGCTGGTATCACTGGGTTTAACAACCTGTTGTGGGCTAATTGCCTACACAGACTGGAAAGTTGTGGCCTGCACTTTTTCAGGTTGGACTTCAGTCGGATGTTGAGTCTATGACATCAATAACATTGTTCCAGTGCTGTCTCCTCTACATAAAACACAGATGTTCACTGAAGATACCTGAAATACAAGAACTCAAGAATCTGATATTAGTAAAGGATGTAACATAAGAGGAGAAGTCAGGGTACAAAACCATACGGCATTCTCTGGAGTCATATGAATTTTTGCATCTAGATCAATAGGCTGCAGTCCCACTTCACAATCCATTGGTGTGAATAATTTCATTTCCCCTGTAGTTAGTGCTGACATTGTATCCACAGAAGTGTATACATATTGCCACCCCCCCTAGATGGGGATATGGGGCCAATACAATCAACCTGACAGGTGTTCAAGACCCACTGACCCCGTTTTACCTTTCCTCGTGCTCTTTAACGTAACTGTGTACAAGCAGCACAACGATGTGAGCATGTTTTACAAGTATATAACAGCAAAGGGGTTTGATTGTGACCAGTGTCCCATGTGTGTGCAGCATAAGCTGATCCATGTCCACAAGCTATATGCACATTTAGAGCTTGAGCATGCAGCTCAGCAGAGGTCATATTATCTGCTTTCTTACTGTTTTGAGACCCAAATGAGTCAACTTTATTGTGCTCTGCTATTAACCCTTCACAAGGGGAATCCTCCTCCACAGAAGATGTAGGGATGAAAATCCTCCAATGCCCTAAAAATCCTAAAAAGGCATGTAATCGTTTTATTGCAGCTGGTACAGAAAACTGCTGGACTGTGTGTTTCTCTAAGCTGCCTATGCCAAACTATTTCTAAAAATAGTACAGTAGCACAAGGGCCCTGTGTTTTCATCAGAGTAATTGCCCAGCCTTGGTCCTGCAAATGCACCTTCAAAAATTCAGCAGCTGCTTCAGTTTCTTGTTGTGACACTGCCATAATCAACAGATTATCAATATCATGGCAATCAGTAACAGTACCCGACCATAGTGCTATATCAGCTATTATGATTTGGTGGCAAACGGAGGGACTGTGTTTGTATCTCTGAG